>NC_139551.1:6968837-7157725 GCF_965153285.1 Podarcis tiliguerta | reverse complement strand
GACAGAAGAAATTCCTAGGAACTCTGCCCTATTATTAGGAGCCCTGTCTCCCCTCCTCCCCAGTCTTCCTGCAAAACGAGATCGGGAAGTACAGCTGACGAAAGGGGGAAGAGAGAATACTCCGGCTCCTTCTTGTCGAGGCACGAAGTGACAGCCAGGGGGTGGAAGGGGGGAGGATTACCTGTCCCTGCAAGCCCAAGGTGAGCGCCCACAACTTCGGGGTGGAACAGAACAAGCCTCTGCCTTGCAGCCCTCTGGATTCCAAAGCATCTCTGACCATTGGGCCTGCTGACCTGCCCTGGACGGCAACAGGTTTTCCCCCAGACAGGATGTAAGAAGAGGCACCCCCTGACTCTTCCAAAGTGTGACAAGAATAGGTTTTCCAACCCTGCAATTCTACGAAATGCAATAAATACATAATAATCAATCATCTCACCTCTTTTAGGCCCCATTTAGGGCAAACCTCTCGTCACCCGAAGTGAAAATTCAGGTGCTTTCTGGGGGAAACCACAACCACCACAACAATAATAATTCTACTGAGAATCCACGACCAGAAAGAAGAGGAACACCAAGAAGACTGGAAGAAATTTAAAGACTATTTGAAATAAGTATTGTAATATTAAAGATATGTAACCGCTTGAAAGAAACACAGTTAGGCCTAGGATTAAAATGGAATTAAATTTATAAATAAGAAAATGTACGATAAGGAAAGCTATGTAATACGATTAGGACTGTGATATGGTCTTTTGAAACTCTGATACTGAAAACTGCTACATATAATTACTAAGAAATTCGGATGGAAGAGATTCGAGGAAGTCAAATACTATGTTTATGAAGATGGATGGTACTTAATTTTAATTAATTAAGTGGTAATATGTTGTATGTCTCTTTTTTCTCTTTTTCTCCTATTTTTTGTTTGTTTTTATTATTGTTCAGCTTTTCTTTTTTTACTGTGTTTATCTACTGAAAATAAAAAATATTATTCGAGGGCGGAATAATTCTATTATTTATACCCTGCCCATATGGCCAGGTTTGCCCCAGCCACAAGTCTTCTGCCTTATACCAAGTCGCCAGTGCTCTCTTATCCTTTTGCAACGCCTCCAATTAATTCCTTGCACGCTCTTGTCCGACGATCCCAGGGGTTTCGAATCTGATTCCGTTTCTCAGACACGGCACTTAGCAAATACCCACCCGAAGGTGCAGAGATTACTTCGGCTTCCAAGAAAATGCAAGAGCGATCTATCTCCGCTGGGCCTGCTCGCTTTCGCAAAAACGTCGCGAAAGAAACATTTCGCGCTTTGGATCTCAAGCGGCAAGGAATCAAGTCTTCTGACAGACGACAGCAAGAAGCCCAGGCAGCTAAAAAAGCCAATGCAATTCTGGGCTGCATCAATAGGAGTATAGCATCTAGATCAAGGGAAGTAATAGTGCCACTGTATTCTGCTCTGGTCAGACCGCACCTGGAGTACTGGGTCCAGTTCTGGGCACCACAGTTCAAGAAGGACACTGACAAACTGGAACGTGTCCAGAGGAGGGCAACCAAAATGGTCCAAGGCCTGGAAACGATGCCTTATGAGGAACGGCTAAGGGAGCTGGGCATGTTTAGCCTGGAGAAGAGGAGGTTAAGGGGTGATAGGATAGCCATGTTCAAATATATAAAAGGATGTCACCTAGAGGAGGGAGAAAGGTTGTTTTCTGCTGCTCCAGACAAGCGGACACGGAGCAATGGATCCAAACTACAAGAAAGAAGATTCCACCTCAACATTAGGAAGAACTTCCTGACAGTAAGAGCTGTCCGGCAGTGGAATTTGCTGCCAAGGAGTGTGGTGGAGTCTCCTTCTTTGGAGGTCTTTAAGCAGAGGCTTGACAACCATATGTCAGGAGTGCTCTGATGGTGTTTCCTGCTTGGCAGGGGGTTGGACTCGATGGCCCTTGTGGTCTCTTCCAACTCTATGATTCTATGATTCTATTCTATGAGATCCCTTTTCGACCGGCCGCACGATGCAGGTTTTTATTATGTGCGAGGCATTCTGAGCACCTGGCAGCAAACCGTTGTTAAGAACAGAATTAATATCTGTACAGAAGATAACAAGCAACAGCTGGCTTCTCTTTTTTTGCCTGCTCAGACGTCGCAATGGGGCGGTTCCACGTTTAGGGGCCGATTCAGGGACAGACGGAAGCCAGGGACATCCTTCTGAATGCATGCCCTAACAGAAGAACTGCATTGCAAGATTGCGCCGTGGGAATCCCTGGTTCCCAACAGAAGAACAGGAACTCAAGACCCCAGTTTCTACCCAAACCCTTAATGCTAATAATAACAACAACAACAATAAAAATATTTATTATTTATACCCTGCCCATCTGGCTGGGTTTCCCCAGCCACTCTGGGCGGCTTCCAAAAAGATTAAAAATATATCAAAATGTCACACATTAAAAACTTCCCCAAACAGGGCTGCCTTCAGATATTTTCTAAATGTCAGGTAGTTGTTTATCTCTCTGACATCTGATGGGAGGGGGTTCCACAGGGTGGGCGCCACTACCGAGAAGGCCCTCTGCCTGGTTCCCTGTAGCTTTGCTTCTCGCAGTGAGGGAACCGCCAGAAGGCCCTCGGAGCTGGACCTCAGTGTCCGGGCAGAACGATGGAGGTGGAGATGCTCCTTCAGATATACTGGACCGAGGCCGTTTAGGGCTTTAAAGGTCAGCACCAACTCTTTGAATTGTGCTCGGAAACGTACTGGGAGCCAATATAGATCTTTCAAGACCGGTGTTCTGTGGTCTTGGTGGCCGCTCCCAGTCCCCAGTCTAGCTGCCGCATTCTGGATTAGTTGTAGTTTCCAGGTCACCTTCAAAGGTAGCCCCATGTAGAGCGCATTGCAGTAGTCCAAGCTCAGATCAGTACGTGAGCAGAATAGCATTCAAAAGCAAAACTGGTGCTCAGGCACTGATGGAAATTCATGATATATAAGCTAATCGCCAAAGAGCATCATAAATGTAGGCTGTTGCTGTCACAACCGACTGTATAAGCACTTTTTCTTTCCCTGCCTGGTGAAATTATCATTACTATTATTATTATCAGTCGTACCTCCGTTTATGTAACCCTCTGGTTACGTAAACTTCAGGTTGCACACACGGCAAACCCGGAAGTATTTTACCAGGTTTCGCCCTGCGCACATGCGCAGAAGCGGTCCTTAGGTTGCAGAAACCTCGGGATCCAAATGGATCCTACCTGCAACCGGTGGTACCACTGTATTATTATTATTAGTAGTAGTAGTAGTAGTAAAGTGGTACCTCGGTTCTCAAACGTAATCCGTTCCAAAGACCGTTCGACTTCCGAAACGTTCGGAAACCGAGGTGCAAAGGGCTGGCTGCAAATGCAATTGGAAAAATTGGAAAAAGAAAAAAACAGCGCAAGCCATTTGACTTCTGAGGCGCGTTCGAAAACGGAAGCAATTACTTCCGAGTTTTCGGCGTTCGAAAAACAAAATGTTCACCTTCTGAGAAGCTTGAAAACAAAGGTACCACTGTATTTGTTGTTGTTGTTCATTTATTTTTATGCCACTTTATATTATGAAGAAAAAGAATCTCAAAGCGGTTTTTGACACGCGGAAACATCCGATGAAACGATCCGGAATTTGTTTTGTTCTTGAGTGTTTCGTTTGATGTTTTCATGTGAACCCTTTTGAGATATTTTCTTTATATTCAGAAATAAATGAAATGTATGGTGCTGGGGGAGACTCTTGAGAGTCCCATGGACTGCGAGAAGATCCAACCTCTCCATTCTGAAGGAAATCAGCCCTGAGTGCTCACTGGAAGGACAGATCCTGAAGCTGAGGCTCCAAGACTTTGGCCACCTCATGAGAAGAGAAGACTCCCTGGAAAAGACCCTGATGCTGGGAAAGATGGAGGGCGCAAGGAGAAGGGGACGACAGAGGACGAGTTGGTGGGACAGTGTTCTCGAAGCTACAAACATGAATCTGACCAAATTGCGGGAGGCAGTGGAAGACAGGAGTGCCTGGCGTGCTCTGGTCCAGGGGGTCACGAAGAGTCGGACACGACAAAACAACTAAACAACAACAATCTCCTTCCTCCTCAGGGGGGGGGGGGAACAGTGCTGTTGTGCTGCCCCTAAGCTACAGTCGGTTTAAGGTGCCATATGGCGATTAGCTGCCCCTAACCCTGGTCGTAATACTAATTTAAGAAGGGGAGGGGAAGGCTGCAGAACGACCGGCCCCACATTCAAGCACTTGCAGGAGATACAGGGAAACTGAAAGCTCGAAAGCAGGTTAAACTACTACAAGCAACATCTGTGGGAAACCCAAGGAAATGACCTCGCTCTGGAAGCACTGCCAACATTGCATAAAACTCAGAAAACACGGCTGCCCCGGAAGAATGCTTTCCTGTTCGTATGGAGAAAGAGAAAGTAAACTATACAGAGATACCTAGGTGAACTTTAGGCACAGATACTGAAATCCATAATGCCAAAAGGGTTAAAACGACCGGGAGAATCAGAAATCAGGAAGACCAAAATTTTAACAAGGAATAGGGGGAAATAATTATAAGCCCTAAACAGCCTCGGTCCTGTATACCTGAAGGAGCGTCTCCACCCCCATCATTCAACCCAGACACTGAGGTCCAGCTCCGAGGGCCTTCTGGGGGTTCCCTAATTGCGAGAAGCCAAGTTACAGGGAACCAGGCAGAGGGCCTTCTCGGTGGTGGCGCCCACCCTGTGGAACACCCTCCTATCAGATGTTGTTGTTGTTTAGTCGTTCAGTCGTGTCCGACTCTTCGTGACCCCATGGACCAGAGCACGCCAGGCACTTCTGTCTTCCACTGCCACCCGCAGTTTGGTCAGATTCATGTTTGTAGCTTCGAGAACACTGTCTAACCATCTCGTCCTCTGTCGTCCTCTTCTCCTATCAGATATCAAGGAAATAAACAACTATCTGACTTTTAGAAGACATCTGAAGGCAGCCCTGTTTAGGGAAGCTTTTAATGTTTAACAGACTACTGTATTTACCTGCCTGGACACTGAGGTCCAGCTTCAAGGGCCTTCTCGGTGGTGGCGCCCGCCCTGTGGAACGCCCTCCCACCAGATGTCAAAGAGAACAACTACCACCAGACTTTGAGAAGACATCTGAAGGCAGCCCTGTTTAGGGAAGCTTTGAATGTTTGATGTATCGCAGTATTTTAATATTCTTTTGGAAGCCGCCCAGAGTGGCTGGGGAAACCCAGCCAGATTGGCGGGGTATAAATATTATTATTATTATTATTATTATTATTATTATTATTATTATTATTAATCTATCTTAAAGACCATTGCAAAGAGCTAAAATCGTTAGCAGGATTGGAATAACGCTTGTGAATTTTGGACAAAATGGAGATGTTAAAGATCAGGATTATCATAAAAGACGCAGGAGGAAATGATTTTATAATAGGACCCAGAAAGAGGAGGGAAGTCCAGGAGATTCTTTGGAATCTTGTCTTTTATGTTGTACGTCGGATATGTGATTGTAAAATATGAAAAATCAAGTAAGTACCGTATTTTTTGCTCTATAAGAAGCACCAGACCACAAGACGCACCTAGTTTTGGGAGGAGGAAAACAAGAAAAATATTCTGAATCTCAGAAGCCAGAACAGCAAGAGGGATCGCTGCGCAGTGAAAGCAGCAATCCCTCTTGCTGTTCTGGCTTCTGGGATAGCTGCGCAGCCTGCATTCGCTCCATAAGACACACACACATTTCCCCTTACTTTTTAGGAGGGAAAAAGTGAGTCTTATAGAGCAAAAAATACGGTATTTCCCACCCTTCACTTCAAGGGGTGGGGTAAAAACTGTTTAAAACGGGCAACATTAAAAACGATTTCTAAAAACATCCAATTACCACACACACAAAAAACGACATTCGAATAAGAACAACAACTTCTAATAAAAAGCAGCAAAGGTCAAAAGCATTGCAATTATTTATTTTTATTTGTACTCCGCCCATCTGACTGCCTTGCCACTTTGGGCAGGATTCAGATTTCCAATCTTTCCGCATTACAAATCTTCAAGGCTGTTTTCTATTTTGCAAGAGAGAGAGAGATTTCTTTCCCCAGGTCACGGGGTTGCGTCCAGCAGCACAACCTCTCGTACCGTTTTCAAGGTCCAATCTTTCTTCCAATCTTCCTCCATCGACTCTTCTCCCTGGTCCCCAGAATCCGAGACCAGGGAGAAGAGTCGATGGAGGAAGATTGGAAAAAAATTTAAAGTATATTTACAGAAATATTGCAAAATTAATGAATGTTAGAAGAATATTGGAATGAAGTTACATGGTTTTAGCAGAAGGGTTATCAAGAACTATACGAATATTAATTGTTAATGTGTTAAAGTGGAAAATTTAAAGCTAAATTGTGTTAGGATAAATTATAGAACAAAAATTGAAGAAGAGGGAAAGGATTGGTTGAATTAGTAAATTTGAACTAGAATACAAAAAAGGGAGGTGCGAGGAAGTCGAGGAAATAAGCAAATGAAAGATACAGATATGAAATTTGGATGTGTGTTTAAATGTTTTTGTTGTATTGCTGTATTGTATCTTTTTATTGTCGATATACTGTTTGTTGAATTTATGTATTGTTGTTCTTTATTGTCTTTTTCCCTATAACTATAAAACACTTAATAAATATTATCAAAAAATAATAATAATAAAAAAACAAACAATGGACCAAAAGTGGGCTTCTCAAAATGGCGGAAGGATCCCTTTGTGCCAAGAGGCAGGCAAGAGTTTCTCCTGATGTGAAAGGGGAGCAGTTGCGTCTCACCTGGGCGTGAGCACACTGCCGATTACGCTGGAGCAGCGACGGATAATGACAGGGGAGGCAGATTTGCATATCATGGTAATCCCCTGTTCCTGTTTGGTGGCTCCTTGCAAATCAGCAGCCTGCTCCTCCAGAGAGCCCAATCGCTCCTTGCTTTCGTCCTCCCCTGACCTGAGAAGAACAGACATGTGCTTCCTGTCGCATCTGAACGAGGGAGCAACTAACCACCACCGCTAACAGGCCCACGGTGATTGAAGCTTTGGTTTATCAAGGCGGGTCTGCCAAGGCGGAAGTCAGGAGTCGATCGGCAACAACTCACAAGGCGCCAGCGCAGTTAACTCTTCATTCAAAGAAACCAAAACAGCTCAGGCCTAATGCGCACAGCAAGTCTTCCCAGTAGGTCTTACCCCCACAATGGGGCAGGGGTCCCCAGCGTCTCACTGCTAAGTCTTGTCCTTCCCAAGCACCCTGAGACTTCTCCGCCTTGTCTGTCTCTGCTGTAATAATAATTATTTATTTATACCCTGCCCATCTGGCTGGGCTTCCCCAGCCACTCTGGGTGGCTTTCAAAAAACACACATTAAAATACTGTAATACATCAAACATTAAAAGCTTCCCTAAACAGGGCTGCCTTAAGATGTCTTCTGAAAGCCTGGTCGTTGTTGTTCTCTTTGACATCTGGTGGGAGGGCGTTCCGCTGGGAGGGCGCCACCACCAAGAAGGCCCTCTGCCTGGTTCCCTGTAACTTGGCCTCTCGCAGTGAGGGAACCGCCAGAAGGCCCTCGATACTGGACCTCAGTGTCCGGGTAGAACGATGGGGGTGGAGACGCTCCTTTGGGGATACTGGGCTGAGGCCGTTTAGGGCTTTAAAGGTCAGCACCAAGACTTTGAATTGTAATCAGAAAGGTCCTGGGAACCAATGTAGGTCTTTCAGGACTGGTGTTATGTGGTCTTGGCGGCTGCTCCCAGTCCCCAGTCTAGCTGCTGCGTTCTGGATTAGTTGTAGTTTCCGGGTCACCTTCAAAGGCAGCCCCACGTAGAGCGCATTGCAGTAGTCCAAGCGGGAGATAACCAGAGCATGCACCACTCTGGCGAGGCAGTCCACGGGGAGGAAGGGTCTCAGCCTGCGTACCAGATGGAGCTGATAAACAGCTGCCCTGGATACAGCATTGACCTGTGCCTCCATGGACAGCTGTGAGTCCAAAATGACTCTGCCCTCTTCACGCCTCTGTGGGCTCTGGGAGAACAGGGAGAGGGGAGCTGGTTGCAGCAGGAGGGGAAGACCCCCTGGCTTCTTCAGCAGCCTGCCTCCCCTCTGTCTCTTGGCCCACCCCTGCTTCTGCCTCCGATTCTGGATTGCCAGAGTGGTGCATGCTCTGGTTATCTCCCGCTTGGACTACTGCAATGCGCTCTACATGGGGCTACCTTTGAAGGTGACCCGGAAACTACAACTAATCCAGACTGGGGACTGGGAGCCGCTCCTCCACATGCAGCTGCTGGGTGACCTTGGGCCAGTCACACTTCTCTGAAGTCTCTCAGCCTCACAGAGTGTTTCTTGTGGGGGAGGAAGGAAAAGGAGAACGTTAGCCTCTTTGAGACTCCTTTGAGTAGTGGTAAAGCGGGATATCAAATCCAAACAACTCCTCCTCCTCTTCTTCTTCTTTGCATACCTTCCAGTTTGTCAACACCCTTCTTGGTACAGGGGCCCAGAACCAGAAGCTACCGTTAATAATTTTTAAAGGATGAATAAATTTAACAACTACAGTGGTACCTCGGTTTAAAAAGCCCTGTTCACGAACTGTTCGGCTTACGAACTCCACTAAACCGGAAATACTGTCCCGGTTTGGGAACTTTACCTTGGTCTAAGAACGGAATCCGGACGGTGGAAGGGCACCAGCGGCGGGAGGCCTCGTTAGGGAAAGCGTGCCTCGGTTTAGGAACGGTTTTGGTTTAAGAACAGACTTCTGGAATGGATTAAGTTCGTAAACCGAGGTACCACTGTACAATCTAAAACAACCCTCCAGCTCAAAGGTCATTTGACCCTTTTTAAAATTGTTTTGAATTTGTAACGTCTTTGCTGTTTTTATTCATCAACTCTCTTGCAACACACCTTCCTTCCATCCCTCTTTCTTTCTTTCTTTCTTTCTTTCTCATCGGTATGATAACAGAGAACCCAGAAGACCTGTGCCACTTCCTTAAATCATTTGCAGACGGATCTCCTTATCAGGTCACAGACTATCACGACTTCTTGGAAGTTCATCTGAAAAGTGGCAGCTTCCCAGTACAACCTGCGTTTTGCAGAGGGGCGGCGATTCTCAACCCACCCAGTAAGTTTCTGAGGAAACGGACACCACGAGGCAAGGTCTGGTTTCCTTAAAGGACTCAAATTGCTTTCCAGACCCAGATCAAGCGAGCGAACTTGCCCGGCAAAATCCACTCGGAGTTAAGTGCAGCCCTCGGCCGAAAAGAGCGCAAACAAAACACCACATCCCACCATCTTAAGATCATTTGGGTGGTGCCTCTCCACTCCCACTTTTCCCAGAACAGGCTTGAGCAACAGCCAAAACAATTATTAAAACGGGAATCCTCCGCTCCATTGGGGCTTTGGTTTTTATTTTTCAAGCCAATTCCACGCAGGAACCGATCAAAATTGATGGTAAGCTCTCGAGATCAGCGGTGCCTCTTCTCCTGCAGTTCTTCCCCACTTTAACTGTGTATAGATGATGCTTCGGGACGTGGGTGGCGCTGTGGGTTAAACCACAGAGCCTAGGACTTGCTGATCAGGCTGGCGGTTCGAATCCCCGTGACGGGGTGAGCTCCCGTCGCTCGGTTCCAGCTCCTGCCAACCTAGCAGTTCGAAAGCACGTCAAAGTGCAAGTAGATAAATAGGTACCACTCCGGCGGGAAGGTAAACGGTGTTTCCGTGCGCAGCTCTGGTTCGCCAGAAGCGGCTTAGTCCTGCTGGCCACATGACCCGGAAGCTGTATGCCGGCTCCCTCGGCCAATAAAGCGAGATGAGCGCCGCAACCCCAGAGTCGGCCACGACTGGACCTAATGGTCAGGGGTCCCTTTACCTTTTTATATATTTTGCTTCAGGAAAAATACATCAAGGAGGCAGCAACCTGTCACCCTCTTGCAATGAACTATTTTGCTTATATATCTTACTGAGGAATCCTTTGCCTTAATCTCCACGACCCTGAGATTAAGAGTCTCACGAGCTGCTGCTTCTTCTTCTTTGGCGATCCCTCGTAGCTGAGTAAGATTGTCTTCCATAAACACGGTTTTAACAATGAGTCCGTAAGTGACTGTGGAGGCCAATTCTGGATCCACACGTCCTTCCACAGTGGGGACATTAGTTACCGGGCGGGAGTTGATCACGGTGTGGATTTGCCAAGCGTGCCTGCCTCTTAGCACGTTTCTCCCTTTAGTCCTGAGTTCGAGTGTCTTCAAAGCCCACGACGCCTTTGGTAAAGGCTGTTCTCCAACTGCAGCGCTCGCAGGCCAGTGTTTCCCAGTTGTCGGTGTTTATACTACATTTTTTTTATTATTTGCCTTGAGACAGTCTTTCAACCTCTTTTGTTGACCACCAGCATTACGCTCCCCATTTTTAAGTTCAGAATAGAGCCAAGTTTTAACCCCAGAAAGCTTGCCCTAGCCTAAAAGCTTCATGGAAATTTCACGAACATCGCTTCTCGGCTCTCGTGGTTCTGCTAGAAAGCTCTTCAAAAACCCCACGGCCAATTAATGCCACAGACAGATCTGTGCAAGTAAAAGTAATACTTTAACCTCCAAGTTTCATACAAGCGACTCTCAACATACAGCGGGGTTACGTTAAAACACAATACAGTGGTACCTTGGTTTTCGAACAGAATATGTTCCGGGAATCCGTTCAAAAACCAAAGCGCGGCTTCCGGCTGGCTACAGGAGCGTCCTGCAGCCAATCGGTAGCCGCGGCGGATGTTCGGCTTCCGAAAATTGTTCGAAAACCGGAACATTCACTTCTGGGTTTCGATCGTTCGGGAGCCAAGGCGCTCAGCTTCCAAGGCATGACTGTAGGTTCAAAGGCGAGGAGGAATGCCCAAGACTTTTTCCTGGATGCCATAGAATTTTAGAGTTTATGCAATGCAGGAATCTCAGCTAAAAGCACTCATGACGCCCATCTCCTTTCCATTTTTTAAACATTTTCCACCCACCCCCCAATCGCGTAAAGCTGAATGTGCACAAGTTAAATGTGCCTAATTTGCAAGCTACCTGCAATCCTTTCCAAAAGGTACCACCTTGGCGCTTGCCCTGGGGGGAAAACAAACAAACGCTTCCTTTTGCCACCAGCTTGTAGGTTTTGGTCAATGCCGACTCCTTCGGCCGGACAACTGCGTTTGTGGAGAAGACCCAAGCCAAAAGTTGTTCCGACTCCCAACAGATCTGCAGCACAACATTCTGCAAATATCATCACACCTATTTACCGTATTTCTTGCTCTATAAGACTCACTTTTCCCCTCCTGAAAAGTAAGGGGAAATGTGTGTGCGTCTTATGGAGCGAATGCAGGCTGCGCAGCTATCCCAGAAGCCAGAACAGCAAAGGGATTGCTGCTTTCACTGCGCAGCGATCCCTCTTGCTGTTCTGGCTTCTGAGATTCAGAATATTTTTTTTCATATTTTCCTCCTCCAAAAACTAGGTGCATCTTGTGGTCTGGTGCGTCTTATAGAGCGAAAAATACGGTACTTGAGTAGTCCGTCTCACGCATATCAAGTTCTTGCACACTTCAGAATTTCTGCACAAAGCAAGAGAGGTTGTTTGAGAAAAGGAAGGACGATGGTGGTTACGGCGAAGTCAGGGAAAACCACCATCACACTATCAGCAAGTGTGTTTCTTTACAACGCTAGTTTCTCGGGACTTTGGATTTCATGGTGGAGAACCAGATTCTACATGCTTTCCCAGACACAAAAGACAGGAAACAAATCACACTTTCCTAATATATGGACCAGCTTGAGAGAGAGCTATTTTGGCAAAGCAAAGTGAACGTTATGGTTTGAAAGCAGTTAACACCCCTCAGGTTCACTGTCTCCACTAGAGGTTCCGCAACTTGAACTACATGCTCCCTATGCAGGTGGTCCAAGAAAGGCAGGGTGGTGTAGTGGTTACAGCAACCCACCACTCAACAAGAGAAAAGTTGTGGAAGAGTCAATGCCACCTCTGGATAGTTCAGTTAGAGCGTAGGGCTGAGGACGCCAAGGTTGCAGGTTCAACCCCTGTATGAGACAGCTGCAGATTCCTGCATTGCAGGGGGTTGGTCTAGATGATTGCTGGGGTCCCTTCCAACTCTATGATTTTCTATTTGGCCCTGCATGTGATTTGTGGGTGTCAGACGATGGAAATCAAGGCTGATTGAAGCAGGGTCCGATTGTTGCACAGCCCTAAGAGGACTTTGACTTACGGCCCCCAATTTTGCAGAATACAAAATTGCTGGTTGCAAAAAACTGATTTTTCACTTAAAAACTTGCCCATTGCAAGGAACCTTCTCACCAAATGTTTAATTTATAAGGAGACAAAAACAGAGAAGCCGGTTTCTTATACATATTCTGCACCTGTATTAAGGCGATAAATGAAATCTTTGGTAGAAACAGAAACACCCAAATGTGTTTTACTGGGATATATCCGAACACAGGAAGCTACCGTATTTTTTGCTCTATAAGACTCACTTTTCCCCTCCTAAAAAGTAAGGGGAAATGTGTGTGCGTCTTATGGAACGAATGCAGGCCGCGCAGCTATCCCAGCAGCCAGAACAGCAAGAGGGATTGCTGCTTTCACTGCGCAGTGATCCCTCTTGCTCTTCTGGCTTCTGAGATTCAGAATATTTTTTTCTTGTTTTCCTCCTCCAAAAACTAGGTGCGTCTTGTGGTCTGGTGCGTCTTACAGAGCGGAAAATACAGTATATTATACAGACTCAGGCCACTGGTCTATCGAAGCTCATTTACAGTGAGTGGCAGAGACTTTCCAAGGTTTGAAGCAAGGCACCCAGCTCTTCCACCAAGCTACTGAACGAGGAAGACTTGAAATTTGCAACAGCGATGATCACTGCTGCCAGACTAGTCATAGCAAGAAACTGGATAAACCAGATGACACCTTGCAGTGATATACAAACATATGGGATATAGCACTGTTGACAAAACTCACACATTATAAGATATACCGAAGGCCACGCACCGAACAAATTCATTTAAAAATCGAGCTTGTTAAAGTCACGGGAATGTAAAATTCCAAACACCCGTTTCCACTCCTATAATTTAACACCTAAAAAGTTATGTGAACACTTCTTTAAAGGATAATTCATTTTTATATTTTTTTGCTCAGGGTAGTAGCATGCTTCTGAATACAGTGGTGCCTCGCAAGACGAAATTAATTCATTCTGCGAGCTTTTTCGTCTTGTGAATTTTTTCGTCTTGCGAAGCACCACTGTGTATTGACGGTTTCCCATAGGAATGCATTGGCGGTTTTTAAAAAAAGGCGCAAGACGTTTTCGTCTTGCAAAGCAAGCCCATAGGGAAATCCGTCTTGCGAAGCAACTCAGAAAACGAAAAACTCTTTCGTCTTGCGAGTTTTTCGTCTTCCGAGGCATTCGTCTTGCGAGGTACCACTGTAGCAGTTGGTGTAAACGGCAGGAGGGGAGCGGACGGCTGTTGCGCCCAGTTCCCGCTTGCGCCTTTCGCACTGTGAGAGCAAGACGCCTGGATGAATTGGGCCAATGGTTTCGTCTTCCAAGCTGCTCTTACGTTCTTTCGCCCTGCTGGGTGGGAAAAAGTTCGCCAAGTGGTCCAGGCAGAGGTCCCAGCAATGTTCAAGCGCTCCACACACACAAAAAAAGTTTTAGTTACTGGAATATGCAGAAATGGACGAATTGAGGGGAAAAATCAGGAACCAATGCGATCAGAGATTCACCGAGGACTGGAATAAATTTACAGAGTATATCAAAAATGTATGCGAGGAGCAACTAACGCTTGTAGGCTTTCAAGAAGCTCTGTGAAAACGATTGACTGAAAGATTGCTTGAAAGATACGATAAGATTAAGATTGTTAAAGTACAATATAAATTTAAGAAATGAAAGTAACAGTGATAATATGGAAAATTGTCAGATAGGCTGAGGGAAGTCTAAAGGATGTATATGTTAGAAGTGGATGTTAAATATGGATGGAATGTACATTGGAAATTGAATAAAAATTAATTATATATATATATAAAGTTTTAGTTACAGGTATAGCCGTGTTGGTCTGCCGTAGTTGAAACAAAATTTTAAAAAAATCCTTCCAGTAGCACGTTAGAGACCAACTACTGTATTTTTTGCTCTATAAGACTCACTTTCTCCCTCCTAAAAAGTAAGGGGAAATGTGTGTGCGTCTTATGGAGCGAATGCAGGCTGCGCAGCTATCCCAGAAGCCAGAACAGCAAGAGGGATTGCTGCTTTCACTGCGCAGCGATCCCTCTTGCTGTTCTGGCTTCTGAGATCCAGAATATTTTTTTTCTTGTTTTCCTCCTCCAAAAACTAGGTGCGTCTTGTGGTCTGGTGCGTCTTATAGAGCGAAAAATACGGTAAGTTTGTTCTTGGGATGAGCTTTCGTGTGCATGCACACATCTTCTGGTACACTGAAGATGCTTCTTCAGATACACTGTGGATCCGTAGAAGTGTGCATGCACACGAAAGCTCATCCCAAGAAGAAACTTAGTTGGTCTCCAAGGTGCCACTGGAAGGAATTTTTCAAAATTTTGTTTCGACAAAGTTTGAGAACCACTGTGGCCTCCTCTTAGGGTTTCAGACCAGGGTCTTTCCCAGCCCAACTTGGGAGACGGCAGGGACTGTTTCTGCACGCGAGGCATTTACCTGTTCCACCTAAGAACCAACCCCCGCCCCCTTCCAAGTTTTCCACAGGAGTCGTTCGCCTACTCGGGGAGGGAAAAAGCAGTAATGACCTTCAGAGCCATCGCCTGACCTTCATGGGGGAAAGCACTGTGAACAGACAGGCTAGGAGCAAAAACAAGACAAAACACCAAAAACCCACAGGACACAAAACGCACACAGAAGCGGTGGAATCCTCAAGTTTGCTTGCTCCGGGAAGTAGGCGAGGACAAGGGGATCCGGGGGGGCCCTGGCGATCCGGATTTCCAAGCGCTGCTGCATTAAGCGGAACAGAAAGGGGGGGTCCATTTGAGAGCCCTGCATTTCCTCCAGCATGCTATCGAGGGGGGGGGGGCACAGCAGCAACCACTGTGTGATTCAGCCCTAGGGGTTAAGTGCAGGCAGTGGAGAGACATTGGCATGGGGAGGGGGGAGAGAGATGGAAGGGTGGGGATTGGGGGAGAGTACTAACAATCATAGTCTTTGAGCAGCCTCCTCCACTCTTGGCCTGGCTGCCAGAAAGGGGGGGGGGAATCAGGGAGGGGAGACTGGAGCCAGGACAAATTTGCATACACCCCACCCTCCTTCCATGCCAGAGCCGCTGTTTTGTTAAATCCACCAAGTGGGCAAATTCATACCTACTTTCTCAACCTGCCAGTTCTTCAGGGCTTTAAGTGGGAAGAAGAAGAAGAAAACAGGACCCCACCCAACTCCCCCCCCCTCTGCGAGCACTGGAAGGCATGCAAGACTGAGCACATCTCGTGCTTCTCCTCCTCTCACCTGCCCCTTCCCAAAGTAGCTTCCACCTCCCAGGATTCCCATTTTCCGACGCTCAGGTTCCTTGCAGACCCACCTCGCTCTCTGTGTGCCCCATTCATAGAATCCTAGAGTTGGAAGAGACCACAAGGGCCATCGAGTCCAACCCCCTGCCAAGCAGGAAACACCATCAGAGCACTCCTGACATATGGTTGTCAAGCCTCTGCTTAAAGACCTCCAAAGGAGGAGACTCCACCACACTCCTTGGCAGCAAATTCCACTGTCAAACAGCTCTTACTGTCAGGAAGTTCTTCCTAATGTTGAGGTGGAATCTTCTTTCTTGTAGTTTGGATCCATTGCTCCGTGTCCGCTTCTCTGGACCAGCAGAAAACAACCTTTCTCCCTCCTCTAGGTGACATCCTTTGATATATTTGAACATGGCTATCATATCACCCCTTAACCTCCTCTTCTCCAGGCTAAACATGCCCAGCTCCCTTAGCCGTTCCTCATAAGGCATCGTTTCCAGGCCTTTGACCATTTTGGTTGCCCTCCTCTGGACACGTTCCAGTTTGTCAGTGTCCTTCTTGGACTGTGGTGCCCAGAACTGGACACAGTACTCCAGGTGAGGTCTGACCAGAGCAGAATACAGTGGCACTATTACTTCCCTTGATCTAGATGCTATACTCTTATTGATGCAGCCCAGAATTGCATTGGCTTTTTTAGCTGCCGCGTCACACTGTTGGCTCATGTCAATCATAGAATCGTTTCCAGGCCTTTGACCATTTTGGTTGCCCTCCTCTGGACACGTTCCCCGCCCCCTGCGTCTTTAAACATCTCCCAACAGCATGGAGGTTAAGGCATGGGGATAAGCTGAATTGGTAGAACATAAGAATCTTAATCTCAGGGTTCAAGCCCCACGGTGGGCAAAAGATTCCCGCATTGCAGGGGGTTGGGCTGGATGACCCCACGGGGTCTCTTCCAACTCTATGATTCTGCCGTTCATCTTCGTTCCGCTCTGTCGGAAATCCCATGTGGACAGATCGTTACCGTCACCATAATCATTGATTAAACTTACTGGTCGCACGTGACCCAAAGGAATCCAAGCAACTTACAGCAATATGTATTTTATACAGTGGTACCTCGGGTTACATACGCTTCAGGTTACAGACTACGCTAACCCAGAAATATTACCTCGGGTTAAGAACTTTGCTTCAGGATGAGAACAGAAATCATGTAGCCGCCCAGAGTGGCTGGGGAAACCCAGCCAGATGGGCGGGGTACAAATAATAAATTATTATTATTATTATTATCCGGCAGTGCGGCAGCAGTGGGAGGCCTCATTAGCTAAAGTGGTGCTTCAGGTTAAGAACTGTTCCAGGTTAAGAACGCACCTCCAGAACGAATTAGGTACGTAACCAGAGGTACCACTGTACTGATTTGGATTAAAGGTGACCGCCAGTTAGGGTGCGGACGCTCTTCAAGGGCGACCCACATGGTTCAAGGAGACCAGCATGTTGACCGTGTAGGACTCAGTAGGGAAGAAGATGGAGACAATGCTTGAATTCTGGCTCCCTGTCTTCCTCGCCAGCAGATGCCGCTGGGATGGTCGCACAAACACACCTGTTTTAATTCACACTTATAGATTTATATCCCACCTTTTCTGCAAGGAGCTCAAGGTAGGATACTCACTTTGCCGCCTCTCCGGAGGTTTGGGCCGAGAGATATCACTACTGACCCACGGCCACCAAGTGGGCCTTTGAACCCAGAGCCCAGTCGAACGATCTAATCGCTGCATCACGCCATTACAAGCAGAGACATCACCTTGCAAACAAAGGTCCGTATAGTTAAAGCTATGGTTTCCCCAGTAGTGATGTATGGAAGTGAGAGCTGGACCATAAAGAAGGCTGATCACCGAAGAATGGATGCTTTTGAATTCTGGTGCTGGAGGAGACTCTTGAGAGTCCCATGGACTGCAAGAAGATCAAACCTCTCCATTCTGAAGGAAATCAGCCCTGAGTACTCACTGGAAGGACAGATCCTGAAGCTGAGGCTCCAAGACTTTGGCCACCTCAGGAGAAGACTCCCTGGAAAAGACCCTGATGTTGGGAAAGATGGAGGGCACAAGGAGAAGGGGACGACAGAGGACGAGATGGTTGGACAGTGTTCTCGAAGGTGCCAGCATGAGTTTGACCAAACTGCGGGAGGCAGTGGAAGACAGGAGGGCCTGGCGTGCTCTGGTCCAGGGGGTCACGAAGAGTCGGACACGACTAAACAACAAAATTGGACACTTGCGACCAAGTGAAAATGCCTAAAATCTGCTCCACCTGGAAACAGATGGCGGGGATCGTTGGCTCTTGACTGTTTTCGCACACTAATGCCATATCCTCTAGGAATAAGCCGATATATATGCGGACTGTCTCTGAATCAAGTGACTTTTCTTCTTTTAAGTTCTTTTAAGTTCTCAGAAGTTCTTCACCAGGCTCAAGGCTGCCATCTGAACTAGCCAGACATTTTAACTGAGAATCAATCACAGTCCATACATCAACTGAAAAAAATAAAGGCTTCACAGCCATCTTTCCCAAAGATGGCAAACCTTGGTTTAAGGAGCCATTAGGCACCTAGCTTCTACATCCGAGTCTTCTAACCCTGAGTCTTCTAACCCTGAGTCACTGCCCTCCGCTAAAGCCCTGCAAGCTGCCATCAAAACTGCCGCGTGGGAAGATTTCCAAGCTTCCGCCAAACAGCCCCCTACACCTACTCAAAAGGGCCAGAGGCCCTCCACATTCCCAGCTAGCAGGAATTCGGGACTTGTGTAGGTGTTGCGTCTGACGCTGCAAAAGGGAGCCAGGGAGAATCTAGGCTGGCTTTGGAAATAAAAGTGGCCAGGGGTATACTTTCTAACGCCGTTAGAAAGAACCAGCTACTTTTCCAGTTCACGGATCTCCCCTGCTAACAGAAGAAGACTCTTTCTCCATCGCAAAGGAACGGTGCGTGGCTATTTGCAAGTCCCCCCCAAAAACCCAGGCTTGCGGTCTGCGTCTTCCGTCTCATCAGCCACCCTGGGCTAAGCCTTTGGGGCTACGCCAGCCATGCCCCACGGTTTCATCAGCAAGCGAGCGTGAGGAACTTGTTGGGAGCTCATCAAAGCCAGGGGTGATGGGAGAGACAGTCCAGCACATTTTAGACGGCACGTTGTCCACTTCTACCTTAATGCACGTTTCTCGAAGAAAGAGAAACCAAAAACACCCAAGGCACATTTCTAAAATAAAAACCAAAAGCAAAGTCCACGGCTAGGGAAGTCTTCCCAAACATCAGGTCCAGGCTGCTTCTTACAGCCTGATCAACCTGCTTCCTTGGACCCCTTCTAACCACAGACTGAATCCCCAGGAGAAACAGATGCAGGTCAGAAGACCTGGAGAGGCGCTTTCATAGAATCCTAGAGTTGGAAGAGACCACAAGGGCCATTGAGTCCAACCCCCTGCCAAGCAGGAAACACCATCAGAGCACTCCTGACATATGGTTGTCAAGCCTCTGCTTAAAGACCTCCAAAGAAGGAGACTCCACCACACTCCTTGGCAGCAAATTCCACTGTCGAACAGCTCTTACTGTCAGGAAGTTCTTCCTAATGTTTAGGTGGAATCTTCTTTCTTGTAGTTTCGATCCATTGCTCCAGGTCCGCTTCTCTGGAGCAGCAGAAAACAACCTTTCTCCCTCCTCTAGGTGACATCCTTTTATATATTTGAACATGGCTATCATATCACCCCTTAACCTCCTCTTCTCCAGGCTAAACATGCCCAGCTCCCTTAGCCGTTCCTCAGAAAGCATCGTTTCCAGGCCTTTGACCATTTGGGTTGCCCTCCTCTGGACACGTTCCAGTTTGTCCGTGTCCTTCTTGAACTGTGGTGCCCAGAACTGGACACAGTACTCCAGGTGAGGTCTGACCAGAGCAGAATACAGTGGCACTATTACTTCCCTTGATCTAGATGCTATACTCCTATTGATGCAGCCCAGCTTTCCGTCAGCGCAGACAAAACTGAGCAGGGTGAACTCAGTGCAAGGCTCTATTTCATGCATCTCTTTCGAAGACAGGCCCCTATGGAGAATGGTTTAGGGCAGAGATCTCACTTTTGTTTCTAGGGAAGATTTCTAGGTAAGAGAGCCTTTGAAGCCCTGGAGAGTGACTACAGACACATTACCAATGGTCTACAACTGTTCATAATGCAATCTGATGTGTTCTTCTCGACACCTCTCAAGTACCATTTCCCACCTCATAATGATAAACTTGGGACGGGGTGGCGCTGTGGGTAAAACCACAGAGCCTAGGACTTGCCGATCAGAAGGTCGGCGGTTCGAATCCCCGCAATGACGGGGTGAGCTCCCGTTGCTCGGTCCCTGCTCCTGCCAACCTAGCAGTTCAAAAGCACGTCAAAGTGCAAGTAGATAAATAGGTACCACTCTGGCGGGAAGGTAAACGGCATTTCCGTGTGCTGCTCTGGTTTGCCAGAAGCAGCTTAGTCCTGCTGGCCACATGACCCAGAAGCTGTACGTCGGCTCCCTATGCCAGTAAAGCGAGATGAGCGCTGCAACCCCAGAGTTGGTCACGACTGGACCTAATGGTCAGGGGTCCCTTTACCAAATGATAAACATTGCTCGGGAGGCATTAAAATCCCTCCCCTCTTCTTATTCATCCTTACGAACAACCCTTTTAGGCCGGCCAGCAATATTCACCTCAAGCGAACATCGTGAAGAGAGCCGAGAGCCAATGGGACACCTTGGAGTCAGTCGCCACCTCTTAGCCTGACCTACCTCACAGGGTCATTGTGAGGATGAGATGGGGAGGAGCACGACCATGTCCACCGCCTTTAGACCCTCTGAAGATAAAGGCAGTATATAAATGTAATAATAATAATAATAAAGCAGGTGTGAGTTGAACAACACCGAAGAATTGATGCTTCTGAATTATGGTGCTGGAGGAGACTCTTGAGAGTCCCATGGACTGCAAGAAGAACAAACCTCTCCATTCTGAAGGAAATCAGCCCTGAGAGCTCACTGGAAGGACAGACCCTGAAGCTGAGGCTCCAAGACTTTGGCCACCTCATGAGAAGAGAAGACTCCCTGGAAAAGACCCTGATGTTGGGAAAGATGGAGGGCGCAAGGAGAAGGGGACGACAGAGGATGAGATGGTTGGACAGTGTTCTCGAAGCGACCAGCATGAGTTTGACCAAACTGCGGGAGACAGTGGAAGACAGGAGTGCCTGGCATGCTCTGGTCCCGGGGGTCACGAAGAGTCAGACACGACTAAACAACAACAACAATGAGTTGAACAAGGGTCTTTCACATCCACCCTCCTATAAAACACCTTTTAAGCAATCCAAGGTTTCTGTACACGTCCTTTCAGCTACCTTGACAACAGCCAGTGGCCACACTGGGATCTCTTTGTAGCTTCTGCCGTCCAAGTTCAAACTCAGGACATTGGTGATTCCTCCGAATATTCATCGAGAGATCTGTAGCCTGCCTCGGTAGGCTAATTTTTAAAAGGAAATTAAAAAAGACCAATACAATACTAACATCCCAATGCAAGCAAACACGCTGTTTCCTCACCTGCTGCCCAAACAAATCCCTTTCTTTTGGGGATTCATGTGGGTAGGTAGAAGGCAACCTTACTATTATGTCCTAGCCTAATCAATGAAATTGGGCCTCGTCTCCCCTGCGCTACAGAAGAGCGCCAAACATCCTCAACCAGAACCCTGCTATTTAGCTTTGACAGACCCACGCTGCGTGGAGCACTCTTCCAACACAGCCCCGCTTTTGACTGAAGACCTTTCTCATTGACAACTGCGCAGCCGTTTCCAAATTTTCTCAGGTAGCATCTCACTTGTAACATCTGCATGTGCAGTTGTTAATGTGTCTTTTAATGCTTTTATACAACCGTAAAAACCGCCCCGCTTGTGGGAGAACGGCATATCGGATCATTAAACCGCAGAGTTGGAAGGGACCCCGGGAGGCATCTAGTCCAACCCCCTGCAAATGCAGGAATCTTTTGCCCCATGCGGCGACCCTGAGATTAAGAGTCTCTTGCTCTACCGACCGAGCCAAAGAATAATAATAATGAACCTATTTAATTGATAAAGCCTCCCTCTTCAGTAGTTTTGTTGTTGTGGTTGTTCTGGAAACCTTTACAGACAAATCCCACCATTTAAAATACTTGCATAGGAACAATTTAAACCCCTATAACACAGGACCGCCGTCCCCCATGCACTTAAGCAAGTCCATAGGCCAAAAGTAGAAATCCGAACTCGAGGCTGCATTGACTCGCAAGCTCCGTAGGAGCCAAACCTTCCTGCGGCTGTTGTTGTGTATATGCATATATAGGAGATAGATAAATAGACAGACAGATAGATAGATAGAATGGCAGGTGGTTTGGGCAAGTGGTTTGCATGACTTTCTTTAATTTTAAGGAAAGTTATGATGTGTCTTATTTTGAACAGGTTGCGAGTCACCTGAAGGCTTTTGAGCAGCAAGCGAATAGCAAGTCTAAATAATAATAATAATGATAATGATAATATATTAACAAATATGCTACAACTATTTGGAACTATTTTCATGCTCCCACCCCCAGTTTTTGAACCTTAAAATCATTCAAAACCCTGAAACCCATCACCACATTCACCCCTCTAAATATCAGAAGCTCCCCCCCAAAAAACCCAAAATATTTGCCCCCAGTTTCCATATACACCGCCTTCAACAGCAGCCCCCTCCTCAAATTCCCCCTTAGAAGGGTGAGGAGGGGACCAGAGCCTCAGCTGCCCCCTCTGTACCCTTCACAGCCCCCATTGGGGAAGCTGGGAAGGCAAGCGAGCCCCGCCCGGGGCCTTGTACTAGGCCTCAAATCCCCGGCCTTTCCTGGTCGCCGCGCCCGCGGACCCCACCTCTCCCCCCCGGGGGCAGGGCTGGCTCGAGCCCTTAGCCGCTTTCCCTTCCCTTCCCTTCCCCCTCCTTTCCTCCCTCCCTCGGTCCGCCATTGGCCGCGGCGGCGGCTGGTAGGGAGCGGAAGCGGCAGGCGGGCCGGCCATTGGCCGCCGCGGCCGCCCGTCAGCCAGCCTCACGCGGAAGGCCGAGGCAAGGCCCCGGCGCTGAGCACCTCGGGAGACGTAGTCCCCGCCTCCATTGCACCTGCAGGCCGGAGCGCGGGGGAAAGACTACAATTCCCAGGGAGCCGAGGCACTTGTCCTCCCTGGGGCTTGCAAGAGCCCCCTCCCTTAAAAAAACACACACACATATCCTGCTTGAAGCGAGTACAACGTATGCAAACGCAGCACAGAATAGGGTCTTTGGCAGGAAGGAGGAGGAGGAAAGGAGGGCTGGGGGGCTGAAGGAGGAGGAAAGTTATTTCCAGCTTCCCCTTTGCACTTAATTGCAACCTTTCCCCCCCCCCACCCAAAAAACACCCCCTGCAGTTCCCCAATGCAAAGGGACAAGCCAGGACATTAATATATATATCACACAGAAAATGCAAATATTTCCAGATTGCAACGTGCCCTATACAGCTTTTGCATCTCGTGCAATTGCACTTGCGCCCCCCCAATGCAAAACACACAGCCCCCCCCCCCAGCAGCACCCTTGACTTCAGGCTCTCCTTTCACCTTCAAGGCTGCTTTCCCTCCCCCCCCCCACGCACTTCAAACACCCCCTCCCCACTCTCCTCCCACCCCCACCCCACTGAACATCTCTCCTCTCCCCCCAACCCCCCCCAAAACACCCCCAAAACCCCTGCCCTCCCCCAGCAACCTCCTCTCACTTAAGGCAAAGTTGTTGACCCCCCCCCCCAGCCAAGATCCCCTGGGTGAAAGTTGCAAAGGCAAAGAGGAAGCAGGAAAAGATGACAGCGGGGAGATCTCTCTGTTTTAAGGGGATCGGATCCCTTGACCAGCCAAAAAAAATAAGAGGAGGATCCGGTGGGCTTACCTTGTTGGTCCTGAAGGTGTGGGGTGTGGGGGCCCAGGAAGAGGAGGAGGAAAGGGGGGGCGCCTGGAGTTTGTGTGGAGTCAATTCCTGAGCAGCTTCTGCCCGTCCGGCCTTCCTGCCTCCCTCCTTTTTTCTCTCTTTTCCTCTCCCTCTCTCTCCTCTCCTCTGTTCCTGCCCCTACTGTAACAGTAGATGCAAAGCCCCGTATGATGCCGTGAACTCCCTTCCTGGTTTGCTCTCAGGGTAGGAAAAAAAAAAAAAGAGAGAGAGAGAGAAGCAGAAAAAAAAGAACAGGGGTCCCTCCCTTTTCTTAAAGGTGCAGCAACTGCGTTTGGGGGGGGGGGTGAACTTGCTTTCTCTTTGGCAAAGCTTTTCCCTTTTTGCAAACTGACTTTTGCAAACTGGCTGGGCGAGTCTCGGTTGCTTTTTTTTGCAAGGGAGACTTTATTATTTTTTTTTGCAAAGGAGGAGGAGGAACGAGGAGGGAGATTGCAAGTGGCAAAGGCACTGGGGGGGTGGAAAGGAGGAGGGGGGGGGAGAGAGAGAGAGAGCATTCAAGGCAACCCCCCCCCCTTATCCCAGCCTCGCTTGCTGCCACGTCTCACCCTTGGCTTGCTTGCATCTTGCCAAGGGCACACGCTCCGGCTGCAAGCGGGCAATGGCCGTGTGGTTTTTCGCTATATTTTTAATTTTTTGCAGCCTGCAATTGCTGCCTGCTCCGACCCCACCCAGGCGACGGAGCGACCCTTCTCCTCCCAGCTAAGCCCATGTTATCTAACCCTGCAACGCGGCCATCCCCGGCGAGGGAAGCGTTTGCAAGCCTGGGAGGTGTAAAGGGGACCCTGCAATGCAAAGCAGCCAGCCTGGAGAAGACACAGGTGCGTTTCCTTATTTAAAAAGGGAGGAAAAAAATAAAATCTTTTTGGAAAGAGTTGGGGAGAGTCGGGACTTTTTATTTTATTTTTATTTCATTGCTTTGCAAATGATGTTGATGATAATAATGATGCAAGCTTTAGGACCGCACAGCACGTTGGAGATGCAAGCTGGAATCTCTAGTCAGCTGCGAGGAAAGCGTTTGCAAGCAAAGCAGCCAGCCTGGAGAAGACAGGTGTGTTTCCTTATTTAAAAAGGGAGGAAAAAAATTAAAATCTTTTTGGAAAGAGTTGGTGGGGAGAGTCGGGACTTTTTATTTTATTTTTATTTTATTGCTTTGCAAATGATGCTGATGATAATGATGCAAGCTTTAGGACCACACAGCACGCCGGAGATGCAAGCTGGAATCTCTAGTCACCTGCGAGGAAAGCGTTTGCAAGCCTGGAGAAGACACAGGTGCGTTTCCTTATTTAAAAAGGGAGGGGGAAAATAAAACCTTTTTGGAAAGAGTTGGTGGGGAGAGTCGGGACTTTTTATTTTATTTTTATTTTATTGCTTTGCAAATGATGTTGATGATAATGATGCAAGCTTTAGGACTGCACAGCACGCCGGAGATGCAAGCTGGAATCTCTAGTCAGCTCCGAGGTTTGCAAGCCGGGGAGGTAGAAAGGGAACCTTTCAATGAAATGCAAAGCAAAGCAGCCAGCCTGGAGAAAACAGGTGCGTTTCCTTATTTAAAAAGGGAGGGGAAAAATAAAACCTTTTTGGAAAGAGTTGGTGGGGAGAGTCGGGACTTTTTATTTGATTTTTATTTTATTGCTTTGCAAATGATGTTGATGATAATGATGCAAGCTTTAGGACCGCACAGCACGCCGGAGATGCAAGCTGGAATTTCTAGTCAGCTGCGAGGAAAGCGTTTGCAAGCCTGGAGAAGACACAGGTGCGTTTCCTTATTTAAAAAGGGAGAGGGAAAAATAAAATCTTTTTGGAAAGAGTTGGTGGGGAGAGTCGGGACTTTTTATTTTATTTTTATTTTATTGCTTTGCAAATGATGCTGATGATAATGATGCAAGCTTTAGGACCGCACAGCACGCCGGAGATGCAAGCTGGAATCTCTAGTCAGCTGCAATGCAAAGCAAAGCAGCCAGCCTGGAGAAGACAGGTGCGTTTAAAACGGGAGGGGGAAAATAAAATCTTTTGGGAAAGAGTTGGTTGGGGAGAGTCGGGACTTTTTAATTCTTTGCTTTGCGAATGATGTTGATGATAATGATGCAAGCTTTAGGACCTCACAGCACTCCGGGTCCTCCGCAGAGGGATTCCCTCCTGTTTGACTAGTGTCCAATTTGATTTCTTTTTTTAAAAAAAATTATTTTATTAACATATAAAACACATACAGTGGTACCTCAGGTTAAGTACTTAATTCGTTCCAGAGGTCCGTACTTAACCTGAAACTGTTCTTAACCTGAAGCACCACTTTAGCTAATGGGGCCTCCAGCTGCCGCCACCGCGCCGCCAGAGCACGATTTCTGTTCTCATGCTGAAGCAAAGTTCTTAACCTGAAGCACTATTTCTGGGTTAGCGGAGTCTGTAACCTGAAGCGTATGTAACCCGAGGTACCACTGTACATATACGTTTACACAATACACGTACACAACACACTACCTTATTTTCATAACATAAAACATACCTACATCACGATACAGAATACCTACCCATTCTATACATATCAACACACCTATCCCACACGAACACCCACCAACTTGACTTCCAGCCGTTCTCGTTACGCTACTTTATTTTCCCAATTAGCTTCATTATTTCTTTAATCTCTTCTTCTATCTTGACTTTACTCTCCTTTCACTCTAATCATTTTCTGGATTCACTCAATATCTGTCAGAAATTCTACTTTCCCCACATAAATTTTGATGTATTCCATAAAGATAGTCCACTCCTTATTCACTTTTTGTACCAGATCTCCTCTTATCCTCCCTGTTAGTTCGGTAATATGGAAGGATTCCATCATTTGTTTTTTTAAAAAATTATTTTTTTGCGGTATTCCATCATTTTAGATAACCAGTCTGAATAATAATAATAATAATAATAATAATAATAATATATTATTTATACCCCGCCCATCTGGCTGGGTTTCCCCAGCCACTCTGGGCGGCTTCCAAAAGAATATTAAAACACTGTGATACATCAAACATTAAAAGCTTCCCTAAACAGGGCTGCCTTCAGATGTCTTCTAAGTCTGGTAGTTGTTGTTCTCTTTGACATCTGGTGGGAGGGCGTTCCACAGGGCGGGTGCCACTACCGAGAAGGCCCTCTGCCTGGTTCCCTGTAACTTGGCTTCTCGCAGTGAGGGAACCGCCAGAAGGCCCTCGGCGCTGGATCTCAGTGGCAGAACGATGGAGGTGGAGACGCTCCTTCAGGTATACTGGACCGAGGCCGTTTAGGGCTTTAAAGGTCAGCACTTTGAATTGTGCTTGGAAACGTACTGGGAGCCAATGTAGGTCTTTCAAGACCGGTGTTATATGGTCTCGGCGGCCGCTCCCAGTCACCAGTCTAGCTGCCGCATTCTGGATTAGTTGTAGTTTTAGTTGGGACGCTGCTGCTTTTCCAATTTTTGGCAATCAATAACCTTGCCGCCGTAGTTGCATACATAAATATTGGTCTGACCGTTCTAGTGTGCAATTTGATTTCACCAGCAAGACGCCCATCGCTGAGCTCAGCCTTGGGTCCATGCTGCTGGTGGGCGAAGGAGCCAGGGACATTTTGCTTAATTGATGATGGTGGTGGTGCAAGCTTTAGGACCTCACAGCACGCCGGAGATGCAAGCTTAAATGCCTAGTCAGCTGTGGAATTCCCTCCTCCTGCTCCAGTGCTTTTTAATGTCATCTTGGGCAACATCAGCCACTGGGCTGGGTATTAAGTTTAGACTGTAATCAGTCTAGCTTGTGTGTTTTTTAAAATAATAATAATACAGTGGTGCCTCGCAAGACGAAAAGAATCCGTTCCGTGAGTCTCTTCGTCTAGCGGTTTTTTCGTCTTGTGAAGCAACCCGATTAGCGGTATTAGTGGTTTAGCGGCTATTAAAGGCTTAAGGGATTAGCGGCTTAGCTGCTAAAAGGCTATTAGTGGCTTAGTGCCTTAGAAAAAGGGGGTGGGGAGCGAAAAAACACCCCCAGGAATCGCAAGCCATTTTCGTCTTGCGAAGCAAGCCCATAGAGAAATTCGTCCTGCGAAGCGCATTGAAAAACGGAAAACCCTTTCGTCTAGCGGGTTTTCTGTCTTGCGAGGCATTCGTCTTGCGGGGCACCACTGTAATAATAATAATAATAATAATAATAATAATAATGTTTTGTGTTATCTATGTCATCCAAAGGCCTGTGTAGATAGGCAGCCAGCATAAATACTGTTACTGCTAAATAAATGGTGATAACAAAATAAAATATTATTATTACTGTTGCCAGAGGGCGACCAATGCATTTTTCCCAACAGTTTTTTTTTTATAGTTTCGTGTTAAGCGCATTTTCATGTTCAGCGTATTTTTTGGTATCGAACTATAATAAATTAATGATCGGTGAATAACAAAGGAACCGTTCATATGATTTATTTATTGCATTTGTGTAGTGCGATGTTTTAAGGCTGAGCTATCCCTGCTCCTGCCAACCTAGCAGTTTGAAAGCACGGACCTTTGTTGGCAAGGTGATGTCTCTGCTTTTTAAGATGCTGTCTAGGTTTGTCTTCACTTTTCGGACCTTTGTCGGCAACTGAGCGACCTTTCGGCTTTGGCCCAGCCGCTTCATCAGCTCTGGATCTACTTGTACTTGTCCTCCGCTGTTCCCCAGTAGCATGTTGGACGCCTTCCGACCTGAGGGGCTCATCTTCCAGCGTCATAACTTTTATATGCCTGTTGTCTTTGTCCATTGAGTTTTCTTGGCAGGGATACTGGAGTGGCTTGCCGGTTCCTGCTCCAGGTGGATCACGTTTGGTCAAAACTCTCCACTATGACCTGTCCATCTTGGGTGCCCTGCTCGGCATAGATCATAGCTTCTCTGAGTTATTCAAGCCCCTTTGCCACGGCAAGGCAGTGATCCATGAAGGGGGGTCCCATAAATATGAGGGCCCTAAGCCACAATGGGCTTTAAAGGTCAAGACCAGCACCTTGAACCTGACTCTGCAATGCAGAAATCTTGCCTAATGTGGGGCTCGAACTCACAACCCCAAGATTAAGGGTTCTCAAGATGCGCTTTGTCTGGGATTGAATAGCCCAGTTACTTGCAGGTTCTTGCATATTATTATTATTATTGATTATTATTTTATTTATTTATTTATACCCTGCCCTCCCCAGCCAAGGGCGGGCACAGGGCGGCTAACAAGCAATAATAAAAACAAGTTGAATGAATAGAACTTAAAAACAAAATTAAAATACAACATTAAAATATTGAAGCATTAAAATATTAAAATGTAGCCTCATCGCAGGAGGAGAAAGGAAAAGAAAAAAGAAAGAGGGGGAGGGAATAAAATTGGCTCCAAGCCAAAGGCCAGGCGGAACAACTCTGTTTTACAGGCCCTGCGGAAAGAAATCAGATCCTGCAGGGCCCTGGTCTCATGAGGCAGAGCGTTCCACCAGCCGGGGCCAGTGTTGAAAAGGCCCTGCCTCTGGTTGAGGCTAATCTGACTTCCTTAGGGCCCGGGAACTCTAGGGTGTTGCTATATATGTACCTTAAGGTCCTCCATGGGGCAGACCGGGAGAGGCGGTCCCGTAGGTAGGAGGGTCCTAGGCCGTGAAGGGCTTTAAAGGTCAAAAGCAGCACCTTAAATCTGACCCTGTACTCCACCGGGAGCCAGTGCAGCTTGAAAAGCACTGGGTGAATATGCTCCCATGGCAGAGACCCCCGTGAGGAGCCTCGCTGCAGCATTCTGCACCCGCTGGAGTTTCTGGGACAGCTTCAAGGGCAGCCCCGCGTAGAGCAAATTACAGTAGTCAAGCCTGGAGGTGACCGTCGCATGGATCACTGTGGCCAGGTCGGGGCGGGAAAGGTAATGATGACACTTATTTCCTGCCCCTTCATCGCAAGGTCTCCGCGTGGTTTCACAAGGTCAAAGCACAAATGAAATACCGTGTTTTTCGCTCTATAACACGCACCAGACCATAACACACGTAGTTTTTAGAGGAGGAAAACAAGAAAAAAAATATTCTAAACGAAACAGTGGATGTATGATTTTTGTGGTTCATGCTGTGGCCACAGACATGTGATCTGACAGTGAGTTTGGAGTAGCCCAATGCAAAAATCCTGAGGATCCATGTGGATCCGTGCTTTGTAACCACCTTTTAAGTGGGGAGGGAAGGAAAAGCACTCAAGGGACAAGGAACACGCGTGGGATGGGTGGAGAAGGATGCTGCTAATAATGCAGAAGAGGGGTTTAAGGGGAGAAGGAACACGTGTGGGGTGGGTGGAGAAGGATGCTGCTAATAATGAAGAAGAGGGGTATAAGGGGAGAAGGCTCCTCTCCTCTCCCACTTTGCTCCTTTAAAGCAAGCAGGCTCTGCTTTTCTCCCTCCTCCCCGCTCATCCCCGGCTTAGCGAGCTGAAAAACTTTGCTGCTATTTAGCGAGCTGAGTGGGGAGGAGAGAGGGACAGAGAGCCTGCTTGCTTTAAAGGAACCAACCGGACAGGAGCTGCTTACACTTGTGTAAGCGGCTCCTCTCCTCTCCCGCTTTGCTCCTTTAAAGCAAGCAGGCTCTCTGTCCCTCTCTCCTCCCCACTCAGCGGCTCTTCTCCCGCTTTGCTGTTTCAAAGCGAGCCACGGAGGAGGGAAGGAAGGGGAACCATGGATCCTCTGCTCACGACGGCAGCAGATCCCCCCCCCCCCCCGCCACCCGCAGGCATTCGCTCCACAACACGCACAGACATTTCCCCTTACTTTCTAGGAGGAAAAAAGCGAGTGTTATGGTGCAAAAAATACGGTAGCTAAAATGAAAACAAGAATATCCACCCAAACACATTTAAAAGGATGTAAAGGTGATAAGGGTTGGCTTTAAGGTCACACAAGGGCAAATCGAACCCCCCCCCCCACTTCCTGCAAATTTGGATAGTTGAACATCAGGACAGGAATGAGTTCTGCAGTTACCCAAGAGAAAAATGGGACCTTCTCTGGGCTAGCTAAGGGATGGGGGTGGACTCTTTTAAAAATCAATTAATTAAAATAGAAATTTAAAACAATACCAAATGCACATTCGTATATAGAGATTTCTCTGAATCTCGAGACTTCCCACCATCCCTTTCCATGAGTCTTATTGTCAACATTTTCAAGGGGCTGCCCTTGAGACTGACCCAGAAACTCCAGCGGGTGCAGAATGCCGCGGCGAGACTCCTTACGGGGTCTTCGCTGCGAGATCACATTCACCCGGTGCTATACCAGCTGCACTGGCTCCCGGTGGAGTACAGAATCAGGTTTAAGGTGCTGGTTTTAACCTTTAAAGCCCTATACGGCCTAGGACCCTCGTACCTACGGGACCGCCTCTCCTGGTATGCCCCACAGAGAAACCTACGGTCTGCAAATAAAAACATCTTGAAGGTCCCAGGCCACAGAGAGGTTAGGCTGGCCTCAACCAGAGCCAGGGCTTTTTCGGCTGTGGCCCCGATCTGGTGGAACGCTCTGTCACAAGAGACCAGGGCCCTGCGGGACTTGACATCTTTCCGCAGGGCCTGCAAGACAGAGCTGTTCCACCAGGCCTTTGGTCAGGGCGCAGCCTGACCCCCTCCTCTGGCACAGAATTTTGCTTAATGGTTGCCATCAATCTGATTTTAATTAATTTTATAATGAATGTTTTTAGAATGTTGGGTTATTTTGATTGTTGTTAGCCGCCCTGAGCCCAGCTTCGGCTGGGGAGGGCGGGATATAAATAAAATTTATTATTATTATTATATTGTTTCTTAAATCTTCATTTTGTATCTGTCCGTGTCAGGGACGCGGGTGGCGCTGTGGGTTAAACCACAGAGCCTAGGACTTGCCAATCAGAAGGTCGGCGGTTCGAATCCCCACAATGACAGGGTGAGCTCCCGTTGCTCGGTCCCTGCTCCTGCCAACCTAGCAGTTCAAAAGCACATCAAAGTGCAAGTAGATAGATAGATCTGGCGTGAAGGTAAACGGCATTTCCGTGCGCTGCTCTGGTTTGCCAGAAGCGGCTTAGTCCTGCTGGCCACATCACCCGGAAGCTGCATGCCGGCTCCCTCAGCCAGTAAAGCGAGATGAGCGCCGCAACCCCAGTCGGCCACGACTGGACCTAATGGTCAGGGGTCCCTTTACCTTTACTATCTGTCCGTGTTATCCAAAGTGGTTTGTTACATTACAAGTGACATTAAAACCTTGCCAATGTTTTCATCCCCTTACAGTGGTCCCCTAAATAAATTATAATTCCCCCCCTCCATTCAAGAAGGACACTGACAAACTGGAACGTGTCCAGAGGAGGGCAACCAAAATGGTCAAAGGCCTGGAAATGATGCCTTATGAGGAACGGCTAAGGGAGCTGGGCATGTTTAGCCTGGAGAAGAGGAGGTTAAGGGGTGATGTGATAGCCATGTTCAAATATATAAAAGGATGTCACATAGAGGAGGGAGAAAGGTTGTTTTCTGCTGCTCCAGAGAAGCGGACACGGAACAATGGATCCAAACTACAAGAAAGAAGATTCCACCTCAACATTAGGAAGAACTTCCTGACAGTAAGAGCTGTTTGACAGTGGAATTTGCTGCCAAGGAGTGTGGTGGAGTCTCCTTCTTTGGAGGTCTTTAAGCAGAGGCTTGACAACCATATGTCAGGAGTGCTCTGATGGTGTTTCCTGCTTGGCAGGGGGTTGGACTCGATGGCCCTTGTGGTCTCTTCCAACTCTGTGATTCTATGATTCTTTATTGAAGTGAGGAATTTTCCATTTGTCAAAAGAAAGGTGAATATATAATCTGTGCTCATGAAGCATCCACCAGCTGCAGCGTCTTCATCTTGCTTGGATTGAGTCTAGTCCAGGGGTCAGCAAAGTTTTTCAGCAGGGGGCCGGTCCACTGCCCCTCAGACCTCGTGGAGGCCGGACTATATTTTGAAGAAAAAAGAACGAATTCCTATGCGCCACAAATAACCCAGAGATGCATTTTAAATAAAAGCACACATTCTACTCATGTAAAAACACGCTGATTCCCGGGCCGTCTGCAGCCTGGATTGAGAAGGCGATTGGGCCAAATCCAGCCTCCGGGCCTTAGTTTGCCTACCCATGGGTCTAGGTCAGCAGTTCTCAACCTGTGGGTCCCCAGGTGGTGTTGGACTACAACCCCCATCATCCCTGAGCTCTGGCCTTGGTAGCTAGGAGTGATGGGAGTTGTATTTCAACAGCATCTGGGGACCCACAGGTTGAGAAAGGCTGGTCTAGCCTTACTGGACCTCATCCAGTCCATTGCCACACCTAAGCACTGGTTCGGAACATCCCCTGATGGAGAGGAGAGGGATAATTGAGTCCACATCTTTGGATTACCTCCCCCTGGCAAGAGTGAGGTAGATATTGAGTACCACGGGAGGTAAAATATAGTATAATCGCTTAGCATCACTGCCAAAGTAATCCCTTGTGGGGCAACGTTTAAGCAGAGCTTAAGAAGCCCATCTCAAAGAGGAACTGCGGTGATTTCAGTCAATCTTTGCCGCTAGTTTGGTTTGTGTTTGGTTCAAGTCATCCAAATGATTGGGATGTGGAAATACAAATTCGGAATGTGAAGAACTACCTGAAAATGATTCGCAGATGTTATCTAACATCAGAGCAGGCCTGCCAAGATGTATAAGACTGAATCAGATACCGTATTTTTCCATGTATAAGACTAGGGATTTCCCCTAAAAAATAATGTCCAAAATTAGGGGATGTCTTATACACGGATAGTGCCCCCCCCCATTTTCTTAAATCTGAGTCCCCCAAAATAGGGGGCGTCTTATACATGGGAGCATCTTATAGACAGAAAAATACGGTAAGTGCTGGAGATGCAAAGAGTTGGAGGGAATGTTCTTTCATGTGTGGTAGACTTGCAAAAGAAGCTTCCTGCAGCCAACCGGAAGCCGCGCTTTGGTTTCCGAACGCTTTGGAAGTCGAACGGACTTCTGGAACAAATTCCGTTTGACTTCCAAGGAACGATTGTGCTGAGCTAGTTTGAATTATTACAGGGAAGCTTCCTTACGATCCACTCTGCCTAACTCTTGCATGCTGATTTTTGTATGCTGGTGTTACGGCCTTAATGTTCGTTGCTATCTAAGGAAGTCCGACTATCCTCCCCCAGGGCCAGGGCCTTCTCAGTGATGGCTCCGACCTGGTGGAATGCTCTGTCCCAGGAGACCAGGGCCCTGCAGGATTTAACTTCTTTCCGCAGGGCCTGTAAGACAGAACTATTTCGCCTGGTTTCAATTTGAACTTAGCCTGATCTTTGGTTCCCCTTCCTTCCCTCCCCCTCCCCTTTTTATGAAGATTACCCTCTCTGAGACCCCACAGCTAATTCTCCTCTGGTCTCCTCCCTGGCCCAAGTGGGACTAATTTAGCCAGCTAGTCCTGGTGATCATCTAATGTTTATTGGATGGATTTCCCCCCTAAATTGATTTTTGATTTTATTGTTATTTGCGCTTTAAAAAGGTAAAGGTACCCCTGCCCGTACAGGCCAGTCTTGGCAGACTCTAGGGTTGTGCGCCCATCTCACTCAAGAGGCCGGGGGCCAGGGCTGTCCGGAGACACTTCCGGGTCACGTGGCCAGCGTGACATCGCTGCTCTGGCGAGCCAGAACTGCACACGGAAACGCTGTTTACCTTCCCGCTAGTAAGCGGTCCCTATTTATCTACTTGCACCCGAGAGTGCTTTCGAACTGCTAGGTTGGCAGGCGCTGGGACCGAACAACGGGAGTGCACCCCGCCGCGGGGATTCGAACCGCCGACCTTTCGATCGGCAAGCCCTAGGCGCTGAGGCTTTAACCCACAGCACCACCCGCGTCCCTTATTTGCGCTTTATATCATATTTTATGCTCTTTTTTTGTAGCATCAATTAAGTGTTTTAAAATTGTTGCTAGCCACCCTGAGTCCGGTTTCCTAAACTGGGAAGGGCGGGGTATAAATAAAAAATTATTATTATTATTAACAATGGTGGGTTGTGCTTACCCATTTTTTGCTGTACTAATAGGCGATAAACTAAGAAGAACTTTGCAAAACAAAGCATAACTGAGGCCTTCCTTGGCCTCTCAGCTCACACACTGCGAACAAAAATCCACAGGAAACCGGGCTTCTTAATGTAAAGTGCCATTTATTTCATCTCCCCATGGTGAAAATAGTTTCTTAAAAAAAAAAAAAAAAAGCACCGTCAAAACGCTCAGCACATTCTTAAACCCCCTTCCCCAAGAAACCAAAGCCGTAAAAGGAAACGTAACCAAAAAAAATATTTTTGAACCGTAAAATGCACCCCCCCACACACCCAGCAAAAGCCTCACTGTTCAGATAGATATAAGCATTATGAAAAAAAAAAAGTACAGTAATTAGATCACATGATCCCACTAAGTTCATTGACAACTTTTAACTCAAACACTGAATATTATACATTCAGATCCTCAGGAGTTACCCCATTTGATAAAACTATGTTTGCACTTGGGAGTGAGGGGAGAGGGGAATTAAATCAGCTGTCAGACAGTGTCAAAAGTGGAAGGGATCTGGCTGCGGGAATGGATTTCAAATTATAGTTTGAGGGGGAAAAGACTTAAGTTACAAAAGGCCCCCCCTCCCTGATCCACCCCACCCAAGAAATGTCGCCTATAGATCTGCTAAGGGGGTCTCTTCCCATTTCCTTCGGCCCGCTTAAAGAGGATTGAAAATTTGCAAGTTTGCTCTAGGGGGAGAAAACACACGCAGTAAATCTCCGCCCTACAAGAAAATCCACCCATCTTTCTCCCTTGCTGCTTTATGAAGACGGCAACGACATGGTCAGTCTCGCTTAGAAAGCACACCAAAGAAGAGCAACTGCGAGGTTAAAAGGGGTGGGGTGGAACGCCTTCCAAACGCTGTGTTTCTTTCCAAATCCACGATCGAGTCACTTACACTATTTAGAAGGGGAAATAAAATGCACAGTCCGTTTTTATTTTGCTTTCGTTCCATACCCAGTATATTCCGTATCCACAATCAGCAGCAAAACATGGATCAGTGGGGAAGAACGGAGGGTCTCTCCCCTGGCCTGGGTAATCTTGCCAGCAGTCCTCCGTCGGCTTGCGGGGGTCCTGTTTGCCGCCCCTTTTAGATCATATCAGATGCTAGCAGTCCGGGGGGGGGGGGGGTTTGCGGGAGAGGAGAAAAACTCAAAGCAGTGAAGAGACACACATGGGCTCAGTTTCTCTCTCTCTCAAAGTTCTGTGCAAAGCTTACATCTTTGCCCTGCAATCGGGTGGGAGTCAATATAAAGCACTGATACTCAAATATCCTTCACAGACAAGCCACCGAGAAACAGAAGGAAGTTTGCAGACTCTTGAAAGCAAAAAGGAGTATATGAGGAGAGGATTCGGTGAGAGAAGAGTGAATTATTGTTATTTTTTTGAGTGGGGTAGGGGATTTCTCTGAGAAGGGCTTGGGAGAGAGAAAAAGCACATTGCCCCACTAAGTCCTGAAGGCAAGAAACCAGCCCAGTTCACCAAAGTCAAGAATTGCGCCTTCGACTTGTGGCTAAATGTTGTTCTGTGTCCCTAATCTCTGCAGAGTCCCAGGGATTTAAGGTCGCAGTGCCAATAGAGGGAGAGCCTTTTGCTCTTGGCAACCCAAGAACCTTTGGAAATTTTGGGAAGGCATTCCACCCCCTAGGCACTCCACAAAGTTCCCCTACCCACATGGAGACGCTCTGGGAAACATGTTGGGAGACATCATGGTGGGCCTTTCTCTCCCCTGAAGCACTTGGCAACCATGCCAGCCGGTCGTGCCATGCACAGATGCCAAGATACCCACCGGCTCTGCCACCTTTCGAGTGCCAAGACAGGCTGGGGAGAACTTAACCCCTTGCGTCGGGGAGCTCAAGGCAGCCGTGTCTTTTAAAAGCAGCTTCACCTTAGATGGGGTTTTTTGCAAGGTTCCTAGCAAGGTGAGCTAACAGGAAAGCGGTGGTACCACTGCAAGCTGCCGGCTTCTGTTGTGGCCGAGTGACTCGTCCGTCAGCGCACCTGCCGCTTGGCCTGCGCCAAGTCCTGCACCCCAAGGCGCAAACCCAAGCAAGGACGGAACATGGCCAGCGCCTCTTCAACATCGCCCTCAGCAAGCCCCGATTTGGGGACTCCACCTGGTTCAGCCACCCAGCTGTGGCTTACCTGCTGGAATTGAAGGGGTGGGGCACGATGGCTGGCCGGACGCCCATTCCCACACTTCCCAGAATGGCAGAGGGCCCGGTATTCAAGGAGAACAGAACCTTATCGACTGCGAGGTGCTGGAGAACTTTGAAGCACCTGAGCCTCCTTTTTCATGCTTTTAAAAAAAGAATGAAAATGGGCTGTAGGGCAAATGTGTATTGGGTCTCGCTCATAAACCCCCCTTAAGTTACCTGGACAGCGAAAAGCCAATGGCAAAGGAATTAACTGGAAATGAAAGAAGGGGGGGAGGAGTTTGAAAGAGAGAGATGGAAGTTTAAAGAAGGATGTGTTAAGATTGGGGATGAGGTGCAGAAGAAGGACTGGGGGGGCAGGAGGGGAGGGAGGCAGCCTAACCACCGCCAACAGCTTTGCTTCCAGTTCACCTGCTCCAGAGGTGAGGGCTCCTCTGAGCTATGGAGGGCAGCAGCATCAAGAAGACAGCGAGAAGCATCCAATTGCAGCGCAGAACTCTTTCACCATTAAATCACACACTCTCGGAAACAGAGACGTAGTACCAAGAAGGCAGAAACCGACGGCACCTTTATCGGGAGAGCGATGCCTCTGCCGCAAGGCCCGAGGAATAACACACACGGAGCGTGCGCTGGAGTGGAAGAGGCGGCCAATGCGCCCCCTCCGCCGTCAAGAATTAGCAGCTGAGATTCTCCTCCAATAAATACCCGCATAGGACTACTGACCTCCGCCCTCCACTTGACGAGTTAGTGCACATTGATTTCAGAAATAAAGCACTCTGTTAAGACCGGAAGGAGATGGCTTTAAAACTGTCATGTCTTTGGGGAAGCAGCGTGTGGACTGCTGTGTCCCCCCCCCCCCAATTCTACACATGATTTATGACGACACAATTTCCACAGGTGGGGTTGCATCCAGAGAGGCCCAACCCAGAACAGACCCACCGAAACGCAGGCACACAAAATGGGCATGTCCGCAAATTTCAGCGGGTCTACGCCAAGCACGACTAGCGGCGGATACAACACCTCGGTGCCCGTGTTGCATTTGTATGTAAAAATTACACACACACACACGTGAAGACGGTTCCACGTTCGCCTCGAAGCCGTGGACGTTCCCTCTCCCCACAAACACAAAGAGGGCAAGTTGAGCTAAAAACTGCTCTTGTAAAGAAACTGAATGCAGAAACCGTGGGGAGGGGAAGAGGAGGAGGAGGAGAGAATGGGAAGGAATTGACTGCTAGCTTCTCAACCACCAGACACAAACTTCCTTAAAATCGCACGGTCCGCTTGCAGGCTCTAGGAAGGACCCAAGCCAAGGCCGGCGAAGCTGCCATGCTGCTCCGTCGGCCAATCGGCCCACTTCCGCCCAAGCTGCTCCACGTGTCTCCACCCAACTGCAGCACCCGTCCGGCAAGCCTGCCTGCGCCTCTCAGGCCCCCCACCCAGGAAGCAAGTGCACAAGAAGAAAGGAAAGAAGGCACAGCCTGTCCCTTTCCCCCAAAACTGGTGACACAAAACGTAAAAGGAAAAAGCAGCTCGCCGCTGCTGTACACAACCCGCCCCCCTCCCCAATCCCTTGCCCAGAGTCAGAAGCTCTGAAGAGATCCACACTCAGCTGCGGGGAGAGGGATGGAGCCGAACAACGGAACAGGAAGAGGGTGAAGCAAGCCCGCTTTCTGCTCTGTCTGGATGACCGGGCAGCTTCCGAACTGCGGCGCCTTTGCTGTTCCGGAGCCAAAAATAAAGAATAAAAGGTCGCGGGGGAGAGGCTGGCCGAGAGGCGGGTTCTGTTCTTCTGCTGAAGGCTGGCGGACGACAGCAGACAAGCAAGATGCGCGAGAGGAGGAGGAGGAGGAGGAGGAGGAGTAGAGGGGAAGAAGGCGGCTTGCTTGGCGGTCACATGGCGGTGCGGGTGGGAGTGCTGGGCTGGTTCAACCGCAGCGTCTTACACAGCCAGCCGGCGAAATCCACCTCTTCCACTTCGGAGCGCTTGATAAAGGCGTGATTCTGGAAAAGGAGAAAAAAAAAGAGGAGGTGTAAACATCAAAACGTACACTTAGAAACCTTCCCGCAAAGCTCTGCCTACGTTACAAGGCATAGTATGTAATTTTGTATTCTTTTTCTTTTCTTCTTTTTTCCTTTCACTTTTTTTCCTTTTTTGTGTAACTCCTAAACGTTTAATAAATATTATTTTAAAAAATAAATAAATGGAAAGTTGGGCTAGACTCATGTCAGAAGCAAAATGCATGGCTTGCAGCCACAGCAAGCTTGCACGAACACAGCCATCGAAACACTCCTGGCGTGGCCTGCAGAGGGAGCTAAGCAGCCAGGGACCCGACTCCGTAAGAGAGAGGAAGAACTTGCGGTTCTCAGATGCTGTTGGGATTCCCAACGCTTTCTAGCATGGCCAGTGATCAAGGATGTATAGGAAGCGTTTCCCACCAATATCTGGAGGGCCACAGGTATAAGAGATACGCAGCTTGGCCCCTGTGCTCCCCGCAGGAAATTTAAGAGAATCCTAGAACAGAGGTGGAAGGGACCCCGGGGGTCATCCAGACCAACCCCTTGCAATACAAAAGTCTCGGATAAAACATCCATGATAGATGGCCCCCCAAGCTCTGCTTAAAAACCTCCAAGGAAGGAGATTCCACCATCTTCCTGAGGGAGTCTGTTCCCCAGGTGTGTTGATGAAGCAGCACCGAGCAGAATAAAGCTATCCACTCAACAGCTTGTGAGAAGGCCTCAATGCTCCGAAGGCTTGCGGATAGCCGCCTGAAGCCTGGAGAGCCAGAGGGGTCGGTGCACACCGATCCCTCTTGATCTCCAGGCTTCGCTTTGCTGGAGAGGTGCTGCACAGTTTTCCCTCTCTGCGCAGCGCCCCTTCAGCGAAGCGGGAGGAGAAATGGAAGGGGCTCCGTTTCTCCTACCGCTTCGCTGAAGGGGCGCTGTGCAGAGAGGGGGAGATCCCCCCCCCCGTTCTCCCCCTCTAAAACAAGGTGCGTCCTATAGAGCGAAAAATACGGTAGTTGTTCAGGTGTAGGCAAATCGCAAGCATACAGGTAGGAAAAATCTTGTGGGTATTTGCACTACAGGATTTTTGGTGGGGAGGGGGTAAAGTAAACAATTAGGGGAAGTCAGGCTGATGGTGCCGGCACGAAACCTGCTCCCCCTTTTAACAGTAGCTCAAAACTGCGATCCAACGAATGCACAGAGTCACGTTGCAGCTCTGCTGGGGATGGGAACCACCTGAGCACACTGTCCACTGTGGGACAATGTCACTGCCCTGAAGCAAGAATGACCTGGCGCAGGGCTAGGGGACAATTGGGGCCCCCGGCTGCTGCTGGACTCCACTTCCCATCAGCCACACCCCGAAGAACAGCTTGGGAGTGATGGGAGTTGTAGTCCAGGAAACGCCCGGAGGGCCAAAGGTCCCCCAGCCCCCGCTCTAGTGCTTTTCACAGACAACTGAGGAATCTGATACGGATTAAGGAATTCAACATCCCTGGGAAACAGCTCCCGAGGATGCCAGGGCAATGCAGAGGCGAACTTGCGGCATCGTAAGGTGTGCGTCTAAATATTGCAAGGCGCGGAGCAACCTCGGTTTCCATTTCATGCGTTGAGTTTCTAGGCCAGACGGAGTTGAAGATAAAGCTTCAGAGCTCGTGGAGCGGTGCCTGTGTGAAGTTTGAGAGCAGCGTTGGGGGGGGGGGGAGAACCTTAGGACTTGCAGATGTTGCTGAACTACAACTCCCATCATCCTCAGCCTGGCCACGCCCCCTGGGGCTGATTGGAGCAACATCTGGTGGGCCAAAGCTTCCCCACACCTGTTTCGGAGGCTGAAGGAATGGAGATTCATCTTCCATCCATCAATGCCCAGCCATTCGCCATTCTGCCCTGAACAGAAAGACCGTATTTTTTGCTCTATAAGACGCACCAGACCACAAGACGCACCTAGTTTTTGGAGGAGGAAAACAAGAAAAAAAAATTCTGAATCTCAGAAGCCAGAACAGCAAGAGGGATCGCTGCGCAGCGAAAGCAGCAATCCCTCTTGCTGTTCTGGCTTCTGGGATAGCTGCGCAGCCTGCATTCGCTCCATAAGATGCACACACATTTCTGCTTATTTTTTGGGAGGGAAGAGTCTTATAGAGCAAAAAATACGGTATATGAAAAGGGGTAATAATCACACGCAAAATGCTTAACTGATTCCAATGGAAGAACTTTGCATTTGCTGGGAGCTGGACTGAGATTCTGAATTCATTCTGACGCAACATGCGTAGCAGGACCGGGCCAAGACGTTTTGGCACCTGAGGCAGGGCGATGCAGCTGCTGGTGAAGCGTTCCTTGGAGGCCGGGTCTGCTGCCCCTGTGGATCCTGCCACCCGAGGCAGCCGCACCACCTTGCCTCAGGGGTGGGCCGGCCCCGATTGTGCATATATGGAATCCTTATCGACTTACCATCAGCTTCTTCAAATCTGCCCGTTCAGCAGGGTTTTTAATTAAGCTGTGTGGGACAAGGAGGGGGGAAAAATCAGATTTCTTTTTTTAAAAAGGCCACACTCTTTAGGTTATCAGCACTGCCATACTTTGGGTGGGTCCTTGTACAGTTCCATTGGCTGCACTAACTCACCCCCACCCTCAAAATATATATAAGCACACACGAGCCGTAGCGGCAAACAGCTCGCTCCAACTAAGGGCTGCTGAAAATGCACTCAGCCAGCTCAGCCCAGGCCCCTTCCTCCTCTTGGCCACGCGCAGCCGCCGCTCATCCATTGGCCAGCGCCTCAAACCTTAGCAGACAATTGGCTGGCGATTTGCTGCACCAGGAGGACGGAGGAGGTTCTGCCGCGGTGAGGGAGAGGGTGGCAAATGTCGGTGGGGGGGGGGGGGGAATGGCGCCCTTAGGTTGCCGACCTCTGGTCTAGAGGACACCCCAGTTATGAAGGCTCTATCCTACACCCCTCCCTCCAAAAAATATGTACCTGGAAATAAGCTCTGAGTTAAAGGTAAAGGTAAAGGTACCCCTGCCCGTACGGGCCAGTCTTGCCAGACTCTAGGGTTGTGCGCTCATCTCGCTTAAGAGGCCGGGGGCCAGCGCTGTCCGGAGACACTTCCGGGTCACGTGGCCAGCGTGACATCGCTGCTCTGGCGAGCCAGCGCAGTACACAGAAACGCCGTTTACCTTCCCGCTAGTAAGCGGTCCCTATTTATCTACTTGCACCCGGGAGTGCTTTCGAACTGCTAGGTTGGCAGGCACTGGGACCGAGCAACGGGAGCGCACCCCGCCGCAGGGATTCGAACCGCCGACCTGATGATCGGCAAGTCCTAGGCGCTGAGATTTTACCCACAGCGCCACCTGCGTCCCCTTAAGCTCTGAGTTAAGCTCTTGAGTTTACATGAATAGAATTGCACAGTAAAAGTTAACAAGTTGTTGCGTAAAACTGTAAAGGGGAGAAAATATCCTTGGTGGAGACTGGCTCTCGCTCCCTGGGAAGCCTGGGGGACTGCGGCATTTGTGGCCGTGTGCATTTGGAAAAGACGACTCTTCCCCTCTCAGCCCACTGGGATTTGAACACCGATGAAAGCAAATGCTTACCATTTATTTACAAACTCCTGGAACTCTTGAGTGAAAACCCCGTTTGGCAGCTTTGGAGGTGGCTGGAGATAAGAGGGGAGGAAAAGGAACACAGAGGTTAAGACATGTCGGAACCCAGGAAAAGTAGATGCCCCTGAGAAAAGCAGCCGGGGTGATGGGAGACAATGGATGGGGAGGGGAATAAAAGATGGGCAGGGGTTGCAATAAAGAGGATCCATGGGTCAAATCATTATCAGGCGTGGGCTGGCATGCCAAATCTGGCCACATGAATATTGCAGAGCGTCTTAGAGAACCACTTAATTTATTTTGCCCATTTAGCAACTGTAATGTGCTGAGTGCTGGATGCTAAAGCTTAAAAAATAAATCAATGTGCAATTCCAAGTTTTAACAAGATATATATAAAGGTAAAGGGAACCCTGACCATTAGGTCCAGTCGTGGCCGACTCTGGGGTTGCGGCGCTCATCTCGCTTTATTGGCCGAGGGAGCCGGCGTACAGCTTCTGGGTCATGTGGCCAGCAGGACTAAGCCGCTTCTGGCGAACCAGAGCAGGGCACGGAAATGCTGTTTACCTTCCCGCCGGAATGATACCTATTTATCTACTTGAACTTTTTGGCATGCTTTCAAACTGCTAGGTTGGCAGGAGCAGGCACAGAGCAACGGGAGCCCATCCCGTCGTGGGAACACCTTCCCACCAGATGTCAAGGAAATAAACAACTATCAGACTTTTAGAAGACATCTGAAAGCAGCCCTGTTCAGGGAAGTTTTTAATGTTTGATGTTTTATCGTGTTTTTAATATTCTGTTGGGAGCAGCCCAGAGTGGCTGGGGGAAACCCAGCCAGATGGGCGGGGTATAAATAATAAAATCTTCATTATAATTATTATGATGATTATGATTATTATTGTTGAACGCGGGTGGCGCTGTGGTCTAAACCACTGAGCCTCTTGGGCTTGACGATCATAAGGTTGGCAGTTCGAACCACCGCGATGGCGTGAGCTCTTGTTGCTTGGCCCCAGCTCCTGCCAACCTAGCAGTTCGAAACCACGCCAGAAAGTTCAAGTAGATAAATAGGTTGGCCACATAACCTAGAAAAACGGTCTGCAGACAAAAGCGAGATGAGCGCTGCAACCCCAGAGTCGTCTGCGACTGGACTTAACTGTCAGGGGTCCTTTACCTTTACCTATTATTATTATTATTATTATTAAACACAAGAGTGGCCCAGGACTGATGCGAAAGCAGCAGTCCCTGACTGGAGAACATGAACATCCCGAGAATCTTGACTTCTGCTTCAAAAAGGGAAAAGCGCCTGGTCTTCACAGATTGCAGAGACGAGACAGAAAATGTAGGAGGCAGAGCACAGCTCTGCAGGGGCACCAATGCCCAGTACTGTCTGTTCTGCAGACTGTCTCCGAAGTCCATCTGCTCTTTCCCTAGTCCACAGAGTCTTACATAACACCACACGTCTCTTCGAGATCCCAAATAACTCCTGCATTTCAGCAACTTATGCCCTTGTGAATTGTGGATTCTCTCTGCGGTGCGCAATGTGAACCTGGGTCCCGTAGGCTGACCCTGCTCTCTGTCCCCATGCTGCAGGGATGAGGAACTTTTCGGGCTCCATGGGCCAGCCTTCTCAGGCCAAACTAGGCAGGTAGGCAGGGCTGAAAACGGGTTTGGCTTACCATATTTTTCGCTCCATAAGACACACCCTTTCCCCTCCTGAAATGTGCGTCTTATGGAGCGAATGCAGGATGAGCGGCTATCCCAGAAGCCAGAACAGCAAGAGGCTATCCCAGAAGCCAGATCCCTTTTGCTGTTCTGGCTTCTGGGATTCAGAATATTTTTTTTCTTGTTTTCCTCCTCCAAAAACTAGGTGCGTCTTGTGGTCTGGTGTGTCTTATAGAGCGAAAAATGCGTTAATCTGCAGCGTTCATACCCTGGTTGTGGTGCTTCTTCGTAAATTTTAAAGGAAAAGAAAGGGGGGAGGGTTAGGAAGGCATACAGCAGGCATGGGAAACCTGTGGCCCTTCAGGCGTTGATGCCTACGGCTCCCTTGATCGCTGGGGCATTGGCCGTGGTGGCTGGATCCGATAGAAGCTGGACTCCAATGTCCCCGTGGGGGCCACAGGGTCCCCCACCCATGCACACACAGGTGGGAGCAAGCAATATGATTTAGGCAGCAGTTCACGCAGCTTGCTAAAGGTACAGGCTCCCAAACACCTCCGTTTTTGCCAGCCTCTCTAGACAGGTGTAATGGTTCTAGGGATTGCTTGTGTGTAAGTTGCCTTTACTCATGGCTAGGTTGCATGGTTGAACCCTTCCTGACAGGACAGCCTCTATTCCGTGGCTGCCTCAGTCGCTGGCAGAATCCGTCAGTGGGCGTTCGTTTCTTAAACCGCTTCCAACATAAAAGCTGTTTGACGCCCAGTCTCCTCCCCTGTTGCCTGCACGAAAGCTTTCTGCACAGGGTGGGTGTGGGCAAAGGAGCACTTGTCCCCTCTCCGCTGGTCTCCGGCGAGGAGTCCTGGAGCCACCTCTCCGATTCCCCCATCTCCTCCCCTTCTCCACTGGTGTTACGCTGATTACCTTCCCCAGCGGATGGGCTACCTCTCTCCCTACTGGGACCCTCTCCTCCATCGTCCGGGAGCCTCCTCTCCGCCTCCCGCTCCGATGGCAGTTCCCTGACATCCGGAATGTGGGTTTACTTGCTCGAGAAGCCAGGTTCAATACAAGGCCCTGGATTCTGTGAGGGCGGAGATCCAAAAACAAGGATTTTCTGCTGCTGCCCCGTTCTACAGAATGGCTTTCCCTCTGCCACACGTCAAAGTGGCAACCGCCAGCTGCTTCAGGCGTATTGCGCAGACTTACCTTTTCGCACAGGCTTTCCCCTGACCTATAAGGCTGGACTCTGCTTTTGAGTCCTCAGAACTTCGGCTTTATTTACTTTTGTGTGTTTTGATACTGCTGTTCCATTGGTTTTGCACTGCACCTTTTAAAAAATTGATATATTGCTTCTTTTAGACTGTTTGTGGCTTAAGAGAGCTTTGAAATATTACCGTATTTTTCGCTCTATAAGACGCACCAGACCACAAGACGCACCTAGTTTTTGGAGGAGGAAAAGAAGAAAAAAAACATTCTGAATCTCAGAAGCCAGAACAGCAAGAGGGATCGCTGCGCAGTGAAAGCAGCAATCCCTCTTGCTGTTCTGGCTTCTGGGATAGCTGCGCAGCCTGCATTCGCTCCATAAGACGCACACACATTTCCCCTTACTTTTTAGGAGGGAAAAGGTGAGTCTTACAGAGCAAAAAATACGGTAAGCTCTATGTGTCTGGGTACTGTTTCTGTCCCCACCCCCACCCCTATTAAAACTATGCAGGGAAAGAACCCACAAAAACTAACAGAGCCTCTTCAAGCCACCAACCTCATTAACTATGTAGTCCAGCAATTCGAAGATAGCCATCGCAGGTCGACTGTCCATCCCGTGGCCTGCATGAACAAAAAGGAACCAAGACAGTGGAGTCAGAGCAAGCACTGGACACTGGCTGTGTGACCAACCGGCCCCACCCAAGCTGCTAGGTTTGATTCAGAGCTGGCCCACTGACAAGAACGAACGTGAGTTGAGTTTACGCCCATTAATTTCAACAGATCTTCTCGGAGCTTTCCTCGCGGCCCGGCCATCTTGGAGGTGCCTCTCTGGTAACGGCAGAGCCGACGTGAGCCGATGGGATGGTGGCCACCAAGAAGACGAAAAAGTCCCTCAGAAAATGAAAAACCCTTTCGTCTAGCGGGTTTTGCGTCTTCCGAGGCATTCATCTTGCGGGGTACCACTGTATACATAGGGCTGCCTCTAAAGACAGTTCGGAAACTTCAGCTGGTGCAGAATTCAGCGGCCAGGTTGCTCACCGGAGCAAGACAGTTTGAGCCTATTACACCGATCCTGGTCCGACTGCACTGGCTACCGGTTAGTTTCCGGGTCCAATTCAAAGTGCTGGTTTTGACCTATGAAGCCTGAAATGGCTCAGGACCACAATACCTCAAAGACGGCCTCTTTCCAGATGAACCTACCCAGATCATCTTCCGATGCTCTCCTTCAGGTGCCTCCTCCTCGAGAGGTTCAGAGGGTAGCAACACGAGAACAGGGCCTTTTCTCCCCAGGGAAGTTTGCCCTTTTCTCCCCAGGGAAGTTTGCCTGGCGCCTTCACTATACACCTTTAGGCGCCAGGCAAAAACATTCCTTTTTAACCAGGCCTTTGGTTGATCCGATTTACATCCTATGCCCCTTTAAAATGTGGTTTTTGAGGGAGGGGGGTGCTATTGGGTTGTTGTTTTAATTTTTATTATTGTGGTTTTATACCTTGATTTTATTCTGTGAACCACCCAGGTATAGGGCGCTACAGCAGTACCTCAGGTTAAGTACTTAATTCGTTCCGGAGGTCCGTTCTTAACCTGAAACTGTTCTTAACCTGAAGCACCACTTTAGCCAATGGGGCCTCCTGCTGCCGCCGCACCGCCAGAGCACGATTTCTGTTCTCACCCTGAAGCAAAGTTCTTAACCTGAAGCACTATTTCTGGGTTAGCAGAGTCTGTAACCTGAAGCGTATGTAACCTGAGGAACCACTGTATATAAATCCAGTAAATAATAATAATAATATAGCAACACTGGGGAGGGGCAGATGCTCCCCACACCTGCTCTAACCAATACACTGAACTGCCAATCAATGTCACGAATCGATCAGATTTGGGTGTCCAATGAATTAACTACAAGATTGTTAAAAATTGAGATCCAACCAAAGGTATTATCAGATCACAACGCGGTAAAAGCCATTTTGAAAGGATTTGAAGAAAAATCTTATAGGTGGAGGCTGAATGAAAGTCTTTTTGATGACCAGAAAATAGTAGACAATGCTCAGAAATGTTTAAAGGACTATTTTGCAAATAATGTTAATAAGGGGATAAAGATGAGCACGGTATGGGATGCAAGTAAAGCGGTCATGAGAGGATTCTTCATTCAACAAAATGCGATTAAAAACAATACACTGAACTGCCTCAAGACCTCTTGCGAGCATTCACAGAGGTTTTCGGCAGGCCGCCGTCAGGGCTCCTTCGTCTGGTCCAAATTAACTTGGCAACACTAACCTAGAGCAATCAGACCCAGTTTCGCTCTTGCACCCTGAACTGGGAAACAAATCCCAGTGACTAAAACTTGACTGTCAACAACACCTCTCCCCCCGTCCTCATGCAATGCCTACCGCTAACAGGGCGTCCTGGAGGCCTGGGCCGTGGTGAGATGCTGTGGGATTCCCCTTCTGCCCCATCGAACACGGGGCGGCCGAATATCGCTTCCAGTTCCTTGGCATCTGGCGGAGGGATAGGATACCTTCCAATCGACAGCTCCACCAGAGAGAGGCCCATGCTCCAGATATCAGACTGGACCGAATAGTGAGTACCTTGTAAGCGCTCAGGCTGCAAGCGGTCAAAAGAAGAGAGGTGGGTTAGTTCAGGCTTGAACAACAACCAACCTCAAGCCTGACTTGAAATGGTACAGTGGTGCCCCGCAAGACGAATGCCTCGCAAGACGGAAAACCCGCTAGACGAAAGGGTTTTCCGTTTTTCGATGCGCTTCGCAGGACGAATTCCCCTATGGGCTTGCTTCGCAAGACAAAAATGTATTGCGAGTCTTGAGATTTTTTCCCACTCCCCACCCCCTTTTTCTAAGCCGCTAAACCGCTAATAACCTTTTAGCAGCTAATCCGCTAATCCCTTAAGCCTTTAATAGCCGCTAATAGCCGCTAAACCGCTAATAGCACTAATCCACTAAGCTGCTAATAGGGTTGCTTTGCAAGACAAAAAAACCACTAGACGAAGAGACTCGCGGAACGAATTAATTTCGTCTTGCGAGGCACCACTGTACTTTGCAGCCTGTTGCCTAGTCCAGATGAAGGAGTGGGCGACCTTGAGAAATAAAGAGAATTTTGGAATTAAGGCGTGCCCCGGGCTTTCAGAATTGCAATGCCTGTAAAAAGGCAGAAGAGCTCACCACCCAAAGAAGAAAGCCATCATCATAGCCAGTTACTGAAAAGGCCTCCTTTCTTCTTTTTCCTTTGCGGAAGCAAATATTAAGAATGGGAACTGCACTACAGTTTGGGATCAGCACGTTTAATTTTACCCCCTAAGTGGTCAGTGAAGAACCTCTTACATTGCATCGTCCATCACTAACGTTGGAGGTACTACAGTGGTGCCCCGCAAGACGAATGCCTCGCAAGACGGAAAACCCGCTAGACGAAAGGGTTTTCCGTTTTGGAGGTGCTTCGCAGGACGAATTTGCTATGGGCTTGCTTCGCAAGACGAAAATGTCTTGCGATTCCTGGGGGTTTTTTTTTCGCTCCCCACCCCCTTTTTCTAAGGCACTAAGCTGCTAATAGCCTTTTAGCAGCTAATCCGCTAATCCCTTAAGCCTTTAATAGCCGCTAATAGCCGCTAAACCACTAATAGCGCTAATCCGCTAATGGGCTTGCTTCGCAAGACAAAAAAACCGCTAGACGAAGAGACTCACGGAACGGATTCTTTTCGTCTTGCGAGGCACCACTGTATTTGTATTCCTCAGCAGCACGCTGTTTCTGCTTATTGCAATGTAACAACCAAAGGTGGCACAACCGACATAGCAAAGGGACCTACAGACATATAGGAGCGAGTGCCCACGAAGGAATTCGCCATGGAGTCGATGAGCTGGCCGCTGACTCCAAAATCACAGAGCTTAATCTCTCCCCGGGAATTCACCAAGATGTTAGAAGGCTTCACATCTGGAAATAGATTTTTGAGAGAAAAGACTGAAAGGAGGGGAAATGTCAGAGGGTGTGCAATTCAAGCAATGGGGGGAAGCCCTTTGTGAAGGTTCTACACACCCTCAGAGCATTCAGCTTTCTGTTTTTGTTTTTAATGAAAACGAATGAATGAATGAATGAATGAATGCAATTTCCTAGCCATCACGGCTATTCAACAATCTTTTTCAACCTGGTGTTCTCCATATGTTGTCAGACTACTGCTACCATCATCTCTGTCCATTGGCAATGCTAGCTGGGGTTGATGAAAGTTGGAGTCTGATAACACCTGGAGGGCAGCAGCACACCTAGGAAGGCTGTGTCTGATTGAATTTTGGAAGCACTGAAGTCAATCAATCAATTTCTTTATTCGACCGATAGTCAGAAATAAAACATTACACAACAATTATAGTCTATAACATCATAGGGGTACATAAATAAGGTATGGCCACAGTACTAGACCTCTCACAGATAACCCACATCAAGGCATTCAATTATACGCTTCCGACACTTGAGTGCCAGGAAAAGGAATTTAGCCACTGAGAAAGTTGTTTTCCCAGAAGACTTATTTAGCAGATACGCTGTCTGCTTTCCTCTTTGTCGGGAACTGAGCTGGGGTAAGTATGGAGTTATAAGATACTGTCTTAAATCGTTGTAGATGGGACAGCTCAGTAAAATGTGCTCTGTGGATTCTACCTCACCCAATGCACAGTGGCATAATCTCTGGTCATATGGGACTCCTCCATATCTTCCCTCCAGAACCGCCGTGTCAAGAACATTCAGCCTAGCCGCAGTAAATAGTCTGCAGTATTCCACGTAGTGGATATCCGCCAGGTAGCGAGCTGGAGCAGCCCGATACAACTGCTCCCCCAGAAACAACCCAGAAGCACTGAAGTCCTGCAAAGCAACCAGGGCCTTTTCAAAGATAAACACCCAGCAACTCAGAATGGAAAGTGGCTGGGGGTGGGAGAGAGGCCTTTGAGAGCTGCTGCCAATCAGTACAGCCTCCTGGCAACTGTACCTCAACCCAACACTCGTGGTAGTACTGGCATTGTTCGAATCACACATACGGCTGGAGCAAAACGGCTTAGCACCCACCCTTCCCAAACTCGCTCCCAGGACTCAGTTGAGGCCCCATTATTCCTGATGTCCAAATGAATGTGGAATTCAGATACCCTCCTGTCTGTTAATCGTAGAAGGCAAGTGGGATGTAACCAAGGAATCCCTGGCATGTTCTGCCACAACGGTGCTTGCTTGGTTGTTTCCAAGCTTGAATCAAGCCAAAATGGAGCTCCAGAAAGAGAGTGGTTTGCAAAGTCAACGCCTCGAAGAATAATAATAATAATAATTTATTATTTGTACCCCGCCCATCTGGCTGGGTTTCCCCAGCCACACTGGGCGGCTTCCAACAAAGATGAAAAATACACTAAAATGTCACATATTAAAAACTTCCCTGAACAGGGCTGCCTTCAGATGTCTTCTGAATGTCAGGTAGTTGTTTATCGCTTTGACATCTGATGGGAGGGCGTTCCACAGGGCGGGCGCCACTACCGAGAAGGCCCTCTGCCTGGTTCCCTGTAACTTGGCCTCTCGCAGTGAGGGAACCGCCAGAAGGCCCTCGGAGCTGGACCTCAGTGTCCGGGCAGAACGATGGGGGTGGAGACGCTCCTTCAGATATACTGGACCGAGGACGTTTAGGGCTTTAAAGGTCAGCACCAACACTTTGAATTGTGCTCGGAAACGTACTGGGAGCCAATGTAGGTCTTTCAAGACCGGTGTTATATGGTCTCGAAGCACAGTAAGCGTTGAAACCAAGTCTACGTATGTCCACTGCGCTTGTGGAATCTGGGTTCCCTCGGCACAAAAGACCCTCTCAGAGCTTTCACCGTGTTCCAGCTGCTCACTCACCTCTGTGCATGATCTGGTGCTTCTCTCGTAAGTAAGCCAATCCTCGCAGAACCTGGTGATGTGGCGGGGGCGGGGGAAAGGAGAAGAGAGGAGAAGAGAAAGGTCAGGGCGCCATGGGGATTTGGAAAGCTGAAGGCTTCCGCAGGGCGGAAATCAGGCTCTTCTGGATCAAGGAAGACAAAGGCTGCCAAGTGTTGGCCAATGCAACAGATTGCAAAAGAGGAAGGGAGGCTGTGCCACCTTTTCTTTCTCCATGGGCTGACTGGTTCCCTCTCACCATACTGGCTGGTCCAGAAACAACCAGATCCAATTATGTTCAGGTTCCCACTCCAAAATTTTGAGTGGGGCTTGAGGGGGCAGACGTATTTGATGTTTCTGCTCCTTCCCCATTCCTCCCCTCTCATTTCATACTGTTTGGGCCAGAACCTTTCATGGGAATTTACGTTTCTCTGAGCCCCCACTATAGATCTATGCTCAACAATTGCCCTGCTTTTTCTTTCTTTCTTTTTTTTAAATATTTTTTTATTAATTTACAACAAAAACAAAAGAAAACATACATTGTTTTCACATTCAAATTTTCCAAATCTTTCTTTTTTGGACTTCCTTCAGCTTTTCCGTAAATCTTTCGTAGTCAATTTATGCATTTCCTTTGTTTATATTGTCATTATTTGAATCTTTTCCCTCTATTCCCTTTTAACAATACCTCTCACGTTTTCACAGTGCTCTTTTAAAACCTTCTAGCGTTATTTGACCCTCACTTATACTCTCCAGATATTCAACATATTTTCCCCAGTCTTCTGTAAACTTTTGGTCTCTTAAATATCTAATCTTCCCAGTCATCTTATCCAATTCAGCATAGTCTAACAGCTTCAAACTCCAATCTTCAATTGTCGGTATTTCCTGTTGTTTCCATTTCTGAGCCAGCAACACCCTTGCAGCCGTCACTGCATATTGGAAAAACTTACTATCCTTTCTCTTAATCTCCTTTCCTAAAATACCTAACAGAAAGACTTCTGGCTTCTTTGTAAAAGTATATTTTAGAATCTTTTTCAACTCGTTATATATCATTTCCCAGAAGCCTTTCACTTTCTTGCATTCCCACCACATGTGATAAAATGAGCCTTCTTTTTCTTTACATTTCCAACACTTATTACCAATTGCCCTGCTTTTTCATCCATCACTGCCCATTTTTTGTTCTCCTTTGACTATAACCTGCATTTGGTCACCTAATCCACTTGACTGACTGACACTCACCATTGAAATTAATGGAGCCAAATTAGTCATGTCCATCAAAGGGGCCTAACCTTGAGCAGGACTGACATTTGATAAAGGCAATTTCCACCCCCCCTCCATTTGGGGAAGTTCTCTTCCATGTTAAAGGAGGGAGCCCTCAATAATAATAATAAATAATAATAAATTTTATTTATATCCCGCCCTCCCCAGCTGAAGCCGGGCTCAGGGCGGCTAACAACAATAAAACAGTACAAAAGTACAGCACAAACAACACTCTAAAATCATTCATTATAAAATTAATTAATTCAAGCCACTGGCAACCATTGGGCCAGAGCTCCGCGAAGATTGCCGAGGGAGGGAGTCAGGCTGTGCCCTGGCCAAAGGCCTGGTGGAACAGCTCTGTCTTGCAGGCCCTGCGGAAAGATGTCAAGTCCTGCAGGGCCCTAGTCTCTTGTGACAGAGTGTTCCACCAGATCGGAGCCACGGCCGAAAAAGCCCTGGCTCTAGTTGAGGCCAGCCTAACTTCTCTGTGGCCTGGGACCTTCAAGATGCTTTTATTTGAAGACCGTAAGTTTTTCTGTGGGGCAAAACCATCACAAGAGTTTCACTTTTATTGCCTGATCAGTTTCAACAGTTTAAGGCAAGGAAGAGCAGCAGACAAACTCGATGAACCTTTGTTCCTGAAAAGTGGCTATTAATTATTGTTAAAATAATTCATGCAACGCCTTTCATTTAGAGAAGAAGTACGAAGGCAACTGGTTATTTTTTAGACACCCTGTAAGCAAGGGGGGGAGGGAAGAATTGTTATCCTTCTCTACTTCATCAGAACTGAGCTGCTAATACAATTGTACTTTGGTTTTTGAACAGCTTAGTCCTCAAACATTTTGGCTCCTGAACGCCGCAAAGCTGAGCCTATTTTCTTTAAACAAGCTTTTTTTTTTTTAAAGAGGAAGGCAACAGCATACTCACCGCTATGCTGACTTTCCCCAAGATATCCTCAGGAATTCTCTTGGCTTCTTTCAAAACCTGATCTAGGGAACCTCCATCCTAAACTCAGAGGAAAAGAGACCAGCTGACATAAAGGAAGATATTGGCACAGTTCACACCCCGCACAAGCCAGGCATTCCCGTATGGAGGCAGAGTGCTAACCCATCTCTTCCCCAGACACAGGCATGGTGCAAAGGTACGTGGTGTACGTACTCCCCAGCCGCAGCCAGATTTTACTAATTGAAACTTTTCTTCTCAAGCATTTTTATACCTTGAATCAGTAATATCATACTTCCTCAGGAAGAGGGACCTTTTGACACTTTTTTTCGCGCAGTGACAAGGGAAAGGGAATTTTCAATTGTGACTCCCCACTTGCCACCTCTGTTGGCATCTTTTCAACGACAGGTAAAGGCTGACCTTGCTTCCCAGGTGTCTGATGGACTGACCCGAGTTAGTTCTGCAATTAGCAGGCCCCTAAAACTTCCTGTGGTTGTTAAGGGGGGTTTGTTTATGCATCTGTGTGTGTGTGTGTGTGTGTGTGTGTATTCCATGAATTGTTGGTGTTCTGTATCAATCTGTTTAAAGGTAAAGGTACCCCTGACCATTAGGTCCAGTCGTGACCGACTCTGGGGTTGCGGCGCTCATCTCGCTTTACTGGCCAAGGGAGCCAACGTACAGCTTCCGGGTCATGGGGCCAGCATGACTAAGCCGCTTCTGGCGAACCAGAGCAGCGCGCGGAAACGCCTTTTACCTTCCCGCCGGAGCCGTACCTATTGATCTACTTGCACTTTGACGTGCTTTCGAACTGCTAGGTTGGCAGGAGCAGGGATCGAGCAATGGGAGCTCACCCCATCATGGGGATTCCAACAGCCAGCCTTCTGATCGGCAAGTCCTAGGCTCTGTGGTTTAACCCACAGCGCCACCCGCGTCCCTTTATGGGTAGGTAGGTTAGTCAAAAAAGGGGGTCAGCAAACTATTTCCGCACGGGGCTGGTCCACTGTCCCTCAGACCTTGTGGAGGGCTGGACTATTTTTTAAAAAACTGGATTCCTATGCACACTGCAAGAACGTTATGCTGCTTCTGCATGTCCTAGATGGAAGGATTAGCTAGTCAGAGGTTGATGCTCTGACTGGTGCTGAACAGGGTATCTGTCTTACTTAAGAAGCAGGGAGAGAGAAAAAACACTGACTTACCATATGCTCCATACAGATGCTTATCTCCCCATCGCTGTAGAAGGCGCCATAGAAACCCACAATGTACGGAGAGTTACACTCGTGAAGCACCTGGAGCTCGCGGATTATCTGGTTTCGGATGGCAGGCTTGATCTCCAGGTGAATCAGCTGTGGGGAGAAGAGGGAGTGGGTGGGGAATGAAGGAACAAAGGGGATAAAAGGCTGCACCAAGAACTACAGTGGTACCTCGGGTTAAGAACTTACCGTATTTTTCGCTCTATAGGACGCACTGGACCATAGGACGCAGCTTGTTTTAGAGAGGGAGAACTGGGGGGGGGGAATCTCCCCCTCTCTGCGCAGCGCCCCTTCAGCGAAGCGGTAGGAGAAACGGAGCCCCTTCCATTTCTCCTCCCGCTTCGCTGAAGGGGCGCTGCGCAGAGAGGGAAAACGGTGCAGCGCCTCTCCAGCAAAGCGAAGCCTGGAGAGCAAGAGCACCGATCCCTCTTGCTCTCCAGGCTTCAGGCGGCTATCCGCAAGCCTTCGGAGCGTGGTGGGAACTCCCGCTGTGCTCCGGGGGCTTCAGCGAAAGCAACGCGTAGCCTCTGGAGCGCGGTGGGAGCTCTCCCTCTGCGCTTTGAAGGCTTCGCGTTGCTATCGCTGAAGCCAAGGAGCCTGCATTCGCTCCATAGGACGCACACACATTTCCCCTTAATTTTTGGAGGGGAAAAAGTGCGTCCTATAGAGCGAAAAATACGGTAATTCATTCCGGAGGTCCGTACTTAACCTGAAACTGTTCTTAACCTGAAGCACCACTTTAGCTAATGGGGCCTCCTGCTGCTGCCGCACCGCCGGAGCACGATTTCTGTTCTCATCCTGAAGCAAAGTTCTTAACCTGAAGCACTATTTCTGGGTTAGCGGAGTCTGTAACCTGAAGCGTATGTAACCTGAGGTACCACTGTATTTCCATATTGCCACCCAAAGGCACTTTAAAGAGAAACTCCAGGCCCTTTTTTTAAACAGCTGAACAACACCAATTGCAAACTGTGGTAAGAAGAGGGGGAAACTACAGTGGTGCCCCGCAAGACGAATGCCTCGCAAGACGGAAAACCCGCTAGACAAAAGGGTTTTCCATTTTGGAGGTGCTTCGCAAAATGAATTTCCTATGGGCTTGCTTCGCAAGACGAAAATGTCTTGCGAGTTCCTGCGATTTTTTCCCGCTCCCCACCCCCTTTTTCTAAGGCACTAAGCTGCTGATAGCCTTTTAGCAGCTAATCCGCTAATCCCTTAAGCCTTTAATAGCCGCTAATAGCCGCTAAACCGCTAATAGCGCTAATCTGCTAATGGGCTTGCTTCGCAAGACGAAAAAACCGCTAGACGAAGAGACTCGCGGAACGGATTCTTTTCGTCTTGCGAGGCACCACTGTATAAGTTGTTTCAGGAATGGTTCACCACGGGGGGAAAGCCAACAAACTGAAGGAAGACTGATGGGGGAAAAAGTGCATTGGCTGTACTGCACCAAACGTGTCATGGCAATTTTTAGAGACGGGTAAATAAAATATTGTCCATTGGCACCTTAAGAGACCAACTAAATTTGTTCTGGGTATGAGCTTTCGCGTGCATGTTATACTCAGAACAAACTTTGTTGGTCTCTCAGGTGCTACTGGACAATTTGTTTTTTTTTTTATTTCAACTGTGTCAGACCAACACGGCTACCTACCTAAATTTAGAGACAGGTGTGTGTGTAAAAGAAAACAGGGCAAGAAGTTAAAGTGTCAGACCAGGTCTGCATTCAAGTCCCCACCCAGCTATGAAGTGAGCCACTCACTCTTATCTCAGCCAAACATATTCCATGAGATTGCAGAGACGACAAACTCAAGGAAGGCAAACCATTGTAGGCTACCCTGACAAGCTCATTTGGGGGGGGGGATGCAATATATATATATATATATATATATATATATATATATACACACACACAGGAGGCGACCATTATAGGTGCATCCAATTGACATGCAAATGCTGGCACATGGCTCCTTTTGGACCCAGAAGTAGGCAGAACAGGGGCATAACGGGGCAGGAGGGGAGGCTTATATGTGCCCCACTGATGGGGGGCCCTGTACAACGAACAAACAAACTGATGAAAGACACTAGAAAGATACAAATTCAAATCTTTTTCAAGCTAGCCCAGAAGCTTTAATACAGTGGCACCTTGGTTTACGAACTTAATCCGTTCCAGAAGTCCATTCTTAAACCGAAGTGTTCTTAAACCAAGGCGTGCTTTCCCATAGCAGCTGGAGACTCAGTTTACAAACGGAGCACACTCAACGTGTTCTGCTTCCGAGGCAAAGTCCGCAAACCAAAACACCTACTTCCGGGTCTGCAGCGTTCTTAATCCAAGTTGTTTATAAACTAAGCGGTTCTTAAACCAAGGTAGATTAAATGAGGTGGCTAGTGACAACTCAGGCTACAGATTTGGCTCGCCCCCACAGAATTCTCATCATAGATTTACTGGTTATGGCTCAACTGTTTCTTGCCACCTCTGCAGATGCCCCCAAGCATTTAGTCACATAAGATGAGACATCACCCTCCTCCTCCTCCTCCTCCTCACCTTCCGTGCCATGATTAGCCCTGAGGGTTTGTGTTGTACTTTGGTGACCACTCCACCGTTACCGGCTCCCAGCTCAGAAATCCTCTCGAAATCGTCATCTTTCAGCTCTCCAACTTTGGCCTTCTGGGTGAGAAAAGCCTCCAACCGTTTCTTCTGCTGCTCATCCAGTTCCAGTTCTTCCAGTTTCTTCTGGAGGTCAACAAGATGTGCTCTTCAAGGAAAGACGGGAGGAAACTGTTGAGTCTCCCAGGGTTCCCAGTCTGTCCCGCTGCTTCTACCAAAGCCTGAGAAGTGAGACTATTTGCTGGCCATAGATTAATCCCCTGGGCCCTGCACATAAACTACCGTAGCAAATCACTCTATGTTGTCATGACCCTGAAAACTGTGCTGCCAGAGTCTAGGGATTTTCACTATGTGAGATTGGCTTCTAACTATTCAGTGCTGACTCCTAGGAAACTGAAGCACTATCAACTTACAGTGGTGCCCCGCAAGACGAATGCCTCGTAAGACAGAAAACCTGCTAGACGAAAGGGTTTTGCGTTTTCAGAGGTGCTTCGCAGGACGAATTTCTCTATGGGCTTGCTTCGCAAGACGAAAATGTCTTGCGATTCCTGGGGGTTTTTTTTCGCTCCCCACCCCCTTTTTCTAGGGCACTAAGCTGCTAATAGCCTTTTAGCAGCTAATCCGCTAATCCCTTAAGCCTTTAATAGCCGCTAATAGCCGCTAAACCGCTAATAGCGCTAATCCGCTAATGGGCTTGCTTCGCAAGACGAAAAAACCGCTAGACGAAGAGACTCACGGAACGGATTCTTTTCGTCTTGCGAGGCACCACTGTATTCAGTGCTGACTCCTAGGAAACTGAAGCACTATCAACTTATTTGGTAGTATTCCTGAAGGGGCTTATCTAGCGAGACAACATGTAAGGAAACTCAGCGATCTCTCTCCAGCTAAGTGTGCTGAGTTGCAACCCACTTTCTAACAATGGCACGAAGGTGTAAAGGTGATCCTATGTTACGCATTGTGGTGAAGGAAAGCTGTTTTGGAGAGAGCGCCTTTTACCCCCCTTTTCTTGCCCAACTGCTGCCAGTTGAGCCTTACTCTCCAGTACACCCTCCTTGTGTGTTTTGTGCATTAAGGGTGCATTCTGAAATTCCCACAGCAGCAGCAGCAGCAGCTCTTCTGCACAGGTCGAATTTATTCTTCCTAAGAAGCAGCCCTCAACTCCACTGTCTGGGCTTCCTGATCAGATCTCACTTTCTACACCAACTGCCTCCCCCAGAAAATCTGATTCTCTGAAGTCGGAATGCAAAGCCTACATTTGGATCCCTGGAAACGATTCTCGCTCCAAGGCAACCCTCTTCAATGTACCCAGCCTCTCTGCCAAAGCTAACCCTTCATCACACTCATGACAACTCTCTAGACAAGCTTTTCTCACATAATCTTCTCTTAGGAACCTCTAAAGCTACCTTGGACTGAGTCAGACTATTGGTCTATAAGGCTCAGTATTGTCCTGACTGGTAGCAGCAGCACAGGATTTCAGCCCGACCTGAAGCCTGAACCCAGGACCTTCTGCATGCAAGGCAGAGATGCTCGACCTCTGTGGTATGGCCCTTGCCTTCAACTCACTTTTTGACTTCCTCTACCCCATTCCCATTTCATCATGCAAAAGGCTGGACTGGATGAATCCCAAACCGGAATTAAGATTGCCGGAAGAAATATCAACAACCTCAGATATGCAGATGACACGACTTGGATGGCAAAAAGTGAGGAGGAATTAAAAAACCTCTTAATGAGGGTAAACCTCTTAATGGGGTCACGAAGAGTCGGACACGACTGAACGACTAAACAACAACAATGAGGGTAAAAGAGGAGAGCGCAAAATATGGTCTGAAGCTCAACATCAAAAAAACTAAGATCATGGCCACTGGTCCCATCACCTCCTGGCAAATAGAAGGGGGAGAAATGGAGGCAGTGAGAGATTTTACTTTCTTGGGCTCCATGATCACTGCAGATGGTGACAGCAGCCACGAAATTAAAAGACGCCTGCTTCTTGGGAGAAAAGCAATGACAAACCTAGACAGCATCTTAAAAAGCAGAGACATCACCTTGCCAACAAAGGTCTGTATAGTTAAAGCTATGGTTTTCCCAGTAGTGATGTATGGAAGCGAGAGAAGGGCCATAAAGAAGGCTGATCGCCGAAGAATGGGTGCTTTTGAATTATGCTGCTGGAGTAGACTCTTGAGAGTCCCATGGACTGCAAGAAGATCATATCCATTCTGAAGGAAATCAGCCCTGAGTGCTCACTGGAAGGACAGATCCTGTACTGAGGCTCCAATACTTTGGCCACCTTATGAGAAGAGAATACTCCCTGGAAAAGACCCTGATGCTGGGAGAAGTTGAGGGCAAAAGAAGAAGGGGACGACAGAAGACAAGATGGTTGGACAGTGTTCTCGAAGCTACCAGCATGAGTTTGACCCAACTGCGGGAGGCAGTGGAAGACAGGAGTGCCTGGTGTGCTCTGGTCCAGGGGGTCATGAAGAGTCGGACATGACTAAACAACAATGAAGCCATTTCTCAGGACTGTGGCCGCTGTTGCCTGCTGACAGCTTCGAGGAGCTGCAGGTGACAGCTGAGTACAGGGTGAGGACCAAAGGTGGATAAAAGACCCCAGAAGGAGCACTACTCAGAGGTACTACCCCCTCCCCTAACACCCCATATGCCCCACAGTAGGAATTATATAGACCAGGCAGTCCAAAGTTTGTTTTGGGCGCCTAATCCGGCCCTTTGGTTATCAGTTATCAGGGTAGCTGTAAGTTATGAAAAGCAGGGCTTTTCCTTCATTTTCACTGTGATTAAATGCCTGCCATATCACAATAAAACAAAAAATGCAAAAGTTTAACCAGGTAAAAACATACTACAAATGAGATCTTTTTCACTGCCCAAGACCTTTTAAGATACGCACAAAAGACATTATTACCAACAGAAAGTCCAAAGGTCCAAAGCCAGAAGTTAACATCATCCATATCTACCAACATACTCTCGATGTACTGTAAGGACGTTTTTTGATAGATGTTCAATAAAGATGTACCAGATGATATAAACGGAGCCCAGCAAGTCTTGACCCTTAAGCAGTTTAAATGGATGAGTAATGTTTACAATGCAATGTTCCATAAGGTTTGACACCATTGGTCTACAGAGAAGTCCTGAACTGTTTTCCAACGACAAGTTATAGCAGATGAAAAGCAAGGCCTTTTCTATTGCTGTGCCCTCCTACCTAAGGTCGCTCATTCTGCCAACTTACTCCAGTAAGCTTCTAAAAAAAAGGAAGAAAAAGAAACTGAAATCCTAAGAACGTACGAAGCTTTCTTACACTGAGCCAGGCCACAGGTCCATCTAGCTCAGGCATAGGCAACCTCGGCCCTCTAGACGTTTTTTGGGACTACAACTCCCATGATCCCTAGCTAACAGGACCAGTGGTCAGGGATGATGGGAATTGTAGCCCCAAAACATCTTGAGGGCCAAGGTTGCCTATGCCTGATGTAGCTAATACAACCCCAGGGCTGGGAACCTGTGGCCCTCCAGATCTTAGAATCATAGAATCATAGAGTTGGAAGAGACCACAAGGGCCACCGAGTCCAACCCCCTGCCAAGCAGGAAACACCATCAGAGCACTCCTGACATATGGTTGTCAAGCCTCTGCTTAAAGACCTCCAAAGAAGGAGACTCCACCACACTCCTTGGCAGCAAATTCCACTGTCAAACAGCTCTTACTGTCAGGAAGTTCTTCCTAATGTTGAGGTGGAATCTTCTTTCTTGTAGTTTGGATCCATTGCTCCGTGTCCGCTTCTCTGGAGCAGCAGAAAACAACCTTTCTCCCTCCTCCATGTGACATCCCTTCATATATTTGAACATGGCTATCATATCACCCCTTAACCTCCTCTTCTCCAGGCTAAACATGCCCAGCTCCCTTAGCCGTTCCTCATAAGGCATCGTTTCCAGGCCTTTGACCATTTTGGTTGCCCTCCTCTGGACACGTTCCAGTTTGTCAGTGTCCTTCTTGAACTGTGGTGCCCAGAACTGGACACAGTACTCCAGGTGAGGTACTGTATTCAGAGCAGAATACAGTGGCACTATTACTTCCCTTGATCGAGATGCTATACTCCTATTGATGCAGCCCAGAATTGCATTGGCTTTTTTAGCTGCCGCGTCACACTGTTGGCCCATGTCAAGTTTGCTGGACTCCAACTTCCATCAACCTTAGTCAGCATGGCCAATGGTCAGGTATGATGGGAGCAGACCCTGTGATCACCATCTTTGTCACATGCCCCCTCCACAAAAGGGGGCTGCGGTGGCTCCCCATTTGTGGAATGCTCTTCCTAGGGAAGCTCACCCGGTACCTTCATTACGTACCTTTAGGCACTAGGCAAAGAGTCCTTTTCTCCCAGGCCTTTGATAAATTAAACCACCTATGGCCTTTTAACTGCCCTTTGCTCCTTGGATGAAGGGCAGCATAGAAATTTAAGAAATAATAAACAAATAAAATAAGGCTCTACAAGGTATTCTACATCAACTGGCAGCAGTTCTCCATGGTAATATTTCCTATTCCTACCTGGAAAGATCAGGTGTAGTACCCAGGATACTCAACATACAAAGCATGTGTGCTCTACCACTGAACCATGTCCTCAGAGCAAACCCCACTAAATACAGAGGGACCACTGTCAGAAACTCAATATAGACTCTAACCACCAAATGGCACCTTAAACCTAGGTTACGGTCGCCATAATGGAATGTCTAGTCGCTTTTTTTCCTTTTACAATCAAGTTATTTGTTGTTGTTGTTAATTTCATTTCTATACCGCTTTATAGTTTACAGAACAAATCTTAAAGTGGTTGACGGCACAGTAAAACATCAAGTAAGGTAAAGGTACCCCTGCCCGTACGGGCCAGTCTTGACAGACTCTAGGGTTGTGTGCTCATCTCACTCTAGAGGCTGGGAGCCAGCGCTGTCCGCAGACACTTCCGGGTCACGTGGCCAGCGTGACAAGCTGCATCTGGCGAGCCAGCACAACACACGGAACACCGTTTACCTTCCCGCTGGCAAGCGGTCCCTATTTATCTACTTGCACCCGGGGGTGCTTTCAAACTGCTAGGTGGGCAGGAGCTGGGACCGAACGACGGGAGCTCACCCCGCCGTGGGGATTCGAACCACCGACCATGCGATCGGCAAGTCCTAGGCGCTGAGGTTTTACCCACAGCGCCACCCGCGTCCCAAAACATCAAATAAAACCATCCAAAATACAACAAGCCTCAAGGAAAACATTTCAGAGCATTCTCTAAGGCACAAGCTGCCAACCTGGCATCCAGAGATCTCCATGTGGTCGCAGTTGGACTCATGCCAGTCACAAAACACACCTGGCGCTTGGCTAGTTTCTAACACTGTGTGAGACACACCTCTAAGAAAGAATGTGTGAAATTACACTGTTAAGAAAGCCTTTCTGTTCCAAAAGGCAGAGCAGGGTGCAACTTTGTGTGCCTTATCTGGTTGCTCTCATCAATGCTATTCTTTTGGCTTCACTACTGCTGGCTGTTAAAACTGTAAAATAGATACAGCATGAATGCAAAATGTCTTGGTGGACTTTCAAGAGAGTAGAAAGGCAGTAAATCCATCTTAAAATTAAAATAAACTCCCTCTCCCCCTCTGCCAAAGGAAGAATGGAGAAATGAGAAAGCAGACAGTACATTTCAAGCCAGTCTCCCAGTGGATCCTAGTCATTTGCTCTTAGGTAATCTGTTCCTGTACATTTTTCATGTCCTCTTGCAACTTACATAAAAGACTTGCTGGTTTAAGCGTTACAGTACCTTAATTCTCAGCACTCCCCACTGTGTTACCTTCTAACCCCATCCCATCTATCCAGCTCGCTTTTAACACCACTCCCTCTTCAATCTGAGCCACCCTTCCCAGAGGGCTATACCGGGCCTCTCACACATCTCTCTACACCTCTACAAATGAACTGCATGACACCCTTTTAACCACAACCTTTCCTAAGAAACTACCTTACAACTAGGTCACACCATTGCTCTGTTTTTGACTGCAGCCACTGACAGAGGCTCTCCAGAATTTCAGACAGGGGACATTCCCAGCCTCACTTGGGGATCATAGAATCATAGAATCATAGAGTTGGAAGAGACCACAAGGGTCATCGAGTCCAACCCCCTGCCAAGCAGGAAACACCATCAGAGCACTCCTGGGGACTGAACCGTCCTACTTGGCGATGCAGCTCGTGCCCTCTCTTAGCCAACACAACCACTCCATTCTCTTCCCCACACTTTCCTCCTCGTGTGAATTTGCTCCTTCAAACGTTTAATCAGAAAACTGTAGCGTTGGAAGGCACCCCCAAGGACTTTCCAGTCCAATGCAATGCAGGAATCCTGTCCCTGGGTGGGCACAAGCCACCAACCTTCTGGTTTAACAGCCAGGTGCCCTGACCCATTGTGACCTGGGAGTCCCGGATCAGAGCGGATGCTTGCCTGGAACGATAAACTCTCATAAAGAAAACCTCTTCCATCTCCCCTCCTTCCATTCACTGCCTTCCCTTCTGCCTCAGTTCTGTGAACATGCAACCCACCCCCCAAACTATTCAGGAACACATGCCATTTCAACACCAGTGGCACTAAGAATAGGCGCCCTTTAAACGCCAATCATCATTCAACCCAAACCCTGCTCTCTTCCATATATGGATTCCTCTTTAAGGCTGCGATCCTATACACACTTACTTGGGAATAAGTCCAACTGAATATAGCACAAACGTCTCTCTCCCAGATGCCCCCCCCCCCGTTCATTGCCTCAGCTGCTTTCCCCCACCCTCATGGACTTTAACACTTTAAGACCCATCTCAACCTACAGTGGATGCGAACGTGATCTGTGCGGGAGGCGGGTTCGCAACCCGCAGCGCTGCGTCTGCGCAGCTCACATTTCGGCGCTTCTGCGCATGCGCAAAGCACGATTTAGCGCTTCCGCGCCAAAACCCGGAAGTAACCCATTTTGGTACTTCCAGGTTAGGCGCAGTGCGCAACCCGAAAACACACAACCTGAAGCATCTGTAACCCGAGGTATGACTGTATTTGCTACTAACAAAAAGTTTCCCTCCAACCCCCACATATACCGTATTTTTTGCTCTATAAGACTCACATTTTCCCTCCTAAAAAGTAAGGGGAAATGTGTGTGCGTCTTATGGAGCGAATGCAGGCTGCGCAGCTATCACAGAAGCCAGAACAGCAAGAGGGATTGCTGCTTTTGCTGCGCAGTGATCCCTCTTGCTGTTCTGGCTTGAGATTCAGATTTTTTTTTTCTTGTTTTCCTCCTCCAAAAACTAGGTGCATCTCATGGTCTGGTGCGTCTTATAGAGCGAAAAATACGGTATTTCCCCCTCTGTCTCTTCTAGTTACACCTGCTCATTAATCATCTCCTCTTACATTCCACAGCCATCCCAACACCACTAATAACAACAATCCCATCTCAAGCCCCTCCAATCGTTGATGTCCCTTTCCAGACCACCTGCCCACATGGACCCCCCTTCACATGTGTTATTGCCCCCCACCTCCCAGCTGCTCTTCTTGCTCCGTTATTCAACATCTAGCTCAGTAATAATAACATCCTTAAGAGTAAAAAAAATAAAAAAATGCTTTGCATGATTCACCTTTTATGTAATTTTATGTGCACCACTAAGAAGAGTTAAAGATTAAGCAGTCACTTTGCAGTAAATGAAATTGCAACCTTTCAGCCCCCTTCATCCTTCTCCTTTCCATAAATGGAATCCCCCTTTAAAGCCACATGCTCTTAAGAGACATACTTCTCCTTTCCAGCTGCCTACCTTAATAAAGTACTTTTATTGAGTTGTATCCAGTGACAGCCCTACTCAGAGTAGACCCATTGAAAATAATAGGCATGGCTACCTTAGGTTTATTCATTTCAACGGGTCTAACCTGAGTAGGACTTAGTTGCATGCAACCCACTGATAACACTAATACTACTTATGTGGCTCAAGGCTCCAATAGCTCTTCCCATATGAACTGACCTGGACCTTGTGATTGTTATCTTAGGAAGTCTGGAGCACAACAGAATGGGGACTTTTCATTGGTGGCTCCCCACTTGTGGAACGCTCTCCCCAGGGATGCTTGCCTGGTGCCATCATGACATAGCTTTAGGCGCAAGGCAAAAAAACATTTCTTTTTTGCCAGGCGTTTGGCCTCCTCGAGTGAGCGGGATGTTTCAATCTTGCCTTTTAACAATAGGGATGGTCTTTTAGATGTTTTTGTGTTGTGCTTGTTTGTTTGCTTACATAATGTCAGTCGCTTTGAGTTACCTCAGTAAAAAAGCAACCAGTAAATAAAAAATAAAATAAAATAAATACCTAGAGTTTGGGACCCAAAGGCCTACAAGCAATTTACAACAACACATTTAAAAACATAAACACAAACACACCAGGCCATTAAGTAGTGTTTAAAGCTCTAAACTCCTCAAATACTTGAAAGATCACCTCCTTCCCATCAGACCTATTGGGTCCTAAGACTGGCAGAGGGTGCCCCCTTGATTACTCCTCTGCCCTCAGAAGCTCAAGGTGGTGGCACCAGGCAGGAGGTGGCATTTTCTGTGGAAACCCCTCCCAAGTTGTGCAACTATTGAGGTGCGTGTGGCAACTTCGCTTTAGTTGTTCTTATTTTTATCTGTAAGCTGCCTTGAGTTCCTTGTCAGAGAAAAGGGTGGGGATAATAACTATTATTATTATTATTATTATTAATTACTACTACTACTACTACTACTACTACTAATACTTTCCCCTCTTGGTTTTAACATGATTCTCAGATACAGAAATTCAATTCAATTATTTATTAATTAATCAATCAATCTATGTGGCAGGGGACAGCAGTGGTGGTTGTCTGTTTGGTTGCAAGTCACATTGGGTTGCCCTAAGCAGCCAACAAATTCAGCAAGTAATCATAACAATATAGTTTTCGGTAAATGCTGAAGCCTCACCTCTTCTGACCCAGCTTTCGGCACCTGAGGTACGTATTTATAAAGACATGCCTTCTTTCTGAGATTGCTATGTTGTTTTAAAACATTGCGCAACACTGCGCTTTTCATCTTAGTGCTGTCTTTTAGTTGCTGTAACCAGCCCCAGGACCTTAAAGGGAAGGGCGGATAATAATAATAATAATTATTCCCACAAGCGCCCACCCTTCCTCCCTCAGTCTAACACCCCCACACCCTTTATTTCCTTTCCGAGACCTCCTCTTCCCCACCTCTGCATCCCCACACCCTACTTTTATATGTATTTTATATGTATTTCTTCCCACGATCGCAAACCACTTTTTTTAAAAAAAAAAACCCACACAACACCTTGTGTAACGTCGTGTGTTTTCGTGGAAGCGTTATGCTTTGCAGTTGCTGCAACCTGCCCTGAGACGAAGGGTGGGCAATTATTATCATTTACTATACAGTATTTCTATGCCTTCATCCTGGACCACGGGGCGATTTGCAATATACCGTATTTTTCGCTCTATAAGACGCGCCAGACCACAAGATGCACCTAGTTTTTGGAGGAGGAAAACAAGAAAAAAAATATTCTGAATCTCAGAAGCCAGAAAAGCAAGAGGGATCGCTGTGCAGTGAAAGCACCAATCCCTCTTGCTGTTCTGGCTTCTGGGATAGCTGCGCAGCCTGCATTCACTCCATAAGACGCACACACCTTTCCCCTTACTTTTTAGGAGGGAAAAGGTGAGTCTTATAGAGCAAAAAATATGGTATACAGTGGTACTTCGCAAGACGAATGCCTCGCAAGATGAAAAACTTGCAAGACGAAAGAGTTTTTTGTTTTTTGAGTTGCTTCGCAAGACGAATTTCCCTATGGGCTTGCTTTGCAAGACGAAAACATCTTGCGCCTTTTTCTTAAAACTGTCAATGCATTTCCTATGGGAAACCGTGCTTCGCAAGACGAAAAAATCACAAGTCGAAAAAACTTGCAGAACGAATTAATTTCGTCTTGCGAGGCACCACTGTACATATAACACATACCCTAGCAAATCACAAAACAATTACATCCCCCCAAAAAAACCCCAACCACTTTAAACAGATGATTTGATGAGCCAAAGGTTGTGGGAGAATCCTAGAATTGTAGAGTTGGAAGGGTCACCCAGCCCAACCCCCTGCAATGCAGGAATGAAGAGGAATGTTTTTGGCTGGCACCTAAATATATGCAAGGAGCCTCTCTGGGAAGAGCATCCCACAAGCTATTATTATTACTAATAATAAGTCAGTCTAACCCCCCTCCCCCACGCCCCCCACCTTAATAATAATAATTCAGTCTAACACCCCTACCCCTGCTTTAATAATAATAATAATAATAGTAATTGAGTATAGCACCCCTCCTCCTGCTTTAATAACAATAGTAACAATTCAATATAACACCCCCTCCCCCTGCCTTAATAATTATTCAGTCTTACACACCCTCCCCACACACACCGTGCCTTAATAATAATTATTCAGTCCAACACCCCCCTGCCTTAATAATAACAAAAATTCAGTATAACACCCCCTCCCCCGGCTTAATAATAATAATAATTCAGTATAACACCCCCTCCCCTGGCTTAATAATAATTCAGTATAACACCCCCTCCCCCGGCTTAATAATAATAATAATAATAATAATAATAATTCAGTATAACACCCCCTCCCCCGGCTTAATAATAATAACAAAAATTCAGTATAACACCCCCTCCCCCGGCTTAATAATAATAATAATTCAGTATAACACCCCACCCCGGCTTAATAATAATAATAATAATAATTCAGTATAACACCCCTCCCCCGGCTTAATAATAATAATAATTCAGTCTAACACCCCCTCCCCCGCCTTAATAATAATAATAATAATAATAATTCAGTATAACACCCCTCCACCTGCTTTAATAACAATTCAGTATAACACCACCTCCCCCTGCCTTAATAATAATTCAGTCTTACACACCCTCCCCCCCCACACCGTGCCTTAATAATAATTATTCAGTCTAACACCCCCCCGCCTTAATAATAACAAAAATTCAGTATAACACCCCCTCCCCCGGCTTAATAATAATAATAATAATAGTTCAGTATAACACCCCTCCCCCTCCCTCAATAATAATAATTCAGTATAACACCTCCTCCCCCGGCCTTAATAATAATAATAATAATAATAATAATTCCGTCTAACACCCCTCCCCCCACACCCTGCCTTCCCTTTCCTAGCCCTCCCCTCGCCCCCTTCCGCCTCCCAGCCCCACTTCCAAAGGCCTCCGCCCCTCGGAGACCCCTCCCGCTTCCCTCCCCGCCTCCGCCCCGCACTCACTCGGAGCCGTCGCCCTCCCCGCCTGTGGGGCTGGGCCCTTCGGCGATGGTGGGGGTGATGTTGAGGGCCGGCGGCACCAGCTTCCTCTTGGCCGGCATGGCGGCGGCGGCGGCGGCGGCCTTCTTCCTCAGCGAGGGCCTCGCCTCAGTCGCGGCGTCGCCGTCGTCATCCCCCGGCTCGGCGAGCTACGCGAGGCCGAGGCTGCGCGTGAGGCCTACCTGCGCTCCCAAGCCCGGCCCTTCAGGGGAACGCGGAGCTGGGGTGGGAGGGGGAGGAGGAGGAGGGGCGTGGCCAAAGAGAAAGGCCGCCCCACCAACGCCCACGCCCCATTGGGCGATCTCCGCGAGCCCTCTTCACCGATTGGGCGGCGCCCCCCGGGCCCCATTGGTCGGTTCGGTTCGGCAGCGCACGCGCAGGATGGTGCCCGCCAACGGGATTGGCTGCTGCGTTTGAGGTCGCAACGCCTACCCTTTTCCTTTTTCTTTCCCCCCGCCCACAGCCTGCTTTGATTGGTTAGACAGTTAGACCCGAAGTCCTAGAACTGTGCGCGCCGCGGAGTGGTACATGGGACGTACGGCAGGGTCCCGGCGAAAAGGAAATCTCGCGAGAGCCGACCGGAGAAAGATTGGTTTCGAGACGGGAAAGAGCGGCGCATGCGCTTGGGGAGGGGAGCGGTGGATGGGAGGGAAAGAAGAATGGGCGGGAAAATTATTGGTCGTAGGGGAGATTGACAGAAAGAGAATTAACTCATCTCGGTAATGGCAGGGAAGCAGCCAAAGTCCAAGCACCCAAAGCACTTATCAAAGGCCCTACTATAAATAAATAAGAGAACCTCTGAGGCTGTGCAGAGTGCATTTCCCCCTCACCAATGATTTTCACTGAGGTAACTTTAAGAGGCTGCGTCTTCCCCCAGAGGATTGTGGGAACTGTAGTTTGCCCCACACAGAATGACAGCTCCCAGCAGCTTAGACAGACTACAGTTCCCAGGATTCCTTGGGGCAGGCCATGTTTTTTAAGTATGGAGAGAAATTACAATAGGCTTGCTTCCATTATAACTAAGGTCATATATAGATAGATAGATAGATAGATATTTTATTAGGTTTTTTACACAAAAAATGAGACAAAAATGAAAAAACAACCACAAGAAAAATACAAAGTTACAAAAACACAGAACAACAAAAAACATCGAAAAAACCCCCAATAATAAAAACAATTCCATCTTCATAATATTTCTTGCATTTACTTATTTCTCCGACTTCCCCACACCTCCCTTCACTGTATTCCAAATCATATATTTAATCAGCAAATCCCTTCCCTCTGTCTTAATTGATCTTTGTCTTAATTTTGATATCTTAATATAACTTAATCTTCTTAATATCTTAAAATATTAAATCTTTTAATTTTACAACTTTTTACTAATAACCTTTTACATTCAATCTGATGTCATTCTAACGTTCATTGATCTTATAATATTTCTGTAGATAGTCCTTGAATTTCTTCCAGTCTTCTTCCACCATCTCTTCTCCCTGGTCTCTGATTCTGCCGGTCATTTCAGCCAGTTCCATATAGTCCATTACTTTCATCTGCCAGGTCATAAATATATTTTAAGCTCATGGCATCCCTCCTCCCCCAAAGTCTCCTGGGAAATGTATTTTATCCACCACAGAGCTACAATTCCCAGCACCCTGAGCAAACCTTATTTCCCAAGGTTTTCTCCCAGGGAAAGTTATGTGCAAATGTAAATGGTCTATTGCTCTGTTTGTGGAGCACAGCAAAATGTGGGCTTTTCGCTGCCAAAAGCTGGAGATCTTTTGCCAAAGTTTGGAGCAAATTGGGTGATGTTGGGATTCTGGGGTGACCCTATGATACCCCTGGGTTTGAGGGTTTATAGTTCCATTTGCAGGGCGCTGCAAAACGTGGAGCTTTTCCTGCAAAAAGCTGCAAAACCTTTGCCAACCTTTGGTGCCGGTTTCGAGTGAATCAGGCGATGTTGGGTTTTGGGGTGTTAGCTACGAACCCCAGTTTGATGCATCAATGACTCCTTTTGTGAGGTGCTGCAAAATGTGGGGCTTTTGCTGCAATAAGCTGCAAAACCTTTGTCAAAGTTTGGCGCCAATTTCAAGTGAACCAGGCGATGCTGGGTTTGGGGGTGTTAGCTACGAACCCCAGTTTCATACATGAATTACTCCTTTTGTGGGGTGCTGCAAAATGTGCGGCTTTTGCTGCAAAACTTTTGCCAACCTCTGGCGCCAGTTTCGTTGTTTTTTTTAATAGAAATTTATTAGATATTTTATACTTATAAAAGAAAAACAGTAAAGGCAAAACAATACACACATTCAACAAACAATACATCATCAACAACAAAAAAATAAAAAATGCAACAATACAACATAAGAAGAAAAAAAAACACAAAAACACAAACCCAAATGTTTGTATCCAGATCTTTCATTAGCTTATTTCCTTGACTTCCTCACACCTCCCTTTTTTGTATTCTGGTTCAAATTATCTGGTTCAACAAATCCTTTCCCTCTTCTTCAATTTAGTCTGTAATTTACCATAACATAATTTAACTTTCAATTTCCCAATTTAACACATTAGCACTTAATGTTCATATAATTCTTAATAACACTTCTGCTAAAACCTTATAATTTCATTCCAATATTCATCTAACATTCATTAATTTTTCAATATTTCTGTAAATATGCTTTAATTTTTTTCCAATCTTCTTCCACCGACTCTTCTCCCTGGTCTCGGATTCTGCCAGTCATTTCCGCCATTTCCATATAGTCCATCAGTTTCATCTGCCACTTTGGCGCCAGTTTCGAGTGAATCGGGCAACGTTGGGTTTTGGGGTGTTAGCTATGAACCCCAGTTTGATGCATCAATTACTCCTTTTGTGGGGCACTGCAAAATGTGGGGCTTTTGCTGCAATAAGCTGCAAAACTTTGGGAGGAGTATGCAGTTATCTTCCACTGTACTTTGGGGCAACAGGCTAGCAATGGGGGCACAGGTGTAATAAACAAAAATCTGCCCTTATTCCCTTATGGTGACACAAGAGCCCTTATAGAGTCCTTACATGGGTTCCCTATTGGTAGGAGTAAATAACAGAGGCCAACCAGAGAATATTGAGAAGCAAAGCAGCTCGTAAGCCTGATCTTTATTGAACTGTTGCAACAGGGTGACCCCTTCACACGCAGGAGAAGGAGGAGGACCCAGAACCAAGGTGTGCCCGCCCTTATATAGACACTTTAAATTGCCCGCCCTGGAGTCCAAGACCACCCCCAGAAACATCATACATACATCACAGAAAGGGGTGGTCTACAACAGAAATCTGAGTGCTGTTTATCAGAAATCTGTTGTTTACCTCCTGTCTGGCAGGTTACCTGTTAATGGTCACTTGATTGGATACCCTGGGGAGCCTGGTCAGTCTTTTGTAATGATAAATAACCTATTTTTCACTCCATAAATCACACTTTTTTTCTCCTAGAAAGTAAGGGGAAATGTCTGTGCGTCTTATGAAGCGAATGCGTGGTCCCTGGAGTCCAATTGCCCAGGGGTGAAAAGCAGATTGTGCTTTTGTTTTTGTTTTTTTAAAGAAAGAGGGAATGGGGTGCTGAAACAAAGCCGCTTAGCGGCTGATCAGCAAGCGATCAGGAGGGGAGATAAGGGACTCTAGCGATAAAGGAGACAGCATGAACCACAAAAATCATACATCCACTGTTTCGTTCAGAATATTTTTTTTCTTGTTTCCCTCCTCTAAAAACTAGGTGCATCTTATGGTCAGGTGCGTTTTATGGAGCGAAAAATACGGTGCTTAGTCACAGACTCACCCTATTCAAACACAGACATACCCTTAAGACAGGATTTGTGAATGGAAAGACAAAGGGGAGGCTTTTCCGTTTTTCTTGACCTTGCAGAGAAATCATTTGGTCAGTTGGGGAGTCAAAATAGTTTCCGGGCTGTTTTCCTGTGCTGCTTCAGACATGTGGTTTACAGTGGTGCCCCGCAAGACGAATGCCTCGCAAGACGGAAAACCCGCTAGACGAAAGGGTTTTCTGTTTTGGAGGTGCTTCGTAGGACGAATTTGCTATGGGCTTGCTTCGCAAGACGAAAATGCCTTGCAATTCCTGGGGTTTTTTCCCCTCCCCTCCTTTTCCCCAAGCCCCTAAACCGCTTAACAGCTGTTAGCTAAGCCGCTTAACAGCTGATCGCTAAGCCGCTTATCATCTGATCTAAACCGCTAATAGCCTTTTAGCAGCTAATCCGCTAATCCCTTAAGCCTTTAATAGCTGCTAATAGCCTTTTAGCAGCTAATCCGCTAATCCCTTAAGCCTTTAATAGCCGCTAATAGCTGCTAAACCGCTAATGGGCTTGCTTCGCAAGACGAAAAAAACCGCAAGACGAAGAGACTCGCGGAACGGATTCTTTTCGTCTGGCGAGGCACCACTGTATTTATTTATGTGCATGTTGGCTTGGTACATTTATGAACATTTATTATACATAAAAAAGGTAAAGGTACCCCTGCCCGTACGGGTCAGTCTTGACAGACTCTAGGGTTGTGCGCCCATCTCACTCTAGAGGCCGGGTGCCAGCGCTGTCCGGAGACACTTCCAGGTCACGTGGCCAGCGTGACATCGCTGCTCTGGTGAGCCAGAACCGCACACGGAAACGCCGTTTACCTTCCCGCTAGTAAGCGGTCCCTATTTATCTACTTGCACCCGAGAGTGCTTTCGAACTGCTAGGTTGGCAGACGCTGGGACCGAACAACGGGAGCGCACCCCGCCGCGGGGATTCGAACCGCCGACCTTTCGACCGGCAAGCCCTAGGCGCTGAGGCTTTTACCCACAGCGCCACCCGCGTCCCAATTATACATATAAGACCTTATTTTTTTTATTTCACAGGGAAGGCCACATGTCAATCTGTTCCCTCCCCGCACCTCAGCATCTGCCGCCTGAGGTGGCTGCTTCCCTCTGCCTCATCATAGGGCCGGCTCTGGCCTCCATTCAACAGTCCTAAATTACCAACAAGGCATTCTGAGGGAAATTGCAGCGTATTTGCCATAGGAAGCATCGTGCCCACTGCATTCTGTTCTTTCCTCTTGTTTTTTACCTCCTCACCCATCTGCCAAGGCGTGTGCATGGCTCCCGGTCCCCATGACAGCCAAAAACTTCTCAGCCACCTAAAAATAGGAAGAACAGAATGAACATTTCGCACTTGTCCCCTGCAAAATGCAAAACTGGGTTTGCTAACAGATTGGCTAGCTGGTGAGCATGCACAAATGTGCCCTCAGTATAAGAGAGAGACATGTTGTTGTTTAGTCGTTTAGTTGTGTCCGACTCTTTGTGACCGCCTGGACCAGAGCACGCCAGGCACTCCTGTCTTCCACTGCCTCCCGCAGTTTGGTCAAACTCAACATCAGGGTCTTTTCCAGGGAGTCTTCTCTTCTGGAATGGATGCTTTTGAATTCTGGTGCTGGAAGAGACTCTTGAGAGTCCCATGGACTGCAAGAAGATCAAACCTCTCCATTCTGAAGGAAATCAGCCCTGAGTGCTCACTGGAAGGACAGATCCTGAAGCTGAGGCTCCAAGACTTTGGCCACCTCAGGAGAAGAGGTGGAAAAGACCCTGATGTTGGGAAAGATGGAGGGCACAAGGAGAAGGGGACGACAGAGGATGAGATGGTGGGACAGTGTTCTCGAAGCTACCAGCATGAGTTTGACCAAACTCTGGGAGGCAGTGGAAGACAGGAGTGCCTGGCGTGCTCTGCTCCAGGGGGTCACGAAGAGTCGGGCACGACTAAACAATTAAACAACAACAACATTGGAAAGACTATTCAAGGCAGCAGAGATATGAGATGATCAGAGCCACCCCCCCAAACTTGAAGCATAGGAAGTCCCAACAAAAAAAATATAATTTAGGCAGAACATTTGGACTATTTGATATGTATTTGTATACAGTGGTACCTCCGGTTACGTACGCTTCAGGTTGCATACGCTTCAGGTTACAGACTCTGCTAACCCAGAAATAGTGCTTCAGGTTAAGAACTTTGCTTCAGGATGAGAACAGAAATCGTGCTCCAGTGGCGCAGCGGCAGCGGGAGGCCCCATTAACTAAAGTGGTGCTTCAGGTTAAGAACAGTTTCAGGTTAAGAACGGACCTGCAGAACAAATTAAGTACTTAACCCGAGGTACCACTGCAAATTGGAACATTCAATGTGATTTGATTGGATTGTTAAAATGGGAAACTTAATAAAAATGATTTAAAAACAAAACAAAACAGGATACTGAACTAGATGGGCCATTGAGCTAATCCAGGAGGGCTAATCCCAGTACGTTTCCAAGCACAATTCAAAGTGATGGTGTTGACCTTTAAAGCCCTAAACGGCCTCGGTCCAGTATACCTGAAGGAGCGTCTCCACCCCCATCGTTCTACCTGGACACTGAGGTCCAGCTCCGAGGGCCTTCTGGCGGTTCCCTTACTGCGAGAGGCCAAGTTACAGGGAACCAGGCAGAGGGCCTTCTCGGTGGTGGCGCCCGCCCTGTGGAACGCCCTCCCATCAGATGTCAAAGCGATAAACAACTACCAGACTTTCAGAAGACATCTGAAGGCAGCCCTGTTCAGGGAAGTTTTTAATGTGTGACATTTTAGTGTATTTTTCATCTTTGTTGGAAGCTGCCCAGAGTGGCTGGGGAAACCATAATAAATAAGATAATAAATTATTATTATTATTATTATTATTATTATTATTATTATTATTATTCCCTTCTTAACCGCAGGCACATTTTTTTAGCCAGCGCCTGTAGTCAACGAGACGTAGGTCTTTCAAAAGTTTGTTATCGCCGTGCTGTTAATATTTAAGCCATGTCAGCTTAACATGCGTAAAAACCCTTCAGGCTCGGATTGCCCTTTTTTCAGATCATCAGGTTCCACAGGTGCCCCTTCTCTCCCCAGCTGTTTCCCACCCATCTCACCTGCGGCCATGATCCAAGGTCAAGTCTCCCTGTAATCTCGATGCCTCTTGCAGAACGTCTGCGTAAAGTAGCTCGTGATCAGGGTGTGACTGGCAGGAGCAGCGATTGGGGTGCAAGGGGCATCCGGCGCTGTCAGCACCTGGTTATGCAACTATAATAAAAATAAAACCCACAGACTCCAGGAAGGAGACAGTCTTCTTTTTTTTATCACTGGATTGGGCTTTTCCAACACCAGAGGAGGTGTAAATAGCAGTGGATGGAGCCACTGAGCCTCTGCAGGGTTGCGGTGACGGTAAAAATAGTCTGTCAATATGGATTTTGTGGCAAGAGGGTAAAACACGGATGGTTAAACACTTCTTTAATTTTTTTAAATAGACACCTGATGGGACACAGCAGGACAGCGAGGGAAGGGCAGTCTTTTTTCTAGCTGTCTCTTTTATCAGGTCTTTTCTCTCTCTCTTTCTCTCTAAATTTTTTATTTTTATTTTTTAAATAAAATTTATTAGATATTTTATACATATAAAGGAAAAACAAGAAAAGAAAAACAATACACAAATTCAACAAACAATACATCAACAACAAAGAAATAAAAAAAGAAGAAAATACAATACAACATAAGAAAAAAAAATACAGAAACACAAATCCAAATTTTTGTATCTAAATCTTTCATTAGCTTATTTCCTCGACTTCCTCGCACCTCCCTTTTTTGTATTCTGGTTCAAATTATCTAGTTCAACAAATCCTTTCCCTCTTCTTTAATTTGGTCTGTAATTTATCGTAACACAATTTAACTTTCAATTTCCCAATTTAACACATTAACACTTAATGTTCATATAATTCATATAATTCCAATATACTTCTAACATTCATTAATTTTGCAGTATTTCTGTAAATATACTTCAATTTTTTTCCAATTTTCTTCCATCGACTCTTCTCCCTGGTCTCGGATTCTCTCTCTAAAATTTTTATTAGGTTTTCGGTTTTACAATTTAAAGTACTCATTTTTACATCAGTGACTTCCCTTTTTCTCTTTTCACGGTTCATTTTACATATCATAAGTGCCTGCATATTTTACAGAAACTACAGTGGTACCTCAGGTTAAGTAATTAATTCATTCCGGAGGTCCGTTCTTAACCTGAAACTGTTCTTAACCTGAAGCACCACTTTAGCTAATGGGGCTTCCTGCTGCTGCCACACCGCCAGAGCACAATTTCTGTTCTCAACCTGAAGCAAAGTTCTTAACCTGAAGCACTATTTCTGGGTTAGAGGAGTCTGTAACCTAAAGCGTATGTAACCTGAGGTACCACTGTATACCATTCAGTATGGGATGCGGGTGGCACTGTGGGTTAAACCACAGAGCCTAGGACTTGCTGATCAGAAGATTGGCGGTTCGAATCCCCGCAATGACGGGGTGAGCTCCCGTTGCTCGGTCCCTGCTCCTGCCATCCTAGCAGTTCGGAAGCACGTCGAAGTGCAAGTACGGTGGTACCTCGGGTTACATATGCTTCAGGTTACATACGCTTCAGGTTACACACTCTGCTAACCCAGAAATAGTGCTTCAGGTTAAGAACTTTGCTTCAGGATGAGAACAGAAATCGTGCTCTGGCGGCACGGCAGTAGCGGGAGGCCCCATTAGCTAAAGTGGTGCTTCAGGTTAAGTACAGTTTCAGGTTAAGAACGGACCTCCGGAACGAATTAAGTACTTAACCTGAGGTACCACTGTAGGTAAATAGGTACCGCTCTGGCAGGAAGGTAAACGGCGTTTCCGTGCGCTGCTCTGGTTCGCCAGAAGCGGCTTAGTCCTGCTGGCCACATGACCTGGAAGCTGTACGCCGGTTCCCTTGGCCAATAAAGCGAGATGAGCGCCGCAACCCCAGAGTCATTTTCGAATGGACTGAACTGTCAGGGGTCCTTTACCTTTACCTGTCTACACGGCATCTTTTTAATTTGTCATGGCAAAGCTATGACTGGGGAACCATGGATCCTCTGCTCACAACTGCAGCAGATCCCCCCCCCCCCGCCACCCGTAGGCATTCGCTCCATAACACGCACAGAGATTTCCCCTTACTTTCTAGGAGGAAAAAAGTGAGTGTTATGGAGCAAAAAATACGGTAACCTGCCAGACAGGAGATAGACAACGTTCAAATTTCTGTTTTAGACCACCTTTTCTGTGATGTAGGTATGATGTATCTGGGGGTGGTCTTAGGTTACAGCCCTTCTGTGATGTATGTATGATGTTTCCGGGGGTGGTCTTGATCTACAGGGTGGCAATTTCAAAAGTCTTTATAAGGCCTTGCGTGCCATTTTTCTGGGTCCCTCCTCTCTCCTGCGTGTGAGGGGAGCACCCTGTTGCAACAGATCAATACAGATCAGCCTTACTAGCTGCTTTGCTTCTCAATACAGTGGTGCCCCGCAAGACGAATGCCTCGCAAGACGGAAAACCCGCTAGATGAAAGGGTTTTCCGTTTTGGTGGTGCTTCGCGGGACGAATTTCTCTATGGGCTTGCTTCGCAAGACGAAAATGTCTTGCGATTCCTGGGGTTTTCCCCCCGCTCCCCACCCCCTTTTTCTAAGGCACTAAGCTGCTAATAGCCTTTTAGCAGCTAATCCGCTAATCCCTTAAGCCTTTAATAGCCGCTAATAGCCGCTAAACCGCTAATAGCGCTAATCCGCTAATCCGCTAATGGGCTTGCTTCGCAAGACGAAAAAACCGCTAGACGAAGAGACTCGCGGAACGGATTCTTTTCATCTTGCGAGGCACCACTGTATTCTCTGGTTGGCCTCTTATTTTCTCCTACCAATAGGGAACCTATGTAAGGATTCTATACGGGCTCTTGGATACCCCATAAGGGAAAAGGGCAATTTTTGTTTACAACGTGGCTACTATCCATTTTCCTCTATTCCTCGGTGTTATTGTTTCTTTCCTTCTGTTTTTTTCCAACGAAGCAGAAAACCTGGAAAGATAGATTGCGTCCGACTGTCCTGATAGCAATAAAAAGGGCAGACCGGAGGGTTGACCCCAGAAGCCAATTATTGAACATGCTGTTCTTTTTCAGGGATAGGAAGCTATTCTTGAAATCTAGGTAAAAGTTCGCTGTGCGACACAGCCCAAGAGAGGACTTTGCCCCTATCGACTCACTGCCCACCCCAGACTGGGAAGGAGCAGGTGTGGGTCAAAAGCTATTTAGATAACGGTTACTCAATTTGACCCAGCGACGCCAATTCCTTCTTTTTGCCCATCGACGAGCAGTCTTCGGTCCCATTGGTGGACTGGGCGAGGGGAGGGTTTTCTAGTCCCCTGACGCTGTCTTTTTTTGTTTTGTTTAGTTGGAGTTTAAACTTTGGTACACAGTGGAAGGAGGTTTCGGGGCAGAGGGACCCAAGGGAGATAGGAGGAGAGAAAAACTCAGCCGGGGACGCCGCCGTCGAGTTGGAATAAAGGCCGCTTGGCAAAAGCCGCGTCGAAGGAGGCAGAAGTTGGTGACACACGGCTGGGGTGAGTTGGTGGCGGTTTGGTTTGTGGCAGGATTTGGTGCAAAACCCCCCACCGCGTCCGCCACCGTTTGACCCAACCTGGGCCATCTTTGGAAACCTGAGCAATGCAAACAAGAGGACGAAGGTCAGAATGGAGACAGGAGGGTGGAGGAGAGATTGGACATTGAGTGGTGTATTGAGTTAAGCCTGTTAGCCGCTTGAGCAAGCAAACAACAAGCAGTTTGGGTTGCGTCTGGCTCAGATCCACACCCTGCTCAGAGTAGACCCATCGAAACCAACAAACCTAGTTTGGTTCCACTTGGAACAGACCTACGTACTGGAATTATTGGACCTAAGTTCACGTCGTGAATTTCAGCGGGTCTGCGGCGAGAACAGCTCACGCTGGGCACAGCCCTGATCCGTCATGTTCATTAACTTGGGTGGATCTACTCTGCGTAAGGTGAGCGTATGATAGGGGCTTGCTTGGATTAACAGCTCCAGCTATAGTGGCATCTGCGTTTGCTTGCAATTATACCTTTCAAAGCGGGGGAACATGTTCAAAATTACTGAAGAGTCATGATTTTGTAGGTAGGCATGAATTGGGAAATTGTGCTTGCATGAATTCTGCTCACAGGGCCTGAATTAGCTTGTGCTTGAGTCACAGTAGCTGAATGTTTACTAGGTGTCAAAGCTCAGGCTAAAACCTGGTGGTTTAATATTGATTATTTCACATATTTCAAATGTTGTACATCCTTTCCTTAAATGGATTTGTTTAAAGCAGCTTTGCAAAACCACACACTGTAAAACCGAACTAGGCACTAAACATGTGTTAGTGTTATGTAGTGTTTTTGTATTGTATTTTTTTTTTGGTAGTGTTTAAATTGTTGGAAAAGTAATAAATATTATTTAAAAAAACAAAAACAAAACATGTTTGGGGTAACAAAAAAACCAAAATGTATGTACTGCTGGATCGTAATAAAACCTCTGAACTGTTTACAAGATTTAAGATTTAAGATTATAAGATTTAAATAGGACATTAACATTTTCAGTCTGTTAAAAAACGGTCTTGGAAACATTTGAAAGATAATTAAAATCAATGATCGGCTAAAAAGACTTGTGCTTAATCTCAAATGCTGCATGTTTGGGTAGGTTAAGGTAAAGGGACCCCTGACCATTAGGTCCAGTCGTGACCGACTCTGGGGTTGCGGCGCTCATCTCTCTTTACTGGCCGAGGGAGCCGGCGTACAGCTTCCGGGTCATGTGGCCAGCATGACTAAGCCGCTTCTGGCGAACCAGAGCAGCGCACGGAAATGCTGTTTACCTTCCCGCCGGAGCGGTACCTATTTATCTACTTGCACTTTGACGTGCTTTCGAACTGCTAGGTTGGCAGGAGCAGGGACTGAGCAACGGGAGCTCACCCTGTGGCGGGGATTCGAACTGCCGACCTTCTGATCGGCAAGTCCTAGGCTCTGTGGTTTAACCCACAGCGCCACCCGCGTCCCTGCATGTCTGGGTAGGCTTGCCTTAAAAAAATTTAAAAATGTTTTAAGCAGGCACTGAAAAGAGCAAAGCAAAGACACTTGCCTGATGTCAATAGGCAGGGAGTTCCAACGTGTAGGCACTGCCATGTTAAAATGTTGGTATTTTACAAGTGCAGAATAATTATTACTGGCACCTGCGCCAGTTCCTCAGATTGAAGTAGTCGACTGGACACATCTGGAAGTCAGTAAGGTGATATTCAGATAAACTGGCCTCAAGCATTAAGGGGTTTTGATACTAGTACTGAGGGACGCAGGTGGCGGTGTAGTCTAAACCACTGAGCCTAGGACTTGCCAATCCGAAGGTCGGCGGTTCGAACCCCTGTGACGGAGTGAGCTCCTGTTGCTCAGTCCCTGCTCCTGCCAAGCTAGCAGTTCGAAACACGTCAAAGTGCAAGTAAATAGGTACCACTCCAGAGGAAAGGTAAACGGCATTTCCGTGCGCTGCTCTGGTTTCGCCAGAAGCGGCTTAGTCCTGCTGGCCACATGACCTGGAAAAACTGTCTGAGGACAAATGCCAGCTCTCTTGGCCAGTAAAGTGAGATGAGCGCCGCAACCCCATTAGATGAGGGCGGGTGGCGCTGTGGGTTAAACCACAGAGCCTAGGACTTGCCGATCAGAAGGTTGGTGGTTCGAATCCCTGCGACGGAGTGAGCTCCCGTTCCTCGGTCCCAGCTCCTGCCAACGTAGCAGTTCAAAAGCACGCCAAAAGTGCAAGTAGATAAATAGGTACCGCTCCGGTGGGAAGGTAAACGGCGTTTCCGTGCGCTGCTCTGGTTTGCCAGAAGCGGCTTAGTCATGCTGGCCGCATGACCCGGAAGCTGTACGCCGGCTCCCTCGGCCAGTAAAGCGAGATGAGCGCCGCAACCCCAGAGTCGGCCACGACTGGACCTAATGGTCAGGGGTCCCCTTTACCTTTTTAATATACTGAGCTTGAACACCGGGAAGAGGGAGGCACTGAGGATGAGTGGCTCCAGTGGTAAAGATTTGGGGAAATGGAACATCTCCCTGGATGGGGGCTACTCTCCCTATGAAAGAACAGGAATGGAGTTTGAGGGTGGCCTTTGGATCTGCCTTTGTCACTTGAGGCTCAGGAAGAGTGCGTTTTACCAGCTGGTGCGTCAATGACAGACATTCCTGGACAGGGGAAGGCTGGCCGTGGGGTGATTCATGGACTTGCATCCTTGGGCCTCAATGAATGCCATGTGCCCCAGCTGGTACAAAAGAATGCTGCAGCTAGACTTTTAATGAGGACAGACTTAAAGCATGGGTAGGCAAACTAAGAGGCATGTGGGTGGCGCTGTGGGTTAAACCACAGAGTCTAGGACTTGCCGATCAAAAGGTTGGCGGTTCGAATCCCCGCGACAGGTGTAGCTCCCGTTGCTCGGTCCCTGCTCCTGCCAACCTAGCAGTTTGAAAGCACCTCAAAGTGCAAGTAGATAAATAGGTACCGCTCCGGTGGGAAGGTAAATGGCGTTTCCATGCGCTGCTCTGGTTCGCCAGAAGCGGCTTAGTCCTGCTGGCCACATGACCTGGAAGCTGTACGCCGGCTCCCTTGGCCAATAAAGCGAGATGAGCACCGCAACCCCAGAGTTGGCCACGACTGGACCTAATGGTCAGGGGTCCCTTTACCTTTACCTCTAGGCAAACTAAGGTCCAGGGGCCGGATCCAGCCCTATCGCCTTCTAAATCCGGCCCATGATGGTCCAGGAATCAGCGTGGTTTTACATGAGTAGAATGTGTGCTTTTATTTAAAATGCATCTCTGGGTTATTTGTGGGGCAGAGGAATTCGTTCATCCCCCCCCCAATATAGTCTGGCCCCCCACAAGGTCTGAGGGACAGCCTCAGGGAGGGACAGCAGGAGGCCTCATTAGGGAAAACGCACCTCGGTTTAAGAATGGTTTCGGTTTAAGAACGGACTTCCAGAACGGATTAAGTTTGTAAACCGAGGTACCACAGTACCTGACTTTTAGAAGACATCTGAAGGCAGCCCTGTTTAGGGAAGTTTTTAATGTATGATGTCTTATTGTATTTTTAATATTTTGTTGGAAGCCGCCCAGGGGAAACCCAGCCAGATGGGTGGGGTATAAATAATAAATAATTGTTGTTATTGTTATTTCTGCATGGTGATGAATGCTGTGGATGTGGCCCACATTCCTGAGCTTATGGCCATGCTGATTCCTCCCTCTCTCTCTCTCTCTCTCTTTTGCAGACATGACTGCCGCCAGCCTTGACAGCATGGAGCTGCTGGACCTCCTCTTTGACCGGCAGGACGGTGTCCTTCGCAGCGTGGAGATCGGGTCAACGGCAACAGCTTGGATGGGACTGGAAGACAGCGTGAGTTTAAGAGCTTGTAGCGACACAGAAGCAGAGAGGGATTCATGGAACAGTAGGGTTGGAACGGATCTCCAAGGGTCAGTCTAGCCCATAGCTGTCAACTTACAGATTTAAAATAAGGGACCGGCAGCCTCGAAAATAAGGGATCAGCAGCCAAAATAAGGGATCAACAATTACTTTGATAAAACGGCTAAGGGAGCTGGGCATGTTTAGCCTGGAGAAGAGGAGGTTAAGGGGTGATGTGATAGCCATGTTCAAATATATCAAAGGATGTCACATAGAGGAGGGAGAAAGGTTGTTTTCTGCTGCTCCAGAGAAGCGGACACGGAGCAATGGATCCAAACTACAAGAAAGAAGATTCCACCTCAACATTAGGAAGAACTTCCTGACAGTAAGAGCTGTTTGACAGTGGAATTTGCTGCCAAGGAGTGTGGTGGAGTCTCCTTCTTTGGAGGTCTTTAAGCAGAGGCTTGGCAACCATATGTCAGGAGTGCTCTGATGGTGTTTCCTGCTTGGCAGGGGGTTGGACTCGATGACCCTTGTGGTCTCTTCCAACTCTATGATTCTATGATTCTCTCTCACCAGCAGGGAGGCCAGGCATCCTTTTTCACCAACACCTTACCATATTTTGCGCTCTCCTCTTTCACCCTCATTAAGAGGTTCTTCAATTCCTCCTCACTTTCTGCCATCCAAGTTGTGTCATCTGCATATCTGAGGTTGTTGATATTTCTTCTGGCAATCTTAATTCCGGTTTGGGATTCATCCAGCCCAGCCTTTCGCATGATGAATTCTGCATATAAGTTAAATAAGCAGGGAGGCCATATACAGCCTTGCCGTACTTCTTTCCCAATTTTGAACCAGTCAGTTGTTTCATATCCAGTTCTAACTGTAGCTTCTTGTCCCACATAGAGATTTCTCAGGAGACAGATCAGGCGCTCCCATTTCTGCCATACTTTCTGTGGTTGACACAGTCAAAGATGGTGGGACAGTGTCCTCGAAGCTACCAGCATGAGTTTGACCAAACTGCGGGAGGCAGTGGAGGACAGGAGTGCCTGGTGTGCTGTGGTCCAGGGGGTCACGAAGAGTCGGACACGACGAAATGACTAAACAAACAACTTGCCTGTCTTTTTACAGCGTTTGCTGAAAGTTCAAGAGAACGAGGATTTCATCAATTCTATCCTGGGGGCCCCAGATGCCGCCCTCGACTCCCCAAGCTGGTCCCCGGCGGCCAGCGACAGCGGAATCTCCGAGGACCCCAGCTCTGACCAACTGGACAGCCCCCCTCACTACGTTCCAACGGGCAGCCCGGGGGCCTACTCTGACGGAGGCTCACACAGTGACCTGGCTTACCCTACCTACCAGGACTCCTGCCGGGCCCTCCCTGTTCTGAAAGGGCCAGGTGCTGAGCTTAGAGAAGCAGAGGTGTCTATAGACTTCAGTGAGTAACCCCTTCGCCTTTCGCTAGACCAGCTTTTCCCACAGTGCGTGTAAACAGGCGGAGTCCCCCCAACTCCAGAGCGGAATAATGACAAGACAACATGCTATGGGATTAAAACTGGCCACAACTTCATTAAGTTTCAAATATAGGGAGACCTTGGCTTAGGCACTGGGCGTTGATCCTTCCCGGTCCCCAGCCGGGGATCTGGGAGACATCAGGGTTATCCAGAATGTGTGGGGATTGGGCTGGCTCTGGAGAACATATGTTCAAGCAGAGAGAGACCGCCTCCCGTTACGCTGCCGTAACGGGAATCTTGCCTGCAAAGTGGCCGTTGGCTCCACCCTCCCCTCCCTCACTTAAGGCTTTTTTTGCAGGTTAACCTCTTCTGCACAGATATGCAGGCGCTGCTACATCAGGGTCAGGGCCGGAAAGGAATTTTGCTACATTGGCAGGTTTTGCCTTTCCCGTAGCAAAACATCACAACTTTGGCGGTTTCAGGCCTTGGGCGGAATCGTTTAGTCTATCTTCCTAAATGGGGGGGGGGCGTGAAGCGGTGACCCATGCCCCCCTTGCGGCGGTGATACCAGGGTTCCCCATTAAAGGGGTCTTGAGGGGAGGCATTGGCCATACGCTGAGAGGTTGTCATTGCTCTCCCCTGCGATGGCGGCGTAACAGCTGAAGCCAAGGAGCCTGCATTCGCTCCATAGGACGCACACACATTTCCCCTTAATTTTTGGAGGGGGAAAAGTGCGTCCTATAGAGCGAAAAATACGGTATCTTTTTTACCTTACCTCCATGAATCACTCCTTTCCACGGCTAGGCTTCCTCTCCCAAGTTAAGCTCAGAAAGAGGAAAAACCTGATCTTGAACATTGGGTGGTGTATTTGCCTCCGCACAGCAACGGTTTGCAGGCATCTGTGTTGCTGCCAGGAGATCCCCTCATACATTATTGGGGCGAGTGGTTGGTGGGAAGCAAGGCTGATGGGCTGAGCCTCCATACAACCTGCCGGCTTGCACATATTTCATTTGGTTTGCAAAGCCAGAAAAAAGCCGAGCTGCGAACTTTTCTTTTTTTTACCTGGTTTTCGTCTTTGTGCAAAATGCACCAGAGCAAACAGATTGAAAAACAGAAGTGAAAGTGGACATTGCAGGGGCTTTCAGAGGGCTTATTTCTTCTGATTTGTTTGCAGGGAGATTAGATGGCCATTTTGCGCCAGAGCAGCTGCTGCGCTGGCCCTCTCACTTTTCTTATCTCTAAAAACTCTGACCTTTCGAGGGAGAAGGTTCCTCCAAGACCTGCCAGCCAATTTTAATTGCATCACCTGAATCTTGTCAGTATGTGATCGAAGCCCACACCAAATGCGGGGACAGCCAGGGCAGTGCCCTCGGTCTCCAGGACCTGGTGCTAAGCGCATTGCTTAGGATCAGAGAATTGTAGGGTCGGAAGGGATCCCTGAGGGTCATCTAGTCCAGCCCGCTACAAGGCAGGGATCGCAGCTAAAGAATCCCTGACAGATGGCCACCCAGTAAAGGTAAAGGGACCCCTGACCATTAGGTCCAGTTGTGACCGACTCTGGGGTTGCGGCGCTCATCTCGCTTTACTGGCCGAGGGAGCCGGCCTACAGCTTCTGGGTCATGTGGCCAGCAGGACTAAGCCGCTTCTGGCGAACCAGAGCAGCGCATGGAAACGCCGTTTACCTTCCCGCCGGAGTGGTACCTATTTATCTTGGTGTGCTTTCGAACTGCTAGGTTGGCAGTGTGTGTAACCTGAAGCGTATGTAACCCGAGGTACCACTGTACTTGCACTTTGACGTGCTTCCGAACTGCTAGGTTGGCAGGAGCAGGGACCGAGCAACGGGAGCTCAAACCGCTGACCTTCTGATCAGCAAGTACTAGACTCTGTGGTTTAACCCACAGCGCCACCCGCGTCCCTGATGGCCACCCAACCTCCGTTTAAAAACCTCCCATCAACCACTTTCTGAAGCAGCCCAGCCCACGGTCAAACAGCTCTTACTGTCAGAAAGTTCTTCCTAATGTTTAGTCCGAATCTGCTTTCTAGTATTTGAACCCATTGTTTTGAGTCCCACCCCTCTGGAGCAGCGGAAAGCATAAGAGTTATGTATGCTGAACACGCATGGCTCACCTGTGGCCTCTCCTCCCAAAACTGGTCATTTAAAAATAATCTTAATGCACTTTAAAAAAAAAATCTGTTTTTCCTTATTGATCTCCTGCCGAACTGCTTGCTCCCTGATTATTATTATTTTTTACCATTTTCATTTTTTCTAAAAACATTTTAACCCCCCTCCAATTACAGTGGTACCTCGGGTTAAGTACTTAATCCGTTCCGGAGGTCCGTTCTTAACCTGAAACTGTTCTTAACCTGAAGCACCACTTTAGCTAATGGGGCTTCCTGCTGCCGCGCCGCCGCCACTGCACGATTTCTGTTCTCATCCTGAAGCAAAGTTCTTAACCCGAGGTAATATTTCTGGGTTAGCGGCGTCTGTAACCTGAAGCGTATGTAACCCGAGGTACCACTGTACTCTCATAGGCCAGCCGTTGTGATACCATGATGCCAAAAACTTTTTTTTGGGGGGGGGGGGGCTCTTCAAGCCCTTCCCCAGAGTTGTTGTATATATGATTATTAGGCTGGGGGGGAGGAATTAATTTTTTTTTTTAATTCCAAAGATCCCACATTGTGATATTCTAATGCCAAAAGCTTCTTATATGCACCCCTCCCCGTTTTTTTTTAAATGCAGCAGCTCTGAGCATTTTGTTTCCTCTTTTGCAGATATGTGGGATGCAGGATTTTATCCGGAGGAGAGGCTGGAACAAGCCGCCCCCCAGCTGAATTCGTGCACCCTGACCATAAAGGACCTTCTGCTGTCAAACAGCTGTGAGATGGTGAGACTCTCAATGGTGCTGACCTTTAAAGCCCTAAACGGATTGAGGTTGAATCCTGACAAGACAGTAGGACTGTTTTTGGGGGACAGGGGGCGGGCGGGTGTGGGGGATTCCCTGGTCCTGAATGGGGTAACTGTGCCCCTGAAGGACCAGGTGTGCAGCCTAGGAGTCATTTTGGACTCACAGCTGTCCATGGAGGCGCAGGTCCATTCTGTGTCCAGGGCAGCTGTCTACCAGCTCCTCCTGGTACGCAGGATGAGACCCTACCTGTCTCGCCAGAGTGGTGCATGCTCTAGTTATCTCCCGCTTGGACTACTGCAATGCGCTCTACATGGGGCTACCTTTGAAGGTGACCCGGAAACTGCAATTAATCCAGAATGCGGCAGCTAGACTGGTGACTGGGAGTGGCCGCCGGGACCACATAACACCGGTTCTGAGAGATCTGCATTGGCTCCCAGTACGTTTCCGAGCACAATTCAAAGTGTTGGTGCTGAACTTTAAAGCCCTAAACAGCCTCTGCCCAGTATACCTGAAGGAGCGTCTCCGGGCCCATCGTCCAACCCAGACACTGAGGTCCAGCTCCAAGGACCTTCTGGCGGTTCCCTCCCTGTGAGAAGTGAGGTGACAGGGAACCAGGCAGAGGGCCTTCTCGGTAGTGGCGCCCGCCCTGTGGAACACCCTCCCAGCAGACGTCAGGGCAATAAACAACTATTTTACTTTTAAAAGACAACTGAAGGCGGTCCTGTTTAGGGAAGTTTTTTATGTCTGACGCTGTATTGTTTTAAATATTCGGTTGGAAGCCGCCCCGAGTGGCCGGGGAAACCCAGCCAGATGGGCGGGGTATAAATAATAAATTATTATTATATTATTATTATTATAATCAGGCTAAAGCTCTCAGGAGGCTTCCGAGAAATCCTGGTTTGCTTTTACAGTACAGTGGTACCTCGGGTTAAGTACTTAATTCGTTCCGGAGGTCCGTTCTTAACCCGAAACTGTTCTTAACCTGAAGCACCACTTTAGCTAATAGGGCCTCCCGCTGTGTGATTTCTGTTCTCATCCTGAAGCAAAATTCTTAACCTGAGGTAATATTTCTGGGTTAGCGGAGTCTGTAACCTGAAGCATCTGTAACCTGAAGCGCACGTAACCCAAGGTACCACCATTTTGTTTTCGATTGAAGAACATAGTAAGCGGCCATCTTCAGCTTTGATTAGAATCCTAGAATCATAGAGTTGGAAGAGACCACAAGGGCCATCGAGTCCAACCCCCTGCCAAGCAGGAAACACCATCAGAGCACTCCTGACATATGGTTGTCAAGCCTCTGCTTAAAGACCTCCAAAGAAGGAGACTCCACCACACTCCTTGGCAGCAAATTCCACTGTCAAACAGCTCTTACTGTCAGGAAGTTCTTCCTCATGTTGAGGTGGAATCTTCTTTCTTGTAGTTTGGATCCATTGCTCCGTGTCCGCTTCTCTGGAGCAGCAGAAAACAACCTTTCTCCCTCCTCTATGTGACATCCTTTTATAGATTTGAAGATGGCTATCATATCACCCCTTAACCTCCTCTTCTCCAGGCTAAACATGCCCAGCTCCCTTAGCCGTTCCTCATAAGGCATCGTTTCCAGGCCTTTGACCATTTGGGTTGCCCTCCTCTGGACACGTTCCAGTTTGTCAGTGTCCTTCTTGAACTGTGATGCCCAGAACTGGACACAGTACTCCAGGTGAGGTCTGACCAGAGCAGAATACAGTGGCACTATTACTTCCCTTGATCTAGACGCTATACTCCTATTGATGCAGCCCAGCATTGCATTGGCTTTTTTAGCTGCCGCGTCACACTGTTGGCTCATGTCAAGTTTGTGGTCAACCAAGACTCCTAAATCCTTTTCACATGTACTGCTCTCAAGCCAGGTGTCACCCATCTTGTATTTGTGCCTCTCATTTTTTTTGCCCAAGTGCAATACTTTACATTTCTCCCTGTTAAAATTCATCTTGTTTGTTTTTGCCCAGTTCTCTAATCTGTCAAGGTCGTTAAGGTCAAGATTAATGTGCCCCTTTGTCATGTCACAGCACCAACAAGGCATGAACCCATCGCTGTTGAGACAAACCCCCGGGACCTGCCAGGAGCTGGTTCTGACCGAGGATGAGAAGAAGCTATTGGCCAAGGAAGGAGTCACTCTACCCACCCAGCTGCCTCTCACCAAGGTGAGGCAAACATCAGGCCCAATGCTACACCAGGCCAAAGGCTGGTCTATCTGGTCCATCATCCTCTTTTTGCATTGGCCAACCAGATGCCTCAATGAGAATGCCCCAAATTCTGGAAACTGCAGGAGGAGGGAGGGTTCTTGTGCTTGCAGGATTCCCACAGGTGTCTGGGCAGCCACTGTGAGGACAGGATTGTGGCTTAGATGGGCCATTGGCCCAGGGGCGTAGTGAGGGAGGGGTGTCACGGCCCAGTTTACGGGCGTTCGAAGTCCCGGCAGGGGACGTCAGGACCGGGGGCAAGATGGCAGGGTGGGAGCAGGAACAGGGGTCCAGAAGCCAGGAGTCAGGAGCCAAGAGTCCAAGGGTCAGAGAGCCGGAAGTCAAGAGGCCAAGGGTCCGAGGGTCAGGAAGCAAGAAGTCATGAAGTCAGGGGTCCGAGGGTCAAGAAGCAAGGAGTCACGAAATCAAGGCTCTGAGGGGCGAGAAGCAAGGAGTCACAAAGTCAGGGGTCCGAGGGGTGAGAAGCAAGGAGTCACAAAGTCAGGGGTCCAAGAAGCAAGGAGTCACAAAGTCAAGGGTCCGAGGGTCAAGAAGCAAGGAGTCACAAAGTCAGGGGTCTGAGGGTCAAGAAGCAAGGACTCACGAAGTCAGGGGTCTGAGGGTCAAGAAGCAAGGACTCACGAAGTCAGGGGTCTGAGGGTCAAGAAGCAAGGAGTCACAAAGTCAAGGGTCCGAGGGTCAAGAAGCAAGGAGTCACAAAGTCAGGGGTCCGAGGATCAAGAAGCAAGGAGTCACGAAATCAAGGGTCCGAGGGTCAGGAAGCAAGGAGTCATGAAGTCAGGGGTCCGAGGATCAGGAAGCAAGGAGTCATGAAGTCAGGGGTCCAAGGGTCAGGAAGCAAGGAGTCATGAAGTCAAGGGTCCGAGGGTCAAGAAGGAAGGAGTCACGATGTCAAGGGTCCGAGGGTCAGGAAGCAAGGAGTCACGAAGTCAGGGGTCCGAGGGTCAGGAAGCAAGGAGTCACGAAGTCAGGGGTCCAAGGGTCAGGAAGCAAGGAGTCACGAAGTCAAGGGTCCGAGGGTCAAGAAGCAAGGAGTCATGATGTCAAGGGTCCGAGGGTCAGGAAGCAAGGAGTCACGAAATCAAAGGTCTGAGGGGAGAGAAGCAAGGAGCCAAGAAGTCAGGGGTCCAAGAAGCAAGGAGCCAAACACAGCAAGGCAGGGAACGTGTTGCTGTGGCAAAGAGCTGAAGGGAAATGCTGACCTTATATCCCTTCCCGGCTCTTGCCACCAGGTGCTGTGAGTAACCAGTCGACCTCACCTGTGCGGCCGCACCTTGCCTCTCCAGAACAAACTTAGGAAGGCCCCAGTCCTGCAAAGTCCTATTGGTCACAGGGCCTGGCTCCTGCATGCATTCCTGACGAGGGGGGCTACCAAGGCAATTGCCATGGGCACAAAAAAATATATATGGGGGCACCTCTGCAGCTGCCATCCCGACCAGAGGCACTCCTCGTCCCACCTGCCTGCATCACCTGATGTCAGGGATGTGGCTGAATCGAACGCCTGGGAAGAGTCCGACTCTGGAGTGAAAGAATGCCAGAGCAGGAGTGGGCTATTTCGGCCCCTATTCACCAAGAGTTCCCAGATTCGAAAAGCTCACAGGCAGGAGGGGAGGAGATAGATGACATTGAGGGGGTTGCTATGCAACCAGGAGGCAGGCAATGTTTAGAGCAGGAGTTGTCAACCTGGTCCCTACCGCCCACTAGTGGGCGTTTCAGGATTCTAGGTGGGCGGTGTGGGGTTCTACTGCACAAGCTGAATCCTCCTTCCATCGGTGGGTGGTAGGTATAAAAAGGTTGACTACTCCTGGTGTAGAGGGATCTTCGTTTGATAGCATGTGTGTGGGGGGGGGTTAGCCCACCTTCTCGAACCAGAAGATCTGAAAGGGTTAAAATGCAACGGAAGTGTAAGAGAGGAAGGACTGGACTTTGGCGCCCTTCGTGCTGTGACGGGGCGGAAACTCGGAGTGACCAACTCGTAGCTAAGGGCGGCAGGCCTGGAGCCGCTCTCAGGCTGTAAATCAGGGGTCAGCAAACTTTTTCAGCAGGGGGCCGGTCCACTGTCCCTCAGACCTTGTGGGGGGCCGGACTATATTTTGAAAATAAAATCGAAAATGAACGAATTCCTATGCCCCACAAATAACCCAGAGATGCATTTTAAATAAAAGGGCACATTCTACTCACGCTGATTGCCGGACTGTCCGGGGGCCGGATTGAGAAGGCGATTGGGCCGCATTCGGCCCCCAGGCCTTAGTTTGCCTACCCATGATGTAAATTGTAAATAGGTAAAGGGACCCCTGACCATTAGGTCCTGTCATGGCTGACTCTGGGGTTGCGGCGCTCATCTCGCTTTACTAGCCAAGGGAGCCGGCGTACAGCTTCCGGGTCATGTGGCCAGCATGACTAAGCCGCTTCTGGCAAACCAGAGCAGCGCACGGAAACGCCGTTTACCTTCCCGCTGGAGTGGTACCTATTTATCTACTTGCACTTTGAGGTGCTTTTGAACTGCTAGGTTGGCAGGAGCAGGGACCGAGCAACGGGAGCTCACCCCTTCCTTGCGGGGATTCGAACCACCGACCTTCTGATCGGCAAGTCCTAGGCTCTGTGGTTTAACCCACAGCACCACCCACGTCCCCGCAAGTTGTAAATAAACGTACACAAAACTGCTTGCTTGCCTGCCTGAGATCATTACACCCGAGTATCACGCCAAGCTGGAACTGGGAGAGAAAGGGCCTTTGCATCCCTCTCTCACCGTTTGTGGATTTCCATGAGTTAATTCACAAACCCAAATAGAAATGCAGTACAGAAAAACGGGGGGAACGAGAAATTGAAATGGACCTATTTTCCCATGCCTACCTTAGTCTGGCTGCAAATAAAAATAAAAATAAAGTTAGCAGCCCCATGACTAGAATCCAGCTGTTAAGCTGTTTCCTTTGCGCCTTGCAGTATGAAGAGAGAGTCCTCAAGAAGATTCGCCGAAAGATCCGGAACAAGCAGTCGGCGCAGGAAAGTCGGAAGAAGAAGAAAGAATATATTGACGGACTAGAGAGCCGGTAAGTCATCTTTCTGCGCCCTCTTCCTGCAGAATTTATTCATAGTCTGATAAAGAAGTGGGAAAGTAGATGTGAAAGTTGAAATTTTTGAGTTTAGTGTTCAGTTCAGTTTTATTTATACTTTCCAAATTTATACATTTCGTTAGTTTTACAATCAATCTGTCATCCTAAAATTTGACTTCCTTCCCCCTCTTTCTGCAGTTTCTTAAATTTCTTTCTCTCCCCCCCTCCAAAACAGCGGACACTCGTGTTGCGGACGTGTCTGCAAGCTGCAGTGCCGCATCTGTGCATGCGCGGGTCGTGATTCTGCGCTTCTGCGCATGCGCAAAACGCGATTTAGCTCTTCTGCGCATGTGCAAGCCCTGCAAAATTGTCGCTTGCGTTGGAAAGGGAATCTGCCGCTGGCACCAATGGAAACTTTACGCTCCGTTCTCTCTGCTCCTCGTGCATAGATCTTGCTGCCTCGCTTTCTCAGCTGACAGGACGTTTTAAGGAACTTTTAAGGGGTGGCCGGGCTTCTTGCTTTCCTTTCCTACTCACCTGTTTTGCCGTCTTCCAGGATGTCCGCCTGCACAGCTCAGAACCAGGAGCTACAAAGGAAAGTCGTTCACTTGGAGAAGCAGAACTTGTAAGTCTTTTCCTGCTTCCGTGGTGGCGTTTTAGTTTTGCTTTTTAACCGGGAAGCAATTACCGTATTTTTCGCTCTATAAGACGCACCAGACCATAAGACGCACCTAGTTTTTGGAGGAGGAAAACAAGAAAAAAAATATTCTGAATCCTAGAAGCCAGAACAGCAAGAGGGATCGCTGGGCAGCGAAAGCAGCAATCCCTCTTGCTGTTCTGGCTTCTGGGATAGCTGCGCAGCCTGCATTCGCTCCATAAGACGCACACACATTTCCCCTTACTTTTTAGGAGGGAAAAAGTGAGTCTTATAGAGCAAAAAATACAGTACTCACAGGGGGGGTGGATGAAGAGCGACCACAAGACATCTGTACCTGCGCAGATGTAGGACGTGTGGAGGACTGAATTTAAGGATAGAAATGTGAGGACGCCAAAATGGACAGAAACGCACCCATCCCTAGTTATCCACCTGAAATATACTCGGAGTAGAGTGTGGATTTCATGCTCTTTACTCACCTCATAGTAGTGAGGAATGGAAGTTCCCCCGAAATGTCTGCTTTATATACAGTGGTACCCCGCAAGACGAATGCCTCGGAAGACGAAAAACCCGCTAGACGAAAGGGTTTTTCGTTTTCTGAGGTGCTTCGCAAGATGGATTTTCCTAAGGGCTTGCTTTGCTAGACGAAACAGCCCTGCCTCTCCTGTCATGGCGACGGTCGCACGCTCGCTTCCCCGCTCCTCCGGCTCCCTCCCACCTTCCGGCTGATGGCCGACCTTCCGGCTGCCTTGCGCCACTGCCCACCCCCCTTGTGCGCTCCCCTCAGGAGCCGTTGCTGCCAGCAGCCAGCGTTGCAGCTGGAGTCGCGCTCCTGAGCCCCGCCGCCCTCCAGCAGTCGCGTCGCGCGGTGTCCACAAGGCGCGGGTGAGTCCAAGGACCGGCTGCGGCAGCTGCCCTGCTTCTCCCCACCCCTCCCCGCCGTGGTGCTTCGCAAGACGAAAAAACTCGCTCTACGAAAAAACTCGCGGAACGAATTAATTTCGTCTTGCGAGGCACCACTGTACATTATTTACACAATGGGCCCCACGTGATTGGCTGGTTCCAGGATTCTCCTGTAGGCCAATCGGGTTGCAGATTCACTTCCACCTGGAGTCAGATTGGGTGGCTCCTGCGGACCAATCAGACTGCTGCAATTTGGATCCTATTCAACTCCGTACATAACACCCCCTAATTTCTTCCCAGGTCCCTCCTGCAGCAACTGAAGAAACTCCAGGGACTGGTGATGCAGTCAAGCGGCAAAGCAGCCCAAACAGGCACTTGCGTTGCGGTACGTGGTAGTGTGTGTGTGGGGGGTGTCATGTGGGTGTGGAAGAAGCTGGTCTATTCTCCCTCCCCGCTGCCTCTTTTCAAGACAGGTTTTGGGATGAGTCTAGGCTTGAATGAGCCTGTGCAGCCTGGGCCAATGATGGAGAGTGACCCCGTGGCCCGTCAGAGGTTGTTGGGCTCCAAGTCCTACTCAAGAGTGGGCCTGTGGAAGTTAATGGGTATGACTAAGACTAAACCACTGAGCCTCTTTGACTTGCTGATCAGATGGTCGGCGGTTCGAATCCCCGCAGTGGGGTAATATAATAAATAATAATAAATTTTATTTATACCCCGCCCTCCCCAACCAAGAGCAGGCTCAGGGCAGCTAACACCAGGTATAAAAACAATTGATTAAAATGCAACTTAAAAACAAGATTAAAATACAACATTAAGATGCAGCCTCATTTCAGTAAAAACGCCAATCAAAAAGTTTTTGGGGATGAAAACGTCAAGTCTTCACCAAGGCCAACTATCCAGACTGGTCCTATGTGGGCCAGAAAAAAGCCAGGGAAGTCCCCAAATAGGAGTTCCATCACAGAAGGAGAAAGGAAAAAGGAAAGGGGGAGGGGATCAAGTTGATTCCAAGCCAAAGGCCAGGCGGAACAACTCTGTCTTACAGGCCCTGTGGAAAGAAATCAGATCCTGCAGGGCCCTAGTCTCATGAGACAGAGCGTTCCACCAGGCCAGAGTCAGTGTTGAAAAGGCCCTGGGCTCTCGTTGAGGCGTGAGCTCCCATTGCTCGGTCCCTGCTCCTGCCAACCTAGCAGTTCGAAAGCATGCCAGTGCAAGTAGATAGATTGGTACCACTCCGGCGGGAAGGTAAACGGCGTTTCCGTGTGCTCTGCTTTCTGTCACGGTGTCCTGTTGTGCCAGAAGAGGTTTAGTCCTGCTAGCCACATAAACCAGAAAGCTGTCTGCAGACAAACGCCGGCTCCCTCAGCCTGAAAGTGAGATGAGCTCCGCAATCCCAGAGTCGTCTGCGACTGGACTTAACTGTCAGGGGTCCTTTACCTGACTCTACTTTCTGCCCCCCCCCCTTTTCAGGTCCTGCTGCTTTCCTTTGCCCTGATCGTCTTCCCCTCCATCAGACCTTTCACTCACAACAAAGCCGAGTTGGAAGGAGACTTCATACCTGTGAGAGGTGAGCGATGGGTTGGGTGAAAATGAGTGGCTGACAAGCACACACATACACAGTAAATTGCCAGAGGTACTGAATATTTGATGCACGGAACATCTTGTTTTGTGTTCAGCAGCTAGGTATTGGGGAGGGAATGATTCAGTACATATTTAATGGCAAACATACCTAATTTGAGGGACGCGGGTGGCGCTGTGGGTAAAAGCCTCAGTGTCTAGGGCTTGCCGATCGAAAGGTCGGCGGATCGAATCCCCGCGGCGGGGTGCGCTCCCGCTGTTCGGTCCCAGCGCCTGCCAACCTAGCAGTTCAAAAGCACTCCCGGGTGCAAGTAGATAAATAGGGACCGCTTACTAGCAGGAAGGTAAACGGCGTTTCCGTGTGCGGCTCTGGCTCGCCAGAGCAGCGATGTCACGCTGGCCACGTGACCCGGAAGTGTCTCCAGACAGCGCTGGCCCCCGGCCTCTTGAGTGAGATGGGCGCACAACCCTAGAGTCTGAAGTGGCTTAGTGATGCTGGCCACATGACCCGGAAGCTGTACGCCGGCTCCCTCGGCCAATAAAGAGAGATGAGCGCCGCAACCCCAGAGTCGGCCACGACTGGACCTAATGGTCAGGGATCCCTTTACCTTTAATCCTTCCTTTGCTTTGGAACGCCACAGGAGTAGATCATACGATTCTATGCTTCTCTGGAAGGCAGACCCCTCAGTCTCTGAGCCCTGCTGAATATTTGAGCCCATGTGCCCCTCATGCCCTGCCTTTCTCCCCCTCTTCCCAGTTTTTTCCAGGTCCCTCAACAACGACGCTTCTTCCAGGGTTGCCTACCCCATGGCAAAGGAGACCGACCAGAGCTCCAAAGAGCCCGAGAAACCCCTCTGGACCCAATACACCCACAAAGGCCACACGGAGCAGGATGAGACCCTCAAAAACCTGGTCGTAAGGCACCACCACGTCTTGTCAAGGCACCACGACGCAGGAGAGGCCGTGGTGAGCAACAGCACCGAGCCTTCGCACGAGGTCGCCTACTCGCACTTGGAGGGACTTGAAGGCCCCGGGGAACACGCTGGGCACAGCTTGGCAGCTACGGCCTGGGCAGACTCTGGCCAGCCTAGCAAGGGGGTCTTGGAGCAAGCCGATGAGTTGTGACCCTCTCTCCCTGCTGCTTTCCGCTGTATGGCATTTGGGGACTTCATAGGGGGTGGTGATGGGGGACAGGGCTCGATATGTGTAGACCAAACCGCTTCTTTGCCACTGAGCAGGGAGGGTGGGGAAGGCATTGAGGTGCTGTTTGCAAGAGAGCAAGCGAAAAGTGAAAAGAGAGTGGCTTGCTTTCTTCTTGCCCTCTCTGCGGTCAGCTTCAGAAAAGCCCAACTCCCTCCCCCCAGTATCTGCAGTCAGCAGCAGGCCTTAGTCAAAGGTTTGTTGAGTCCACCCTTCCTTTGCCTGCTGGGCATCTCTCAGCAGTTCCTCCTCTGCTTTAATAATAATAATAATTTTTTATTTATACCCAGCCCTTCCCAGTTCAGAAAACCGGGCTCAACAAATTTAAAACACTTAATTGATGCAACGAAAAACAGCATAAAATACAGTATAAAACGTGAATAACAATAAATTCAGAATTCAAAAATCAATTCAGGGGGGAAATCCACCCAATAGATGATCACCAGAGCTAGCTGGCTAAATTAGTCCTATTTGGGCCAGCGAGGAGACCAGGTGAGAATGAGCTGTGGGATCCCAGAGTGGGGAATCTTCATAAAAAGGGGAGGGGGAGGGAAGGAAGGGGAATAAAAGGCTAAGTTCAAATTGAATGGGCGTAATAGCTCTGTCTTACAGGCTTGACAGAAGGAAGTTGAATCCCGCAGGGCCCTGGTCTCATGGGACAGGGCATTCCACCAGGTCGGAGCTATCACTGAGAAGGCCCTGGCCCTGGTGGAGGATAATCTGACTTCTTTAGGGCCCGGGACATCTAAACTATGGTTGATCGTGGACCTTAAGGTCCTCTGCGGGGCAGACCAGGAGAGGCGGTCCCGTAAGTACAAGGGCCCTAAGCCACAAAGGGCTTCAAAGGTCAAAACCAGCACCTTAAATCTGACCCCGTATTCCACCGGGAGCCAGTGAAACTGGTAAAGCACTGGGTGAATATGCTCCCATGGCAGGGACCCTGTAAGGAGCCTCGCTGCAGCATTCTGCACCCGCTGGAGTTTCTGGGACAGTTTCAAGGGTAGAGCGAATTACAGTAGTCAAGCCTGGAGGTGACCATTCACATGGAATCACTGTGGCCAGGTCGGGGCGAGAAAGGTAAGGGCCCAACTGCTTAATGTGGCGAAGGTGGAAAAAATTAGAGGTTTTGTCTGAAATTGCCCACATGTTTTCGAGTACAGTGGTGCCCGCAAGACGAATGCCTCGCAAGACGGAAAACCCGCTAGACGAAAGGGTTTTCCGTTTTGGAGGTGCTTCGCAGGACAAATTTCTCTATGGGCTTGCTTCGCAAGACGAAATTGTCTTGCGAGTTCCTGGGTTTTTTCCCCGCTCCCCACCCCCTTTTTCTAAGGCACTAAGCTGCTAAAAGCCTTTTAGCAGCTAATCCGCTAATCCCTTAAGCCTTTAATAGCCGCTAATAGCCGCTAAACCGCTAATAGCGCTAATCCGCTAATGGGCTTGCTTCACAAGACGAAAAAACCGCAAGACGAAGAGACTCGCGGAACGGATTCTTTTCGTCTTGCAAGGCACCACTGTATATTTCTTTGCAGTCATGAGGGCTAGAAACTCCCAAATGAAAGCTCGGTTGGGCAGGGAAAGGCAGTGATTTTTGTCCTGTCCTGGGTTCGTCTCAAACAGTGCTGTTCCTGTTCTGCTACAGTTCGGCTTCTGGAAAAAACACACCTTCTTTCGCTGTTTGCTGTAGCCTGGAAGTAATGTAATGAATTGTGTAATTAATGTCAACGGAAGGGAAGCATCAGAAAATAATTATTTATGTAATGTTTGTGGACTAAAAAAAAATAAAAATCATTGCAAATACCACTTGTATGGGAAAAAATTTATAACGAATTGGAAAAAAATGTTTGAAAGTACATTTCCAAAAAAAAAACACAGAGTCCTTTTTGTTGGGGATAATTCAGATGGAAATTCTCAGGTGTCAAAAAAGACTATTTTTGTATGCCGCTACTCCGGCCCGTGTTTTGTTAGCCCCAAAATGGAAAACGAGCCAGGTCCAAACTAAAGAAGAATTGCAACTTAAATGGACAGAATACGCACAGCTTGCAGACTTAACGTATAGAATAAGAGAACAAGAAGAACATACGTTTAGAGAAGTTTGGAAAAAGTTTATTGAATATATGGGGGGAAATTAAGATAAATTCAACAGTGTAAATAAGTTTTAATGGATATAATAATGGAATACTGAATGGTATGGTTTCTGTAAAAATGCAGGGATTTATGATATGTAAAATGAACCATGGAAAGAGAAGAAGGGAACTCATTGGCATTTTAACGTTGTTTAATGAATATTTTAAATTGTAAAGTAGAAAACTTAATAAAAATTATTTAAAAAGAGCAAAATACCACTTCTATTAGCTTGTGTGATTTTCCGTCCCTGACCTCCGAAGAACGCGTAAATTGCGGAAATGTCCGTTTCCGCTTCTGGCAGAATTCCGCGACCTCCCCAGTGAACCCTGAGGTTCTTGGGGAGCTGAATTCTGTGGCTGCATTCTCCAGCTTTTGTGCGCACCTTTACAGAATCGCAGCAAGGTTACACATCCCTGGTTACACTCTTTTCTACTGCAGAATTAGAGCTGAGACGCTTCTATGATCCAACTCTTTGAGCCAGTTTTCAATAAACAAAGATATTTTCTTACCTCACATTTCATTTTATCCGGGGCTTCTTCCAGCAGTCTCCCAACTAGTCAAGTTCGACACCAGTTTTATTTTAGGCGCCCCTGAACCATTTGGCCCCTCTCTTAAAACAAAACACACACTCCCCTCAAAACATACCTCTTGTGTTTGCATATTCAGGCCCCACAGCGCTGTACTGTTAAAAAGCGCATCCTACCTGAAATATACTCAGAGTCGCAAAGTGATTTCATGCTCTTTATTCAGCTCATAGTGGTGAGGAGGAATGAATGAAGTCCCCTCAAAGTATCTGCTTTATATACATTATTTACACAATGGGCTGCACATGATTGGCTAATTCTGGAATTCTACTGTAAGCCAATCAGGTTGTGGATTCACTTATATCTGGAGCATGATTGGGTGGTTCCTGCCAACCAATCATACTGCTGCATTGTTCTAGGACCAATCAGACTGCTGCATTCTGAATCCTATTGTTCTAGGACCAATCAGACTGCTGCATTCTGAATCCTATTGTTCTAGGACCAATCAGACTGCTGCAGTTTGGATCCTATTCAACTCAGTACATAACACTACCATTCTGAGCATTCATGGCTTCCTGCAAGGAATCCTGGGAAACGTCGTTCTTCAGAGACCCCCTTATTCTTCTTGCAGAGCTATGATTCTCAGATTTCTTGTCTAAAAAGTCGCCCGTCTGAAAGCCAGGGCCTCGTCAAGAATAAAGGGCTACTTGTGAAGAGATGCTTCCTCGCGAGGAGACACAACTCAGATAGCTCTGGTGGCCAATCAGCCGTACTTAGCTTAGCAGGCTCCTGGAGAAAAACCTTTAGCTGCCAGAACAATTTCCATACGCCTTGCTGGGAACCTGATTTCCACGTTTGCATGACCTTGGCCTGTGAGTCGGCTTCCTTGACCCAAACCAACATGACCTGACCTGGCTCTCTGGACCATCCTGTAAGTGGACTCTTGACTCCGGGCATCCTTATCCCCCTCTGAAGCAGGGCGCTCTGCCTCCCTCTTCACAAAAACGTCGCAATAAAAATCATCCAGCCTTTCGGGTTCTTTTGGGAAACTTTGGCCCTTGTTGGCCAAGCAAAGGAGAATCCTTAGAGCGAAGTGAGAAATCTCAGCTCAACAGGGAGAAGATGTTTTATCTCTCTAGAAGAAAAAAAGATCCATAAAGACAACGGCTACATTTGAAAAAAAACATTTTATTTTGTTTCAAAAGCTTCTTTGTACAATTCCCCTCTCCGTTTGCATGGCCCGCATGCAGGTTTTTAATGTGCATTTTTGTCCCGAAGCAGCGAAAGCCCAGCTTTTTCACTCTTTCTTTTATCTCCTTAACACAGGTGGGGGCGGGGACCACACAACTGGCTCATTCCACAGACTCACTAAGTATTAGACGTTTTTGCCAATGGACTGCTTTGTGTCCCAAAGGGGCCCTCAGTTTTGCTCAGATCTAACTTCTTAAAAATCAAAAGTTCCAAGTACAGTGGTGCCCCGCAAGACGAATGCCTCGCAAGACGGAAAACCCGCTAGACGAAAGGGTTTCCCGTTTTGGAGGTGCTTCGCAAAACGAATTTCCTATGGGCTTGCTTCGCAAGACGAAAATGTCTTGCGAGTTCCTGCGGGGTTTTTTTCCTCCCCCCCCCTTTTCCCAAGCTGCTAAGCCGCTTAACAGCTGATCCGCTAAGCCCGCTAAGCCGCTAAGAGCGCTAATCCCCTAAGCCGCTAATGGGCTTGCTTCGCAAGACGAAAAAAACCGCAAGACGAAGAGACTCGCGGAACGGATTCTTTTCATCTTGCGAGGCACCACTGTAAAAAGAAAACATGAACACGGGGAATAGACAAGGCCCTGAGAACGTCCTGAGCCTCTCACATTATATAATACCAGCCGCAACCTTTTAAGCTCAATATGACTTCCAAACCTCCTTAGCTAGGTAAGCACTTGGTCTCTTTTATCCTAAGGAAATTGTAACCTAGTAAAAGGTAAAGGATCCCTGGATGGTTAAGTCCAGTCAAAGGCGACTGTGGGGCTGCGGCGCTCATCTCGCTTTCAGGCCGACGGAGCCGGTGTTTGTCCGCAGACAGCTTTCTAGGTCATGCGGCCAGCAGGACTAAACCACTTCTGGCACAACGAGATACCATGACAGAAACCAGAGCGCACGGAAACGGCGTTTACCTTCCCGCTGGAGTGGTACCTATTTATCTACTTTGATGTGCTTTTGAACTGCTAGGCTGGCAGGAACTGGGACGGAGCAAAATGGGAGTTCACCGTGTTGTGGGGATTCGAACCGCCGACCTTCTGATCGGCAAGCCGAAGAGGCTCAGTGGTTTAGACCACGGTGCCTAGTTAGAGATGCTAGCAAGATGTGGCTTGGGGAAATTCCATCCTGCTGTCTGTCTGTTTGTGTCTGGGCAGAGCTGAAAAAGCAGTTGTCAACAGCCTTCCTTACACCCTTTATCCTTTAAAGGGTGCATCGTTAAACTAGGAAACCTGCTGTCATAGGAGGCAGCGATGGCCAAAAACCTCTATGGCTTTAAAAGAGGATTTCGACAAAGCCCTTTCCGAGCTCGGGAGGAGAGGGGGTTGCGGGTTATCCCCTCCCACACACGCGGGGGCTGGCCTTTTGCCCCCGCGAGATCCAGGGAATCCCCGGGCATGCCTTCGACCCAGCCCGCCAATCGGCGGGCAGGGGAGGCGTGGCCTAGCCTACCTAAGGCCAGGCACGTCCAGGGACCGCCCTCTTTCCCCCTTTCCAGCTGAGCGGTTTTCCCATCCCACCCACCCTTAGGCTTAGCTAGCTATGACCTTGCTATGGACTCCGGTTGGTCGCCGCAAGGGGCCTGGTAGGAATTTTTCCAATTTGGCGCACTTCCAGCCTTTTGGTTTTTTCGCCTACCTCGTAGCAAACGTCACAACTTCCGCGGTATTGGCGGTTAGGCGTTGGCAGGGGTTAATTGTTATGCAAATGAATGGGGGGGGGAGGAAGCGCCGTCACCTTCCCCCAAGGAAAAGGGTAGTCTGGTAGAGGACTCCGGGGGGCGTTGCCTTGTCCGAAACCTAGGGAGGTAAGGGCCTCCGGCACGCCCCAGAGCGGTGACACGCGTGGAATCCTAGTTGGCGTACTTCAACAGGACTCCCACGGCTTGTGGATAACCCTTCCCGGTCTCCATGCCGGGTAGTCAATAGGAGCCAATGCCTAAGGCCAATACCTTTCAGTTCTGTAATCAATAAAGTTGTGGCCTTTTTATGCCCATTAACCTTAAATAACGTGTTCATTTCACATGGGGGTGGGGACTTGCCACGCAAATTCGTGGAGGAAAGGGCTATCTAAGGCGACTGCTGGCACACTTGGAAGCGGCTATGCTTTTGAACGAGTGTTGTTGGGAAACACAGGAGGGGAAGGTTGCTCTCATGCTTGAAGCCCACTTGCGGAATTCCCCGCAGGCGTCTGGTTGGCCGCTGTGAAAAAAGGATGCTGCAGGGGAAGGTCCGTAGCTGAGCGGCAGAGCGCCTTGCTTCGCATGCACAAAGGTCTCGGGTTCAACCCTGACTCCTCCTAATAGGCTGGGAAATAGGAAATCCTGTTTGCTGGCTTCCCGCAGGCATCTGGCTGGCTGCTGTGAGACTAGACGGGCCGCCAGCCTGGCCCAGCAGGCTTTTCTCATGTTCTTATCCGTGCAAGAGGAGGTCTTCACGCCGTGGCACTTTTGTGTCGTTCCGAGCTTCTTCTTCACGGTGCATCTCTCTCTGCTGTGTTTGTGCGCGATGAGGCCCTCGTCCGGTGGGACACTCACGAGGGTCAAGCAGCTGCAACAGGCACCTTCTTTGCACTGACCCTGCCTTCCCTTCCCAGGAGCAGGTGGGCTGCAGGTATCACACCTGACAGATGTTGTAGTTTTTTTGCTCAGCTAAAACCTCTCCGATCACTTCCATCACGTGGTCGTTGGAGGCAGACGTCCCCCTCAAGGCTGGTTTTTCTTCGTTGCTCTCGGGATCCTGCAGGGAAGTGGGAAGCAAAATGCAGGTGCTGAGACGAACCAGCTCTGAATTCAATCCAGTCCACATTTTTAAAGCGTACAAGCCAAATCTTTTTCTTTTGAAACAATGTGCAAACCGAAATGCAGACGTCCTTTAAAATTCTGCACTCCTTCAGCCAAGTAATCGGTACAAACAAAGGCAACGCGTGCACATAAATGCACATCTTTGTGAAAATATCATACAAAACTGGGTTAAATCATTCTGCAAAAACGTTTATTAGTCAAAACCCTGTTTTTTAAAAGTATGTTTTGCACCAAGAAGCTGACGAACGGCCATGAGGACTTTTTAAGCAAATCGCAAATTATTGTGGAAATGTGGAGAACTGAGTTTAAGATTGGAAAAATGAGAATTTTTGAAAAACAAACCTGATGGATTTGTCCTTCCTTACCCCTCCCTCTCACCCGACTCCTTAACTGACTTTCTGATATGTTTGGATGTTCAGTGGTACCTCTAGTTATGAACTTAATTCGTTCTGGAGGTCTGTTCTTAACCTGAAACCATTCTTAACCTGAGGTACCACTTTAGCTAATGGAGCCTCATGCTGCAGCCAGCGCGCGATTTCTGTTCTCATCCTGGGGCAAAGTTCTTAACCTGAGGTACTATACTTCCGGATTAGCGGAGTTTGTAACCTGAAATGTTTGTAACCCGATGTACCACTGTAACCGCTTCTCAAGTGACACCCACACATACTTTGCCTGGTTTCGGAGCAAAATCTTTCCGACAGACGTGGGCTATGATTCCTGCTGCCAGCGCATCTCCCAAGACGTTGGTCATTGTGCGTAACCGGTCCCTAGATGATGTGGGGGACAAACAGAACGGGGTTGGAAACCAATTCAAAGAAGAGGTTCATATGGTCAGTCAGGCTGCCCTTCCCATTTCTCCTCAGCTCTATGTTCAAAGATGGGGGTCAGCAAACTTTTTCAGCAGGGGGCTGGTCCACTGTCCCTCAGACCTTGTGGGGGACCGGACTATGTTTTGAAGGGGGGGAAATGAACAAACTCCTATGCCCCACAAATAACCCAGAGATGCATTTTAAATAAAAGTACATATTCTACTCATGTAAAAACACCAGACAGGCTCCACAAATAACCCAGAGATGCATTTTAAATAAAAGGACACATTCTACTCATGTAAAAACATGCTGATTCCCGGACCATCCACAGGCCAGATTTCATAGCTGTCAAGCGTCCCTTATTTGGTGGGAAACTCCCTTATCCCAGCACTGTGTCCCGCTGCTGTCCCTTAGTGATGGATGTCCCTTAAATTTCCTGGGTTTCAAAGGAAGGAGCACTTCTCCCATAGATTTGTAGTGGTAGACTAGCATAGATGGTCTGATCTGCAGGTTTACTTCGGGCGCTATTTCCCCCCCCTTCCTCCCGCCCCACCTGATGGAACTGAGAGCTGCAGATGGAGCACGAGAGAAAAGATACAGAACTGCAGCAGCATCTGTAACCCGAGGTACCACTGTATAAGGACAGAGTAGGAGCTTTTGGATGAGGCAAATGGCCCACCTAGCCCAGCATCCTGTTCTCACAGCGGCCAACCAGATGCCTGCGGGGAAACCGCAAGTGGAACATGAGCACAAAAGCACTTTCCCCTCCTGTGGTTTCCAGCAACTGGTATCTGCAAGCGTTGCTGCCTCCCAGTTGTGGAGGCAGAGCGTAGCCTTTGTGGCTAGTAGCCCTCGACAGCCATGGATTTGTCTAATCAATCTGTATCCAAACATGACACACCAATGGAGTAAAGAGCAACTCACAAGGCCCAGTCAACTGCGATGATCAGGGTGATGTCTTCCGTGGGGAGGCCGACAGAGGTCAACACGATGACCATGGTAACAAGGCCCGACTGGGGAATCCCGGCTGCCCCGATGCTTGCCGCTGTGGCCGTGATGCTGCAAAAAGAGGAGAAGCAGAGTGCTGTTGCTTTGGGGACAGGGCGGCTTTCCCAACCATTGCAGCTGCCATATAGACCGGTGATGGCCAAACTTGGCCCTCCAGGTGTTTTAGGACTACAACTCCCATCATCCCTAGCTAACAGGACCAGTGGTCAGGAATGATGGGGACTGTAGTCCCCAAAAATAGCTGGAGGGCCAAGTTTGGCCATCACTGTATAGACGAATGGTCAGAACCTTTCAGTAGCCCCCGGTGATTTCCACTTAGCGCTTTCCGCATCATCTCAGCAATCCTTACAGCTGAACCGGCCAAGTAGCATTGCCCCCATTTTACAGGTGGCATTGGGGGGACGTTAAGTCTGAAAGGCAGCAGCTGGCCTAAGCAGGGCCGACCCCAGCCATGAGGCAAGCTGAGACCGCCTCAGGCGGCAGAATCCTCAGGGGCAGCAGATCCCAATGTAGATTGTTATTCAGGGCCGGCACACCCAAGAGGCAAGGCGAGTTGACTGCCTCAGGCGGCAGGATCTGCCGGGGCAGGAGTTCCCGGTGTCAATCTTTCTTTCCCTTACTTGTTCCTGATCCCTTCTTCCCTGGCAGGGTGGCAGGGGAGGGGATGCCATTTTGGGGTCTGACCTAGGTGCCAAAATTTTCTTGGGCTGGCCCTGGGCCTAAGCCACTAGAAAGGTGCATAAAAACTGGTCTGCTGCAACAGGGCAAAGGCCCATTCAGTTCTCACGGTAGCCACCCGGCTTGTAAGGCCCAAGAACAATGTCTCCCATCTGCAAACTCCAGGAACGGGCATTCAGAGGCATGCAGTCTCTAATGTGGTGGGCAATACAGCCATCAACAAACACTAGCTGCCTGGACCCTGGTTTTAACTGGCTACAGGTTCATCAGTTTAAACATTTATCGACACATCAAATTTTGCCAAGCAAACTAAGGGCGAATTAAGTTCATCTACTGGCAGAACTTCACATGATTTCTAGTTGAAGTTCAGAACAAAATTGTAAGTGTTGTGGGGAATCAGCAATTCATATTCTATTGTGTGTGCATTTTGAGGTTTTCATAGGCCTCTTACACGTTTTTTCTGCTTTAGATTCTTTAGGCCTTTAAGCTTAAAGATTGCGAAAATAAACAAAGCCATTCACATTTCATGTTTTCTCAGTCTACCTAACTATATTTTATACTGCACACTGGAACATTATTATTTTATACTACACATTGGAACATTTTGGGGGGGGGGGCAAGGATGGATTTTTTCTAACTTGAGAAAGTTCATTTGGATTAACTTGAACTAAACTATCTTGCTTTGTAAAAGGACAAACTGTTAACAGGAACAATGTACCGTATTTTTTGCTTTATAAGACTCATTTTTTCCCTCCTAAAAAGTAAGGGAAAATGTGTGTGCGTCTTATGGAGCGAATGCAGGCTGCGCAGCTATCCCAGATGCCAGAACAGCAAGAGGGATTGCTGCTTTCACTGTGCAGCAATCCCTCTTGTTGTTCTGGTTTCTGAGAGTCAGAATATTTTTTTTCTTGTTTTCCTCCTCCAAAAACTAGGTGCATCTTATGGTCTGGTGCGTCTTATAGAGCGAAAAATACGGTAGTTCATTTTTGGAAAGAACTTGAGTTAGGTCTTTTTTTTTTAAGAACTTTCTAAGCCCTGGGTCATCACCATATAAAATAAAGAAGACTGGCAAAACGTAACAAATATGGCAAGAAAGCCACACTCTTGCCTTTTCTTGACACTTGTCATGAAAAGTGCATGGTCTCAGTCACAACGTCTGATCTTTCTTTCTTTCTTTCTTTCTTTCTTTCTTTCTTTCTTTCTTTCTTTCTTTCATCTGCTTCAGTTACAAAGGCCAGAGGGGGGATATGAAAGAAGGAAGTGGATTTACCTGATGGTTATGATCTGCCCGAAGTCCAGGTCGTATTCGTTGACCTGCGCGATAAATATGGCTGCCACTGCCTCATAAAGCGCAGTCCCGTCCATGTTGATGGTTGCCCCGACCGGGAGGACAAACCTGGCTATCCGCCTGTCAATCCCGTTGTTTTCTAAAAGACACTTCAGGGTGATGGGCAGCGTGGCTGAGCTGCGAGGGAAAAGCCACACTAGTTAGCAAGACACGGGTGTTTCCGTAGGGAGGCCCTGTAACCTCCCTGTTCCCTAAGGTGCAACTAACTAGACAACACTAGGCATATTGGTTTGGGATCAAATAAGGCCACAAAGTTATTGGTTACGGCAGTGGTGTAGCGTGGGGGGTGCAGGGGGGGCCGGCTGCACCGGGCGCAACATCTGGGGGGGGGCGCACTCGCACTTGCAGCTCTCTGCCCCTACCTGGCTCACTCACTCTCTCTCACTGCAGCGCTGGCTGTGCGAATCCGATCCGAGCCGCCGGGTCGCCGCCCACTGTGGAGGGGAGGGTGCCAGGCATGCGGTGCGGTGCGGAGAGAGAGCGAGGGACTATCTGGGTGAGGGACAGTGCAGCGGGGGGGGCGCAAATTACTTGCCTTGCCCCGGGTTAGGGGGCGCAAATTACTTGCCTTGCCCTGGGTGCTGACAACCCACGCTACGCCACTGGGTTACGGCTGTGAAGGTTTGGCCATAGGCATTGAGGCAAGCAACTGCGTACGTCACTCCCGATCGTCTGCTGGGAGTGTTACTAAGGGTGAAGCCAGTGGGAGGACGGATGCCCTATGACCTACATCAAATAGGGGTGTCCCCCAGGTGGTCTCCGTTGGAGGAGCAGTATGGCCCTAGCCCCTGTCTGGGCATCGGACAGCAGCCACTCCTCCTGGATCCTTTTAACAGGACACCCTTACCCATGGAGAAGCAGGCGGAGGCAACAACCCCCCCTCCCCCAACCAAGACTAGGCTTACCCAATGCCTATCCGCCTTTCAGTGAGAGAGAGGGCGAAAGGCCCCGCAAGCTGGGATTTTTTTCCTTGCACTGGGCGTGGGGCCAAGCGCTACTACTGGTCAGTTGGCTCTGCGCCCACCCTCTGATCCCTACCGCCGTTGGCAAATCTGTTGGCAGGAGGACGATCTGGCTTGCAATAGGCTGGTTCACAGAGGAGACCCATGGCCCATCCGCAAAGGCGCCCACCCAAGAAGGGGCAAACAGATTTTTAAAACCAGCTGTGCGTACACCATACACACATGGCGTGTGTGTGTCCGTTCCCCCCCCCCCCGGAATCCTGGGAACTGTAGTTTTTCAAGGGTGCTGGGAATGATAGCTCATAGAATCACAGAGTTGGAAGAGACCACAAGGGCCTTCGAGTCCAACCCCCTGCCAAGCAGGAAACGCCATCAGAGCACTCCTGACATATGGTTGTCAAGCCTCTGCTTAAAGACCTCCAAAGAAGGAGACTCCACCACACTCCTTGGCAGCAAATTCCACTGTCGAACAGCTCTTACTGTCAGGAAGTTCTTCCTAATGTTTAGGTGGAATCTTCTTTCTTGTAGTTTGGATCCATTGCTCCGTGTCCGCTTCTCTGGAGCAGCAGAAAACAACCTTTCTCCCTCCTCTATGTGACATCCTTTGATATATTTGAACATGGCTATCCTATCACCCCTTAACCTCCTCTTCTCCAGGCTAAACATGCCCAGCTCCCTTAGCCGTTCCTCATAAGGCATCGTTTCCAGGCCTTTGACCATTTTGGTTGCCCTCCTCTGGACACGTTCCAGTTTGTCAGTGTCCTTCTTGAAGTGTGGTGCCCAGAACTGGACACAGTACTCCAGGTGAGGTCTGACCAGAGCAGAATACAGTACAGGGCACTATTACTTCCCTTGATCTAGATGCTATACTCCTATTGATGCAGCCCAGAATTGCATTGGCTTTTTTACCTGCCGCGTCACACTGTTGGCTCATGTCAAGCTTGTGGTCAACCAAGACTCCTAGATCCTTTTCACATGTACTGCTCTCAAGCCAGGTGTCACCCATCTTGTATTTGTGCCTCTCATTTTTTTTGCCCAAGTGCAATACTTTACATTTCTCCCTGTTAAAGCTCTGCAAGGGGTAAACTGCAGTTCCAAGGATTATATCAGGGTCAGGAAGAAGAACCCAGGGAATCTCCTCCTCCTGCAGCAACGAGCTCCCTCCCCCTCTGGTCTCCCAGAACATGCAGAGAAATGAAAAGAGCAGAACAGAGATTAGTTGTGTGCAGACACTGTTTGAGACTGCATGGGGAAAACCCTTGAGAGGAGAAGCCTTAGACAGAGGGGTGGTAAGGCGGGGACTTTCAGTCCTCGCAACTGCTTCATTGGGGAAGAAGAAGAAGAAGAAGAAGAAGAAGAAGAAGAAGAAGAAGAAGAAGAAGAAGAAGAAGAAGAGTTTGGATTTGATATCCCGCCTTTCACTCCCTTTAAGGAGTCTCAAAGCGGCTAACATTCTCCTTTCCCTTCCTCCCCCACTCTGTGAGGTGAGTGGGGCTGAAAGACTTCAGAGAAGTGTGACTGGCCCAAGGTCACCCAGCAGCTGCATGTGGAGGAGCGGGGAAGCGAACCCGGTTCCCCAGATTACGAGACTACCGCTCTTAACCACTACACCACACTGGCTCTCTGGGGCAAGACCTCCTGGGAAATGTTGCTGAGACCACTAGGCCTGAGCTCCGTGGTGGGATTCCCTGAGTAAAGATTTAACTTCACTGGCCTCAGGTGTTGCTGACCTCTGGCTGACTCCAGCCCTGACACCGCATTCGGCCTTAAGAGTCTCCTGTGCCTCTTACCTGGACGAAGTTGCCAGGGCGATGAGCAGGGCTTGGAGGATCCCCCGGATGAAGGAAAAAGGGTTCTTCTTGGTGATGAGCACAAAGAGCAGAGGCAGGAAGCAGAGGCCATGGATGGCCAAGCCAGTCACGACAGTCATGGCGTAGAGGCCGAGCTTCTTCCCAATGGTGGAGGGGTCTTCCATCTCCAAGATCTTCCCGGCTATCAAGAAGACGATGCCGAACGGAAAGTACCTGCAACAGCACAAAACGGGCAAGCTCAGTGTCAGGGAACTGCCATCGGAGCAGGAGGAGGTGAGAGGACTCCCGGATGATGGTGGAGAGGGTCCCAGTAGGAGGAGGGATAGCCCACACGCAGGGGACGGAAATCAGCGTAACACCAGTGGAGAAGGGGAGGAGATAGAGGAAGCGGAGAGTTGGCTCCAGGACTCTTCGCAGGAGACAAGCGGAGAGGGGACAAGTGCTCCGTTGCCCACACCCACAGCGCGCAAAAAACTTTCGCGCAGGCAACGGGGGAGGAGACTGGGCGTCAAGCAGCTTTTATGTTTAAGAAACGCCCACTGACGGATTCTGCCAGCGACTGAGGCAGCCACGAGATAGAGGCTGCTCTGTCAGAAAGGGTTCAGCCATGCAAGACAGCCACGAGTAAAGGCAATTTACGCACAAGCAATCCCTAGAACCATAACACTCAGGATCGGTGGAGCCTGTGGCGAGGGCGTCAAAACACACACACACACACAGAGGAATGTGAGCTGCTTCGTTTATTTCCCCCAACAATTTAAATTTAAAGGCCCAGAGAGCCTACAGCGTAAACAAAGCAAAATGTAAGGGAATGAGCTTGAATGTGAGCTAGAAATCATTCTACTGTACTCCGAAACAAATTTAGTTCATGTTCTACAGCGGTACCTCGGATTAAGAACTTAATTCGTTCCGGAGGTCCGTTCTTATCCTGAAACTGTTCTTAACCTGAAGCACCACTTTAGCTAATGGGGCCTCCCGCTACTGCTGTGCCGCCGGAGCACAATTTCTGTTCTCATCCTGAAGCAAAGTTCTTAACCCGAGGTACTATTTCTGGGTTAGTGGAGTCTGTAACCTGAAGCGTATGTAACCCGAGGTACCACTGTATTCGCTCAGCAACTGGAACGACTTCGGAAGTTTTGAAACTTACGCAGTGAACTTCATCATCAACATCATCATTGTTTTTTGTACCCTGCCGCCCATCTGACTGGGTTGGCCCAGCCACTCTGGGTGGCTTCCAACAAATATACAAAGATACAACAAACCATAATGCATTAAAAACTTCCTGATACTGGTCTGCCTTCAGATGCTTATAGAAGATTGTACAGTGGTGCCTCGCAAGACGAAAAGAATCCGTTCCGCGAGTCTCTTCGTCTTGCGGTTTTTTTCGTCTTGCGAAGCAAGCCCATTAGCGGATTATCGGCTATTAGCGGCTATTAAGGGATTAGAGGCTATTAAGGGATTAGCGGATTAGCTGCTAAAAGGCTATTAGCGGCTTAGTGGATCAGCTGATAAGCGGCTTAGCTCAGCTGTTAAGCGGCTTAGCATCAGCTGTTAAGCGGCTTAGAGAACAGCTGTTAAGCGGCTTAGGGGCTGGGGGAAAAGGGGGGGAGGGAGAAAACCCCCGCAGAACTCTCAAGATATTTTCGTCTTGCGAAGCAAGCCCATAGCAAATTCGTTTTGCGAAGCACCTCCAAAACGGAAAACCCTTTCATCTAGCGGGTTTTCTGTCTTGCGAGGCATTCGTCTTGCGGGGCACCACTGTATAGTTATTTATCTCTGACATCTGATAGGAGGGGATTCCATAGGGTGAGCACAACTACCAAGAAGGCCTTCTGCCTGGTTCCCTGTGGCTTCATTTCTTGCAGGAAGGGAACCGCCAGAAGGCCCTTGGAAGTGGACCTCAGAGTCCAGGCTGAGCGATGAGGATGGAGAAGTTCCTTCAGGTATACAGGAACGAAGCCATTTAAGGCTTTAAAGATCAGCACCAACACTTTGAATTGTGCTCGGAAACATACTGGGAGCCAATGAAGGTCTTTTAGGACCGTTAAACCAAACTATAAATATTATAATCTCGCTTTTCAGACAATTATTGGCTCCCAAAGTGTCTCACGTCAGTAAAAGAAAGAGGCAGGGCTTGCCACCAGGTTTTAGAAACTAAAAAGTCGCCAAAAGCATCATAGCCAGACACTGGAGAGACCTGTCAGGAGTAAGCATGGACCAATGGTACCAAATAGTATGGGAAACAGCCCTACTAGAAAAATTAACTAATAAACTGAAACTGACACGGAGACAAACAGAAGAAGACACCTTCACCCCGGTATGGCTCCCCTTTATCACATACACAGCCCAACAGGACAATGACAATAATCCACCAACAGCATACAAATCAATATGGCTAACCTGATCCAAAACACCCACCCACATCACCCACCCACGAAAACAAAGATCACCACAGCCAATCACAAGCAAACAATCACACCCTAGGCCAACCCCAACCTCTCTTACCACCAAAGGAACACAAGTGAACAACACAAGCAACGCTGACCCCAAACTCTACATACATTAAACATAATAGAAACACCGCCACCCGACCCCACCCCCTTCCATCTTCCCTCTCTCCACCCCCCTTTCTTTTTTCTCCCCCCCCCCTCTTCTTCTCCCCCTAATGCCTCAACAAATGAAATGGATTCCATGTTACATGGAAAAACAACAACAACGAGGCATTACACTTACTTCTGTAAAACAAGAAAATCCAAGAAAATAAAAAAAGAAACTAAAAGAAAATAAAAAAAGAAACTAAAAAGGCAAGACACACATGTGCCTGTCAAATTTGAGCCTGGAAAAGGACCTGGCCCATGAAGCCAAAAAGCTTCCCCATCTCTGCCTGAATTGCTGGCCCACCAGGTTGGCATTTGACTTACCAGACTGCCATGGCCACAATCTTCATTACTGCCTCGTTCAGGCACTGGCAGACGTTCACCAGAGGAGCCCCTCGCTCGCCCATCTTCCCCAGAAGGAGGCCTGCCGACAAACAGTTGCTGGTGTATAAATGAAGGCCCCACTTGCATAGTAATAACAATGTGCAAAGCAGTGTCCAACTTTACTCGCAGTTGCAGCGGGTTGTAAGCAATGACCTTCTGATCGGCAAGTCCTAGGTTTAACCCGCAGCGCCACCCGTGTCCCTTGTACTTTAACTTAGTGCTATACTCCACGCAACCCCAAAACCTGAGCCACCCAAAGAATTCCTTTTTGTGCAGAGAGAAAATGATGTCTCCAAATCCTGACTTCACCAAATCCATCTGTTTGCACACATTGGGGGGGAACCCACGTTGGGATTTGATATACATACCGATTGTGGCTGAGAAGATAACTATTCCTAGCACGTTCATCTCGTTATTGCTGCCAGGGAGGGTCCGGTAGGTCATTTCCGGCGCTGGCGTGATCTCAAGGAGGACCGGCCTCTGGATCTCTGAGTTCTCAGCATCCGGCACAAAGTAGATGAAACTTAGTGACTTTGTGGATTTCTTTGGGATCCCAGATGACTTCACCACGGGCAGAAGAACTGTTCGGTACTAGAAGCAAAATGTAAGATGGCAGTGAAAGATGGGTGGATGCTGGAGAAATGGTTTTTTACACAATTTGGGTTGGGCGGCTTTGTTTTAAATCTTAGAAAAGGAGGGCTCATAGCTTTCTCTGCTGGGGGTTCCTGAATATACAACTAAGAATATTGACGATTACTGCAATATCTGATCACAGCCACAAGACTGTTATAGGCACAAAGATGGAAGGACTTATTATTACCTACTATGGAAGAACAGTTATTAAAACGATAGATTTAGCTGAGATGGCAAAGTTGACGTGTTTAATTTGAGAAAAATCGCTGTTGATATTTATTAACAACTGAAAACTCCCCACACAACAAGGAAAATGAACTTGTGTTGTCAGGGATTGAAGACTGAAAAAAAAAAGGTTGGTTTATGGAAAGTGGAGAACTGAATGTTATTATGAAGTAAGAATTTTCCCTAAGTTTTAAAGCTGGTAGACAGAGAACCAGAAGTTTTTGTCTTTTTCTTTCCTCTTTACCTATTTTCTTTTAATCTTTATGTTAAAAAGTGGCTTGATGTCAGATGTTTTATTTCTGCACAATGTCTTTTCTTTGTTTTTTTCAAGCTTTAATTAAAAAAAATAGAAAAGGAGGGGTCATGTAAGCCATATACTGTATTGGCCCTCATATAATAATAATAATAATAATAATAATAATAATAATAATAATAATAATATTTTTTTATTTATACCCCACCCTCCCCAGCCAAGGCCGGGCTCAGAGCGGCTTACAAGCAATAATAAAAACAAGATGAATGATTACAACTTAAAAACAAAATTAAAATACAACATTAAAATAATGGAACATTAAAATATTAAAATGTAGCCTCATCGCAGGAGGAAAAGGAAAAGAAAAAAGAAAGAGAGGGAGGGAATCAAATTGGCTCCAAGCCAAAGGCCAGGCGGAACAACTCTGTCTTACAGGCCCTGCGGAAAGAAATCAGATCCTGCAGGGCCCTGGTCTCATGAGGCAGAGCGTTCCACCAGGCCGGAGCCAGAGTTGAAAAGGCCCTGGCTCTGGTTGAAGCCAATCTAACTTCCTTAGGGCCCGGGACCACTAGGGTGTTGTTATTTATATAAGCCACCCTTTCCCCCCAAATTCTGACAGTGAAAAGTTAAAGTGCGGCTTATATTCACGACCTTACGCCACCAGCATAGCTGTGCAGCTCCCCCCCCAGGAAGCAGCCCGGGTATTGTCTTTTTTCTCTCCCCCCCCCCCTCAATTTTAAAGGTGCAGTTTATTTGTGGGGGCGGCTTATATTCAGGCCAATAAGGTAGGTTATATCCACACCCCATATTTAAAGTTCGTGGCTTCCCCCCAAAGTATCCTGGCAACGGTCATTTGCCCCTCATCAAACTACCATTCCCAGCACCTTTAACAACCTACAATTCCCAGGGTGGTTTTGGGTAAGCCATGTGCTTTAAATGTAAAAGGTAAAGGTAAAGGTACCCCTGCCCGTACGGGCCAGTCTTGACAGACTCTAGGGTTATGCGCCCATCTCACTCAAGAGGCCGGGGAGCCAGCGCTGTCCGGAGACACTTCCGGGTCACGTGGCCAGCGTGACATCGCTGCTCTGGCAAGCCAGAGCCGCACACAGAAACGCCGTTTACCTTCCCGCTAGTAAGCGGTCCCTATTTATCTACTTGCACCCGGGAGTGCTTTCGAACTGTTAGGTTGGCAGGCACTGGGACCGAACAACGGGAGCACAGCCCGCCGCGGGGATTCGAACCGCCGACCTTTCGATCGGCAAGCCCTAGGCGCTGAGGCTTTTACCCACAGCGCCACCCGCGTCCCAGCTTTAAATGTGGTGGTATTCAACTAAGTTTCATTCAGAGGAGATTGTTGAAATCACCCCAGTGTGGATGTGACTGAGGCTTCATAAAACTGCAGTGCCATCTAGTCCAGGGCTGTCCAACAGGTCGATCGCCATCTACCGGTCGATCGTGGGGACCAGATCGCAGTCTCTTGGAAGCTGGACGTCCCTGATCTAGTCCAACCCCCTGCAATCACAGCTAAAGAATCCCTGACTGGAGGCCATTCAAGCTCTGATGCTCTCAGTCCACCTCCATCTTTCACTGGCGCTATCCATGGTGCTGAGACCGTGGAGTCTTTCCAGCTCATTAGTACCTGGTATGGATGGGTGAGAACACAACCCTCCTGGCTCGCTAAGGGAAATAAAGAGCTTAAGAGGGTTGTCCCCCCCCCCTTTGCTGGTGCATTCTGCAATAGGCAAATTGTGCATTAGCGGTCAGTTATGGATTGTGGACTGACCACACATCATTTTGCTTTATTAGCTGTTCTGTGATGTGGCAGATGAAGGTGATGGACTATATGGAACTGGCGGAAATGACCGGCAGAATCCGAGACCAGGGAGAAGAGTTGGTGGAAGAAGTTTGGAAGAAATTTAAAGACTACTTACAGAAATATTGCAAAATTAATGAATGTTAGAATGATGTTGGATTGAGGTTAAGTGGTTTTTAGTAATGATGTCATGAAGGAATATGTAAAAACGGATTGTTAGCAGGTGAAAATTCAAAGTTATAATATATTAAGATCAAAGATAAGGATAAAGGTAAAGAGGGAAAGGATTTGCTGAATAAATAAATTGAACTGGAATACAAAGAGGGGAGGTGTGGGGAGGTCCGGGAAACAAGCAAATGCGAGATAAGTTATGAAAGATCGAATTGTTTTTAATTGTTTTTTATTTTTGTATTTTTCTTCTTTTTCTTTTTCCTTTTGTAATGTTTTGAAAATCTCAATAAAATATTAGATAAAAAAAAAAATATTAGTTGTTCTGTGATGCATCGTTATTGCAATCTGGAGGCAAGCTCTCGTGGTACAGCTCAACAAATAGAACAACCGCCCTCTCCACCAAAGGATTTGCTCCCTCGCCATCGAAGCATTCGCGGTATTGAAAGCTAAAAGGTAAAGGTACCCCTGCCCGTACGGGCCAGTCTTGACAGACTCTAGGGTTGTGCGCCCATCTCACTCAAGAGGCCGGGGGCCAGCGCTGTCCGCAGACACTTCCGGGTCATGTGGCCAGCGTGACGAAGCTGCTCTGGCGAACCAGAGCAGGACACAGAAACGCCGTTTACCTTCCCGCTAGTAAGCGGTCCCTATTTATCTACTTGCACCCGGAGGTGCTTTCGAACTGCTAGGTTGGCAGGCGCTAGGACCGAACAGCGGGAGCGCACCACGCCGCGGGGATTCGAACCGCCGACCTTTCGATCGGCAAGCCCTAGGCACTGAGGCTTTAACCCACAGCGCCACCCGCGTCCCAATTGAAAGCTATAGGGCCTTAAAAGGAAACTACAGGACTTGCATCAATTACAGAGGAAGCAGTCAAACTGCCCTGGGACTTTTGCAGGGGGAATGGAAGTGCAAGTAGGATTGTCAATACCACCCTGAGCAGAAATCATCATGAAAGCGCAATAAAACAGATATCTGGAGGGGCCCTGTGTGTTTTTTGCTTGGGGGAGGAGAGAAATCCGATTAATCAGCCAAATTCACACTTTCTGAAATGATATGCAAACCGAAACAACAGCCCTCCTACAAATTCACACTTCTCTGAATTTTGCAATACAGTTCTCCAGTCAATTACAAACATGAATATACTAAAGTGCATATATTAGTGGAAATAACATGCAAGAATGCCGGGGGGGGGGTGGCTTGTCAAAAATATGCGTGTTAGGGGAACACCTTTGCATCTCACAAACACAGGGCCGGCCCACCTATGAGCCAAGGTGAGGCAAGTGCCTCTGGTGGCAGGCTCCAGTGCCAAGGGCCTTCTGGCGGTTCCCTCGCTGCGAGAAGCCAAGGTACAGGGAACCAGGCAGAGGGCCTTCTCGGTAGTGGCACCCGCCCTGTGGAACACCCTCCCACCAGATGTCAAGGAAATACAGTGGTGCCTCGCAAGACGAAATTAATTCGTTCTGTGAGTTTTTTCGTCTTGTGAATTTTTCGTCTTGTGAAGCACAGTTCCCCATAGGAATGCATTGACGGTTTTAAGAAAAAGGCGCAAGACGTTTTCGTCTTGCGAAGCAAGCCCATAGGGAAATTCGTCTTGTGAAGCAACTCAAAAAACAAAAAACTATTTCGTCTTGCGAGTTTTTCATCTTGCGAGGCATTCGTCTTGCGAGGTACCACTGTAAACAACTATCTGACTTTTAGAAGACATCTGAAGGCAGCCCTGCTTAGGGAAGCTTTTAATATTTGATGAATCATTGTGTTTAATACTTTGTTGGAAGCCGTCCGGAGTGGCTGGGGAAACCCAGCCAGATAGACAGGGTAAAAATAATAATAATAATAATAATAATAATAATAATAATAATAATCCTCTTCCTCCTCCTCCACAGGGGCAGCAGATTCCAATGTAGATATTTCTTTCCCCCTTGTTCCTCATGTAGATATTCCCTCACCCCTTCTCCTTCCCTGGCATTGGGAGGAACTATTTTGGAAACCGCCTCGGGTGCCAAAATGTCTTGGGCCAGCAGGCCATATACCGTATTTTTCGCTCTATAAGACGCACCAGACCACAAGACGCACCTAGTTTTTGGAGGAGGAAAACAAGAAAAAAGATATTCTGAATCTCAGAAGCCAGAACAGCAAGAGGGATCGCTGTGCGGTGAAAGCAGCAATCCCTCTTGCTGTTCTGGCTTCTGGGATAGCTGTGCAGCCTGCATTCGCTCCATAAGGCGCACACACATTTCCCCTTACTTTTTAGGAGGGAAAAAGTGAGTCTTATAGAGCAAAAAATACGGTATTTCTGGAAGCCCTTGAAAGTGGACAGGCTGGGGTCAGCGTATCCTGAGGTCTCAAGAGCTTCTGAATGTGCCTATGCCCCATGGCCTACGTGAGTAGGAGCTGAGAGCAGAGAGAGGCTGCCCCTGGGCCGGCTGGACGGCTTGATCTGCGCACAAGGGCTGGGAAGAGAAATACAGTATATCAAGGGCTCACCTGCTGGAACGAAGCCTCGATGAGGTTGGAAGGAAACATATTTCTGCAGGAGACAGAAGAAAACAGGATTGAGAAAGCTTCTTTAGACCTCAGCCACATGAATGGAGGTTTGCTCATTTATTTTGGGTCACACCCACACCATACATTTAAAGCACATTTGTAGCATATTAACCGTCATGGCTCCCTTCCCACCCTCAAAGACTCATGGGAACTGTAGTTTACCCACAGCCCAGGTTGGGTGGGACGCTTCACAGACTAATGATGGTAGCTGTCCCTGGCATATAATAATAATAAATAAATTTTATTTATATCCCACCCTCCCCAGCCGAAGCCGGGCTCAGGGCGGCTAACAACAAATAATCAAACAATCAAATAATCCAACATTCTAAAAACATTCCATTATAAAAATTAATTAAAATCAAATTAATGGCAACCGTTAAGCAAAATTCTGTGCAGGTTGCCAGAGGAGGCAGTCAGGCTGGGGCCTGACTAAAGGCCTGGTGGAACAACTCTGTCTTGCAGGCCCTGAGGAAAGATGTCAAGTCCCGCAGGGCCCTGGTCTCTTGTGACAGAGCGTTCCACCAGATCGGAGCCACGGCCGAGAAAGCCCTGGCTCTAGTTGAGGCCAGCCTAACCTCTCTGTGGCCTGGGACCTTCAGGATGTTTTTATTTGCAGACCATAGGTTTCTCTGTGGGGCATACCAGGAGAGGCGGTCCCGTAGGTACGAGGGTCCTAGGCCGTATAGGGCTTTAAAGGTTAAAACCAGCACCTTAAACCTGATCGAGAGGGTGGGGGCGGAATTGCCAGTGCACCACATCAGAAAGTTTGAGCAGCAATCTTCTATGAGATGCTATGGCATCTGTGCCAGAGGCTCACAATTTCTCCACCTCCTGCTCTCGAGTTGTGGGTGGCCGAGGGAGGCGGCCCCCCAACGATCTTTAAGAAAGAGAGTCGGATTCATATAGGAGACATGGGATGTGAGAGTCCAAATTACAAATGCAAATTGGAAAAAAAATCCCTGCAAGTCACAGTATGGCTTTTTCACTGAAGTAAATAATCTCCGGAGAGTTTCTGCATTTGCATATTAAAACCACATTGCTAACCCTTACTGGCCTATAGAAAGAATATATACGGGCAGTGGAGCCAGTGTGGTGTAGTGGTTAAGAGCGGTGGACTCGTAATCTGGGGAACCGGGTTCGCGTCTCCGCTCCTCCACATGCAGCTGATGGGTGACCTTGGGCTAGTCACACTTCTCTGAAGTCTCTCAGCCCCACTCACCTCACAGAGTGTTTGTTGTGGGGGAGGAAGGGAAAGGAGAATGTTAGCCGCTTTGAGACTCCTTAAGGGGAGTGAAAGGCGGGATATCAAATCCAAACTCTTCTCTTCTTCTTCTTCTTCAGTAGTTGCTCCTGAATGGGGTAACCGTGCCCCTGAAGGACCAGGTGCGCAGCCTGGGAGTCATTTTGGACTGTCTTGCCAGAGTGGTGCATGCTCTGGTTATCTCCCGCTTGGACTACTGCAATGCGCTCTATGTGGGGCTACCTTTGAAGGTGACCCAGAAACAACAACTAATCCAGAATGTGGCAGCCACATCTGGCCCCCCAAGGTTGACGTCCCCCACCCCTCCTTTTAAACGATTCAAACGCACCGCGAGCTTTTGAGAAACATGCAGAGAAGCAGACAGTACCTGATGAGGTCCAGCAAAGCATCCGCAGAACTGAGCACCACTTTGCCGACGGTGTACTCCTCCTTTTGGGCAGCGGCCCCTGGGTGGATGCTGATGACTAAGACGATGCCGGTGGTGACTGCCAGGAAGGTGGTCCAGAGGTAATAGGTGATGGTGATGATTCCCATCCTTCCACAGGCTTTGGAGTCCATGGTGGCCAAGCCAGACATCAAGCTGAAGGGAGAGGAGGTGGTGATCTGGTTAACTGTGTACATCATTACAAAGACTTAGCTGCGATTCCTGCGTTGAAGGGGTTTAGAATCATAGAATCATAGAGTTGGAAGAGACCACAATGGCCATCGAGTCCAACCCCCTGCCAAGCAGGAAACACCATCAGAGCACTCCTGACATATGGTTGTCAAGCCTCTGCTTAAAGACCTCCAAAGAAGGAGACTCCACCACACTCCTTGGCAGCCAATTCAACTGTCGAACAGCTCTTACTGTCAGGAAGTTCTTCCTAATGTTTAGGTGGAATCTTCTTTCTTGTAGTTTGGATCCCTTGCTCCGTGTCCGCTTCTCTGGAGCAGCAGAAAACAACCTTTCTCCCTCCTCTATGTGACATCCTTTTATATATTTGAACATGGCTATCCTATCACCCCTTAACCTCCTCTTCTCCAGGCTAAACATGCCCAGCTCCCTTAGCCGTTCCTCAGAAGGCATCGTTTCCAGGCCTTTGACCATTTTGGTTGCCCTCCTCTGGATGACACCCCACCCCCCGGATCCTTCCAACATTACATTTCCGCGATTCTATGAAGCAGACAGATAAATAAGAGCAGGGGTCAGCAAACATTTTCAGCAGGGGGCCCTCAGACCTTGTGGGGGGCCAGACTATATTTTGAGAAAAAATTAATGAACGGATTCCTATGTCCCACAAATAACCCAGAAATGCATTTTAAATAAAAGCACACATTCTACTCATGTAAAAACACCAGGCAGGCCCCGCAAATAACCCAGAGATGCATTTTAAATAAAAGGGCGCATTCTACTCATGTAAAAACACGCTGATTCCCGGACCGTCTGCGGGCCGGATTTAGAAGGCGATTGGGCCAGATCCGGCCCCCCGGGCCTTAGTTTGCCTACCCATGAATAAGAGGATGTGGAAGAGGATGCACCTGTAGACAGGTGCAGGGGTGTGAAGGGAGAGGGAGCCGCAGGTGGCAGGTAGGTGGATGGACGGACTGCATCGTAAGACCCTTAGAGGAGCCATGTTGGATCATCAGGGTCACTCCAGTCCAGCATCCTGTTCCCCACAGCGGTCAACAGGCACATGTTACAGCTGTGGCTCTATTCTATACAATATCATAGAATCTTTATCATAGAACTGTAGAGTTGTAAGGGACCACGAGGGTCATCTAGTCCAACCCCCTGCAATGCAGGAATCTTTGGCCCAAGGTGGGGCTCGAACTCGCGACCCTGAGATTCTTTGGTGCCCTGGCTGCCCCAAAGGCCTGCCCTTCCTCCTCTCCTTGCTGTGGATGGGAGGGAAGCCGCTGGGCCCTGGATGAAGCGTCACTTTCCCCCCATATTGCGAACAATTGTTCAACCAGTGAGTCGGGCTTTTTCTCATCTTAGAATCACAGAATTGTGGAGTTGGAAGGGAGCACTAGGATCATCCAGCCCAACCCATCGCAATGCAGGAATCTTTTGCCCAACGTGGGGCTCGAACCCACGACCCCGAGATTAAGAGTCTCATGCTTACCAAGTGAGCTATCCCAGCTAGGCAAAGTCCTCAAATATGAGCATTGCTGTAGTAAGCATAAGGTAAAGGTAACGGGACCCCTGACCATTAGGTCCAGCCGTGGCCAACTCTGGGGTTGCGGCGCTCATCTCGCTTTACTGGCCAAGGGAGCCGGCGTACAGCTTCCAGGTCATGCGGCCAGCATGACTAAGCCACTTCTGGTGAACCAGAGCAGCGCACAGAAACGCCGTTTACCTTCCCACCGGAGCGGTACCTATTTATCTACTTGCACTTTGATGTGCTTTCGAACTGCTAGGTTGGCAGGAGCAGGGACAGAGCAACGGGAGCTCACCCCATCGTGGGGATTCGAACCGCCGACCATCTGATCGGCAAGTCCTAGGCTCTGTGGTTTAACCCACAGCACCACCCACGTCCCATACACAGTATGAGTTTGGACTCCCCTGTAATGTTTCCTGAGTGTTTAAATCATTTGACTGAGATAGCATTTGGTAAACGGTAGAGGTTCCAACGAGATTCCAGATCTGATTTCTGATAGCAGGACCCTGGCCTGCCATCCCATCAGCAGAGCAACATCTCAGATCTCTGCAGTAGCAGATTCCCTTAGGAGATCATCTCTCTTTGGAGACTGGCCAGCTCCTAAAATGCATGCATTTACACTGTTTTAAGTAGCTCATTTTCAATTAGCACCTATAATTTTGGGTGCTGGCTTTGGAAGCTGGTGTTTTTAAAATTATAACTTCACAAAATGGCTGCAAGGGCTCTAAATGCTGAGCTGGCGGGAGTGAAACACAAACACCGATTTGCAGATATCTGGCATGGGTGCGAATACAGCCCTTTCTGTGCCGCCCAGTCTTGCAAGGTGCCTCCTTTAAACCCCAGCGCTTCCTGCCGCGATCTTCAGAACGCTCCGAAAGCTCGCTCTCGAGTTGCTAAAATGGTGTGGCGGCAGCCAGACTGGACGGGCAGCTTTGGGAGCTAAGACAGGCGACATGTGAGATCCCTGCCATGTCAGGTAATCTGCAGCAATTTAGCCTAAGCTCCCAGCTGCACGTTTCTGGGCCATGTGACGGATCCCATTAAGGGAAAATGGACAGGGTGGCTGATTAAAGGAAGCAGGAAGAGATGCTGAGGTGGGGGGTGGAAAACAAGAAACGCAACCCTCCACATGAATGGATACCTGGCACAGATGGCCACCTGCATGTAGCAATGGAGGGAGAAACTGGATTCAGCCTGCATTTAAAGGCAAACCTACCAAATCTGCAATTTCCCCAAACAATGCACAAACCAAAACACACAGCCATCCTGGGAAATTTGCACTTCAAATTTGGCAGTGCAGCTCTTCCGACCAATCTGTGTGTACCAAAACCCCCACATATAACTAGGGTAAAGTTTATGCATTAAACTCCACCCCCATCGTCCAGCCCGGGCACTGAGGTCCAGCTCCGAGGGCCTTCTGGCAGCTCCCTCCCTGCGAGAAGTGAGGTTACAGGGAACCAGGCAGAGGGCCTTCTCGGTTGTGGCACCGGCCCTGTGGAACGCCCTCCAATCAGATGTCAAAGGAATAAACAACTACCTAACTTTTAGAAGACATCTAAAGGCTACCCTGTTTAGGGAAGCTTTTAATCTTTGATGTCTTATCATGTTTTTAATATTCTATTTTGAGCTGCCCAGAGTGGCTGGGGAAACCCAGCCAGATAGGTGGGGCACAAATAAATAATAATATTTAAACTGCTCTGAGATCTAAGGCTGAAGGGTGGTATGCAAATTTAATAAATGATAATAATAAAGTTTGCATAAGAAGACATAAGTTAGCAAAAATAACATACTGGGTAAATTGCTTTGCAGAAATGTTTATATTAGAACCGGAACGTCCAACTTCCAAGAGACCACGATCTACTCACACTATTTAAAAAACTGGCAGTGATCTACTCATTGGATTGACCAGAGTTGTTGAGCTTTTTTTGAGAAAGCTTCATCAAAGTTTCGTTGGGCTAAAGTTCTTGAGGGTTGTTTTGTTTTGGGGGGAGGGCAAACCAGGACTGACCAGGGACATCCCGGCTGTATTAGAAGAAATTAGCACTAAAATGCTTAACATTAGGGTGAACTTTCAGGTGGTAGAAGCTGCTTTGACGATGGCACTGTGAAACTTGGAGAAGTGCACAGGTCAAAGGTGTTTCTGTGTTTGCATATTGGTTTGAATTAGAATCATAGAATCATAGAGTTGGAAGAGACCACAAGGGCCATCGAGTCCAACCCCCTGCCAAGCAGGAAACACCATCAGAGCACTCCTGACATATGGTTGTCAAGCCTCTGCTTAAAGACCTCCAAAGAAGGAGACTCCACCACACTCCTTGGCAGCAAATTCCACTGTCAAACAGCTCTTCCTGTCAGGAAGTTCTTCCTCATGTTTAGGTGGAATATTCTTTCTTGTAGTTTGGATCCATTGCTCCGTGTCCGCTTCTCTGGAGCAGCAGAAAACAACCTTTCTCCCTCCTCTATGTGACATCCTTTTATATATTTGAACATGGCTATCATATCACCCCTTAACCTCCTCTTCTCCAGGCTAAACATGCCCAGCTCCCTTAGCCGTTCCTCATAAGGCATCATTTCCAGGCCTTTGACCATTTTGGTTGCCCTCCTCTGGACACGTTCCAGTTTGTCAGTGTCCTTCTTGAACTGTGGTGCCCAGAACTGGACACAGTACTCCAGGTGAGGTCTGACCAGAGCAGAAGACAGTGGCACTAGGTGGGAATTAGGTAGTTTCTCATTAAAATGCAAAACAAAACAAAACAAAGTCCATTCACTGTTCCTAGTCGCAAGGACTGATGAATGACCAAGGGAGAGTGGGATGTCGTGGAGCCAGATTTACTGAAGCAGAGAGTAGGGATAGCAAAAGCGCTGACCTTTGCAATGAGTCAACGCTCCCTAAGCCAGCGTCAAGCCTGGGAGATATTTTGCTCCCAAGGGGATTGCAGAGGCACTTAATAGGCTCTGAGAAAGAGAGCTATTCACACTACCATAATATATAAGATCAATAAAACAGAATACAACTACCCAGGAAATGTTATCAGCCAGTTAAGGAAACGATGCCTTATGAGGAACGGCTAAGGGAGCTGGGCATGTTTAGCCTGGAGAAGAGGAGGTTAAGGGGTGATATGATAGCCATGTTCAAATATATAAAAGGATGTCACATAGAGGAGGGAGAAAGGTTTTCTGCTGCTCCAGAGAAGCGGACACGGAGCAAACTACAAGAAAGAAGATTCCACCTAAACATGAGGAAGAACTTCCTGACAGTAAGAGCTGTTTGACAGTGGAATTTGCTGCCAAGGAGTGCGGTGGAGTCTCCTTCTTTGGAGGTCTTTAAGCAGAGGCTTGACAACCATATGTCAGGAGTGCTCTGATGGTGTTTCCTGCTTCGCAGGGGGTTGGACTCGATGGCCCTTGTGGTCTCTTCCAACTCTATGATTCTATGAAAACATCTGACGAAAAAGGAGAGGTTTTGACCCTTCTGGAATGCAAACAGGGAGAATTCCCCCATTCCAGCGAGCCTCGGGTGCAGGGCCAGCCCCCCATGAGGCAAGCAGTGGGAGTCCATGGGGTGGCACTCCCACGGACCCCACCCCATGGGCAGCAGAGGAGTGGCACTGGCACCAATATCTAGCGAGATGCTGCCAGAAGCCAGCGCTGTTGCCAACGCTTTGCGGGTGCTACCTTTCAACGCACGTACAGGTGGCAAGGAGAGGGAAGGGGGGGTGTCATGTGCCAATTTCGCCTTAAGTGGCAAAGCAGGACACGCCACCCGTGTCCAGCTGCCACAGCTGCAAAGGCCCTAAGCCTAGTGGCCAATATTAGTATTGCCCATATGGAAAGCAGAGAAGGGCAGGATCCGACACCAGGATTGTTAAAAAGGTACAACGGCAGCAAGAATACTTATCGCAAAGTATTGGAAGACACAAGAATTACCCACTCTGGAAGAATGGCAGATGAAGGTGATGGACTATATGGAATTGGCGGAAATGACCGGCAGAATCCGAGACCAGGGAGAAGAGATGGTGGAAGAAGATTGGAAGAAATTTAAAGACTACTTACAGAAACATTGTAAAATTAATGAATGTTAGAATGATGTTGGATTGAAGTTAAGTGGGATTTTTTAGCAGCAATGTTGAGGAATATGTAAAATGGATTGTTAACAGGTGATAATTTAAAGCTGGAATATGTTATGACAAAAGATTAAGATAAAATTAAAGAGGGAAAGGATTTGCTGAATTAACCAATTGAACTGGAATGCAAGAAAGGGAGGTGTGAGGAGGTCAGGGAAACAAGTAAATGAAAGATATGATATGGAAAGATTGATTTGTTTTTAACTGTTTCTATTTTGTATCTTCTTTCTCTCTTTTTCCTATATTTTTTCTTTTTTTTCTTTTTTCAAATTTTTGTAATATATTGGCAACTTTAATAAATATCTTTTTTTTAAAAAAAGGATTGTTAAAAAGGCAGCGGTTTCTGTTCTGACCTCTTGTTTGCCGCAATCAGCAAGGCTTCCATTCTGCTGCAGTTCGGTTTCTGTCAAATTCTATGTTGTTCGTCTCACTGGATGGCCACCTACCAGGGACTTTTTAGCTGTGGTTCCTGCATTGTGTCGTGGACTGGCTGGATGCAAGGAGTGGTGAGAGGCACCAGCTGGGGAATTGACAGGGGAAGACGGCTCAGAGCCCGCGGAGTGGTGGTGGGACAACGGTGAGCAGTCAGAGGGAGAAGACTGGGAGGATGAGGGGTCGGAAGCTGAAGAGGTAACAGTGTTTAGTGAGTAGGAAGAGGCTATGGCAGAGAGCAGTCCGGACTCAGAGGCAGGAGAGGATGGGACCAGGAGACAGAGATGAGTCAGGATGCTGAAGAAGCCAGGGGGTCTCCCCCTCCTGCTGCAACCAGCTCCCCTCCCCCTGGTGTCCCAGAACCCAAAGAAGTACAGTATGAAGAGGGTGGAGCAAAGAGAGATGTCAGAGTCTTAGGCTGCTGGGGAAGGAACAGGGGAGGAGCCTTAGAGCAGAAATAGCAAACTCGGCCCTCCAGGTGTTTTGGGACTACAACTCCCATCATCCCTAGCTAACAGGACCAGTGGTGAGGGACGATGGGAGTTGTAGTCCCAAGACATCTGGAGGGCCGAGTTTGCCTATGCCTGCCTTAGAGTGTGGCTGGAAGGTGGGGGCATTCAGTCCTCGCAACTGCCTCATTGGGGCAAGAGCAACTGGGAAGAGTTGCTATGATCACTAGGTCTGCGCTGCTTTGGTTTCTTTGAGTAAACACCAGCTGTTTTATTGCTGGCCTACTCCTTTCTCCAGGGATGCGGGTGGCGCTGTGGGTTAAACCAGAGCCTAGGGCTTGCTGATCACAAGGTTGGCGGTTCGAATCCCCGCAATGACGGGGTGAGCTCCCGTTGCTCAGTCCCTGCTCCTGCCAACCTAGCAGTTCGAAAGCACGTCAAAGTGCAAGTAGATAAATAGGTACCGCTCTGGCGGGAAGGTAAATGGCGTTTCTGTGCGCTGCTTTGTCATGCTGACCACATGACCCGGAAGCTGTACGCCGGCTCCCTCGGCCAATAAAGCGAGATGAGCACCGCAACCCCAGAGTCGGCCACGACTGGACCTAATGGTCAGGGGTCCCTTTAGCTTTACTTTTAATTTATTATTTATAGCCCACCCACCTGGCTCGGTTTCTCCAGCCACTCTGGGCGGATCCGACGGGAAGGTAAACAGCATTTCTGTACGCTGCTCTGATTTTGGTGTTCCGCTGCGCCAGAAGCGGCTTAGTCCTGCTGGCCACATGACCCGGAAGCTGTACACCGGCTCCCTCGACCAGTAAAGCGGGATGAGCGCCGCAACCCCAGAGTCGGCCACGACTGGACCTAATGGTCAGGGGTCCCCTTTACCTTTTACTCCTTTCTCCAGCTCCTGCCACATTGCAGGGGGTTGGACGAAGTGACACTTGGGGTCCTTTTCAGCTCCACAAGTCCATGATTCTGCTGTCCATTGTTTAATTTAAGTTACATAACTTGTATAACATACCGTATTTTTTGCTCTATAAGACTCACTTTTTCCCTCCTAAAAAGTAAGGGGAAATGTGTGTGCGTCTTATGGAGCAAATGCAGGCTGCACAGCTATCACAGAAGCCAGAACAGCAAGAGGGGTTGCTGCTTTCACTGTGCAGCGATCCCTCTTGCTGTTCTGGCTTCTGAGATTCAGAATTTTTTTCTTCTTGTTTTCCTCCTCCAAAAACTAGGTGCGTCTTGTGGTCTGGTGCGTCTTATAGAGCGAAAAATATGGTACTTAAATTCATTTCAACATAAAAGAAACATAAAAAGCCCCCATGATTAATTAAGTTTTGTTTATGGACTTATAAAATAACACGGCAGCAATGTGAGCAAACACCAATCCTATTCGCTTGGTGGACTGCTGGCCACGAACACACATTGTTATATGGGGGGAGGGGTCAATAATGTATATGGGTCTCAGGCAGGTTCAAGCCAGCACGCAGAACTGGGCCTGAAATCCCCGAGGATGCGCTTGAGGGTGTTATAAGACCATCCTGCCAGTAGCAGAAAAAGGAAAGGAAGTGTGATGCAGCAGCAAAGAAAACGAATGCTATCCTAGTCTGCATCAACAGAAGTTTGGTGTCCAGATCAAGGGAAGCAACAGGACCGCTCCATTCTGCCCTGGGTTCGAAACTCCCATTGTTCTAGGTGCATTTTGCCACAGGGCATTTGATTAGTGCGAACAGTTCTGAGTTCTGGGTGCAGTACTGTGCCTAATATTTCAGATTAAAACTGCAGAGTAGAAGGAAAGGAGGACCTTTTTCTGCCTCCCCGCTTCCAGCTACTCTCTGAAGACAGGAGAATATATTAGGGGGGGACGACAGGGGAAGGACTAGACCATGTGAAAAGTGAACATAATATTTTAGCTGCAGTGCATTCATTTTCAGCTTTGTACAGTGGTGCCTCGCAAGACGAAATTAATTCGTTCTGCAAGTTTTTTCATCTTGCGAATTTTTCGTCTTGCGAAGCACGGTTTCCCATAGGAATGCATTGAAAATCAAAAGAAACAAAAAAGAAAACAAACTTGCAAGACGTTTTCGTCTTGCGAAGCAAGCCCATAGGGAAATTCGTCTTTTGAAGCAACTCAAAAAACGAAAAACTCTTTCGTCTTGCGAGGCATTCGTCTTGCGAGGTACCACTGTATTCTTGTTATTAAAAGAAAAAAAAAACATGCCTAGACATTCTGTTGTCGCGCCCATAACCTAGGTTAAAGGTGCCATTTAGCTCCTCGCTTTCATATCTCAGTTTCTAACACTGTTTGGATTTGGATTTGATGCCCCGTTTTATCACTACCCGAAGGAGTCTCAAAGCGGCTAACATTCTCCTTTCCCTTCCTCCCCCACAACAAACACTCTGTGAGGTGAGTGAGGCTGAGAGACTTCAGAGAAGTGTGACTGGCCCAAGGTCACCCAGCAGCTGCATGTGAAGGAGCGGGGAAGCGAACCCGGTTCACCAGACTACGAGTCTATTGCTCTTAACCACTACACCACACTGGCTCTCACTGTGCCTTGGTTAGACCATACTTGGAGTACTTGTGCCCAGTTCTGGGCACTGCAGTTTAAGGAGGATATTGGCAAGCTGGAAGGTGTGCAGAGGAGGCTGATTACCTTCCAAGGTAACCCATTCCACTGTTGAACAGCTCCTTCCGTCAAAAAGTTACTCCTAAATGTTTAGTCAGACTCTCCTTTTGCTGTCATTTGACTCCACTGGTTCAGGTCCCACCCTATGGAGCAGGAGAATACAAGCTTGGGCAAAATCCTGAGGCATTTAAAAAAGAGGTCCACTGCACCCCTCAAGTTGCCCTTCCTGTTTGATGAGTGCTATTTTTCAGTACAGTGGTGCCCCGCAAGACGAATGCCTCGCAAGACGGAAAACCCGCTAGACGAAAGGGTTTTCCGTTTTGGAGGTGCTTCGCAAAACGAATTTGCTATGGGCTTGCTTCACAAGACGAAAATGTCTTGCGAGTTCTGTGGGGTTTTTTCCCCTCCCCCCCTTTTCCCCCAGCCCCTAAGCCGCTTAACAGCTGTTCTCTAAGCCGCTTAACAGCTGATGCTAAGCCGCTTGACAGCTGATCTAAGCCGCTTATCAGCTGATCCACTAAGCCGCTAATAGCCTTTTAGCAGCTAATCCGCTAATCCCTTAATAGCCGCTAATCCCTTAATAGCCTCTAATCCCTTAATAGCCGCTAATCGCCACTAAACCGCTAATAGCGCTAATCCACTAATGGGCTTGCTTCGCAAGACGAAAAAAACCGCAAGACGAAGAGACTCGCAGAACGGATTCTTTTCGTCTTGCGAGGCACCACTGTATGTGTCTTTGTCAATGCCCTCAAACTGATGCTCCGCTCTCTGCCAATCGATCCCCACAACCTTTAGACTCCTTTATTATTCAGCTGGAGATGGTGGGTTTTAATTCCTTGTGGGGAAGACGATGCAGGGAAGTGGTGTCCAAACTGGGCTGCATCCTGGCCAGGTCCTCAACCCTTTGCCCAGGGAATGCCTTCCCTATCGTCTCCTTGCCTTTGCTACCAACCTCCGAGTTGTGTGACTGGCTTGAGGCCTGCATCTCAGCCTCTCAAGACAGCCTCTGCTAGCCTCAGTTCTTTCCTCTACCTAAAGTCTGCTTTTCCTTGACCCTGCTGCCATCGTTTTCTGCTTCACCTAAAGTGGCAAAATGTCTTGGGCCGGCCCCGATTCCTGATTTGCCTGCATTTGGGTGAGCTGACCCTTGGGACCCCTTGCGACTCTATTATTCCATGCGTAAATAAATGCAGAGGCCATGAGATTCAAGTCATAGAATCATAGAGTTGGAAGAGACCACAAGGGCCATCGAGTCCAACCCCCTGCCAAGCAGGAAACACCATCAGAGCACTCCTGACATATGGTTGTCAAGCCTCTGCTTAAAGACCTCCAAAGAAGGAGACTCCACCACACTCCTTGGCAGCAAATTCCACTGTCAAACAGCTTTTACTGTCAGGACGTTCTTCCTCATGTTTAGGTGGAATCTTCTTTCTTGTAGTTTGGATCCCTTGCTCCGTGTCCGCTTCTCTGGAGCAGCAGAAAACAACCTTTCTCCCTCCTCTATGTGACATCCTTTTATATATTTGAGCATGGCTATCATATCCCCCCTTAACCTCCTCTACTCCAGGCTAAACATGCCCAGCTCCCTTAGCCGTTCCTCATAAGGCATCGTTTCCAGGCCTTTGACCATTTTGCTTGCCCTCCTCTGGACACGTTCCAGTTTGTCAGTGTCCTTCTTGAACTGTGGTGCCCAGAACTGGACACAGTACTCCAGGTGAGGTCTGACCAGAGCAGAATGCAATGTTTTCTTCCCTGGGGTTGAGGGAGGTTTGAGTGGCTCAAAAACAAAGCTTACTATTTCTTTTGTTGGAAGAACTAATTGCACCTCTCCTGGCACATTGCCCATGGCAACTCTGGAGGGAGGTCTGAACTGAACCCCCAGGAAAGCAAACTCTTCTCTTCCAGGAGCAAAGGAGCCGTTCTAAACAATATTGCGACTCTCTCTCCACCTCCCGCTTCCTGGCCTTATTGCTCTCACCTGGAGGTGATCAGTGGTAATATCAGCATCTTCAGCATCCTCATGAGGAGTTCTCCAGGGAATGAGAAATACTGCTTCTCCTGTAGGGGAGGGGGAAAGGCAAAAGCGTTAGGCCACAGAGGAGAACTTGGGAGGAGCAGAGAAACACAGAACTTGCAGCAAAAAAAGAAAGTCATCGCGCACACAGCTGGAAGCTAGGTTGAAAACAATCTCATAGAATCATAGAGTTGGAAGAGACCACAAGGGCCATCGAGTGCAACCCCCTGCCAAGCAGGAAACACCATCAGAGCACTCCTGACATATGGTTGTCAAGCCTCTGCTTAAAGACCTCCAAAGAAGGAGACTCCACCACACTCCTTGGCAGCAAATTCCACTGTCAAACAGCTCTTACTGTCAGGAAGTTCTTGTCACCCATCTTGTATTTGTGCCTCTCATTTTTTTTTTGCCCAAGTGCAATACTTTACATTTCTCCCTGTTAAAGTTCATCTTGTTTGTTTTGGCCCAGTTCTCTAATCTAATTCTCTAATCTCTAATCTCACATTCACACCATACATTTAAAGTGTGTGGCTTCTCCCAAAGAACTCTGGGAACTGTAGTTAGTTAAGGGGGCTGGGAACTGAAGCTTTGTGAAGGGTAAACTACAGTTCCCAGGATTCTTTGAGGGAAGCTATGTGCTGGTGTGGATGTGACCAAGTAGCAGCCATCATTCAATGGCAAGGAACTAATGATGTTCTTTTAAAGCACATTTTCCCTCCTATAAATTTGCTCGTGGGTATGATGATGGTGGTGATGATGTCCCTTTTTTTGCCACAGCAACTCAAAGCAACTTTAAAATTTTTGAGCATTAAAGATAGCAAAACAAACCAAAAAAACACACACCTAAAAATCTACATTAAAACATCCCACTCTCACAAAAAGGCCAAAGGTAGTTAAAAGCTAAAGGCCTGATGGATGTTTTCACCTGGCAGCTAAGGATATGTAACGATGGTACCAGCCTAGCCTCCTCAAGAGAGCATATAATAGTAATAATAATAATAATAATAATAATAATTAGTATTTATACCTCGCCCATCCAGCCACCACTGAAAAGGCCCATTCTCGTGTTGCCACCCTCCACACCTCCCGTTGGTGACAAGATTGTGCAGGCTTAGCCCTCACATCCAGAATCACGAATGGAGATGTTTCCATAGGGCAAAGGTGGCCAGCTCTCCAAGGGCTGCTTTGTGCTGGTGGGTGCAGTTACCCCATCTTCTCACAGAATGCCACAGAATGCCGCAGCTAGACTGGTGACTGGGAATGGCCGCCAAGAGTGGCCAGAGTGGTGCATGCTCTGGTTATCTCCCGCTTGGACTACTGCAATGCGCTCTACGTGGGGCTACCTTTGAAGGTGACCCGGAAACTAAAATTAATCCAGAATGCTGCAGCTAGACTAGTGACTGGGAGCAGCTGCTGAGACCATATAACACCGGTCCTGAAAGACCTACACTGGCTCCCAGTACGTTTCTGAGCACAATTCAAAGTGTTGGTGCTGACCTTGAAAGCCCTTAACAGCCTCGGCTCAGTATACCTGAAGGAGAATCGCCACACCCATCGTTCAGCCCTGACACTGAGGTCCAGCGCCGAGGACCTTCTGGCGGTTCCCTCACTGCGAGAAGTGAGGTTACAGGGAACCGGGCAGAGGGCCTTCTTGGTGTTGGCGCCCGCCCTGTGGAACGCTCTCCCATCAGATGTCAAGGAAATAAAGAACTATCTGACTTTTATAAGACATCTGAAGGCAGCCCTGTTTATGGAAGTTTTTAATGATTGATGTTTTATTGTGTTTTTAATATTCTGTTGGGATTATGGGCCCTGAAGCTTAAACTTCATTAGTTTCATAGCAGATCTGCCTCTGGCACCGATACTTTTCCAATGTCAATTTATTCAATTCAGCACTGCGTTCAGTGGGAATCGTAGCCACAACAATGGGGAAGGAGAGAAGAGTCTTGCTGCAGTTAAGTAACCAGCTTAGCTCGGCGCTTTGAGCTATGACACCAAGCACCCGTAACTGAAATGGCTTCTCTAAACCCTGTCAGAGATCGCACAAGGCCATGTCGAAAGAGGAGCTGGCCAAGGCGGGTGGGGAAGGAGGAGTAGCAGCTTATTCTCTGGTGATTCCTCCTGAGTTTTCAGGCAGCCACAACCTCTGAAATAAGGAACACCCATCCTTGGGGATGCAAGATGAGTTTGATTTGAATCACATTTAAAGGCAAACATAGCTAATTCAAGCCTTGTGAAACAATATGCGATCTGAAAGACAGCTGTCCTGCAGAATTCACACTTCTGAGTTTTCCAGCCAAGTAAGGTACCAACTTTTTGGTACAGATTTCTCCTAATAAGCACATTTTGGGAAGCAATTCCCTCTAATGTAATGCCTTTTTTCTATGTTACCTTCACCAAAACATGTATTTTTGTATACATTACTTGACTAGAACACAGTCAGAAAGGTGTGAGTTTCGAAGGACAGCTGTGTTTCTGTATTAGTTCAAGAAGTGGAAAACAGATCGTTTCTCATTAAACTGCAAATAGAATAGAATTGCTCCTCCACCTTTAATCCATGGGTCATCATGGCAGCAAAAAGCTTCACCTGCAGAAACTCGGCCTCTCTAGATACCAATCCCTCTGCCAGAAAAACAAGCGAAGAATCCTAAACTCAATGGCCTCACTAAACAAAGCAAGAACCAAAACGCACACTCTCCATTCTTCCAGGGCCACTCAGATTTGAAACTGGCTGCTTCTGGGGTAACAAAATCCCACTCCTAGAATCATAGAGTTGGAAGAGACCACAAGGGCCATCGAGTCCAACCCCCTGCCAAGCAGGAAACACCATCAGAGCACTCCTGACATATGGTTGTCAAGCCTTTGCTTAAAGACCTCCAAAGAAGGAGACTCCACCACACTCCTTGGCAGCAAATTCCACTGTCAAACAGCTCTTCCTAATGTTTAGGTGGAATCTTCTTTCTTGTAGTTTGGATCCATTGTTCCGTGTCCGCTTCTTTGGAGCAGCAGAAAACAACCTTTCTCCCTCCTCTATGTGACATCCTTTTATATATTTGAACATGGCTATCATATCACCCCTTAACCTCCTCTTCTCCAGGCTAAACATGCCCAGCTCCCTTAGCCGTTCCTCATAAGGCATCGTTTCCAGGCCTTTGACCATTTTCCTGCAGTATCTGCATGGGATATTAAGTGCGCCTGAGCATGTGCGCTATACTGGAGTAAACACAGCTGACCCCCCACCAAGTATGCCATTTCCAAGCAAGCTATGGCCTCCGTCATAGAAATCCAGTCTCTGCCTATTGCATGTCTTGCTTCAGAAAGGCCTGTCCTCTTGCTGTTCCGTAAAAACCAGTCACTTACCAAATCAGACAATTCCAGTGTCCTAAGCAGAAACCCCACAAGGCATCCGGTCATCACAGAAAGCATGGAAAGTGTCAAGAGGCCATTTTTGCTCCAGAAGGCCCGGATCCACTTCCGGAGTCCCCCAAGGCTGATGGAGAACGGGCAAAAGAGTGCTTTCTTCAACTGCTCCCACATGGTGCCTGAGCTTTCAGAGCTTCACCAAGATGAACCAGAGAGCGCCGCGTCAAGGGCACGATCCTGGAGCCCATGGGGCATCATTGAGGCACCTTTTGCCCTGGAGGAATCATATCTCCCTGCTGATTAGAACCTGTCTGGAGAGGTAGAAGGAATGGAAGGGAAAGACTCTCTCTTTTGCTCCCTGGTAATCTCCGTGGAGGATCACACCAGAGCATGGCTGTTATCTGATCCCCTTTTAGCTTAATAGAAAGTGACATGTCCTGTGACGTATTAATCCAAGTCTAGATTTGGAATAAGCAAGAATAGCGCTACGTCTGCTTGCAGAAGAAACAAAGGAGGGCCCTTCTAAGCATCTGTTCCATTGCACATTCACAAGGATTTGTGCTCAATAATAATAATAATAATAATAATTTTTATTTATACCCCGCCCTCCCCAGCCAAGGCCGGGCTCAGGGCGGCTAACAAGCAATAATAAAAACATGTTGAATGATTACAACTTAAAAACAAAATTAAAATACATTAAAACAATGGAACATTAAAATATTAAAATGTAGCCTCATCGCAGGAGGAGAAGGAAAAGAAAAAAGAAAGAGAGGGAGGGAGGGAATCAAATTGGCTCCAAGCCAAAGGCCAAGGTGGAACAACTCTGTCTTACAGGCCTTGAGGAAAGAAATCAGATCCTGCAGGGCCCTGGTCTCATGAGGCAGAGCGTTCCACCAGGCGGGAGCCAGTGCTGAAAAGGCCCTGGCTCTGGTTGAAGCCAATCTAACTTCCTTAGGGCCTGGGACCACTAGTGTGTTGCTATTTATGGACCTTGAGGCTCTCCATGGGGCATACCGGGAGAGGCGGTTTCGTAGGTACGAGGGTCCTAGGCCGTGAAGGGCTTTAAAGGTCAAAACCAGCACCTTAAATCTGACTCTGTACTCCACCGGGAGCCAGTGCAGTTCAAGGTAGTCACACGACACACAGCCAACCCCACATTCAGTACTGTTTGTGCGCTTGCAGAAGTTTTGAGGTGGCCACATTGCTTTATTCCTAATGTGCATACTTTCCCGTGAAATCCTCTAACTGCACAAATGTTCTTTTTGTCCCGTTTCTGTTGCCCTCTGGACAGGACAGCATTGGAGAAGCATCACAGAATAAAGCAGAATAAATGCACCACTGTTACTGCGTCAAGAGCATGTTGGCAGGGTACACACACAGTAACACACCAGTGTGGAGGAGCCCAGGGTCATATGGTACTACTTCAAAGGCTCAGATTTACCAAGCAAGCTCTCAGTGGAGACCTCCCTTACGCACTCAGAAGCAGATCTTGTGCACAATTTCTGGTCTTGCCCACATATTCAAGGAAACCTTGACTGCAGTTCCAACAAATCACAGGATACCAGTTGTCAGCAAGCCCACACAACCCACATATTTACTTCATTAAAGTTAAATACTAAAATACTAACTTAAAGCATCATGCCGTGTCTTATCACTGTTCTGTTTAGCTGCCATGCTTACACTGACTCACCACAGTGCTCCTACGTTTTAAGCCCTTTATTTATTTGGGTTCTATAAGTTCCTATTACAAGAAGTAAGGATTTATGTACTGTTTATTAGCAGCGCCCTAGCTTACAAGGGATGCGGGTGGCGCTGTGGGTTAAACCAAAGAGCCTAGGACTCAGAAGGTCGGCGGTTTAGCTCCCATTGCTCAGTCCCAGCTCCTGCCCACCTAGCAGTTCGAAAGCACGTCAAAGTGCAAGTAGATAAATAGGTACCGCTCCGGCGGGAAGGTAAACGGCATTTCCGTGCACTGCTCTGGTTCTCCAGAAGTGGCTTAGTGCTGCTGGCCCCATGACCCGGAACCTGTCTGCGGACAAACGCCGGCTTCCTCGGCCAATAAAGTGAGATGAGCGCCGCAACCCCAGAGTCAGCCATGACTGGACCTAATGATCAGGGGTCCCTTTACCTTACATGGTTTTTTGTAAAGATTACAACAAAATGTTCAGAAAGCCATTTGAATGCTCAAAGTTCTATACTTGTTATTTTTAAAAAATGTAGGGGAGCATCATATATCAAATAATATTTAGTTGGTTATCTGTCTTTATACAACACACTTCTTTCCTGGATATTCTGGAAAGGAACTGTTGTCCTCAATAATGTGTATGGTTGGCTATTTTCTTGCTTCTCATTACATAAATACGGGGCAACCAAAACTCTGTACAGTGGTGCCCTGCAAGATGAATGCCTCGCAAGGCGGAAAACCCGCTAGACGAAAGGGTTTTCCGTTTTGGAGGTGCTTCGCAGGACGAATTTCCCTATGGGCTTCCTTCACAAGACGAAAATGTCTTGCGAGTCTTGAGATTTTTTTTCGCTCCCCACCCCCTTTTTCTAAGCCGCTAAACCGCTAATAGCCTTTTAGCAGCTAATCCCTTAAGCCTTTAATAGCCGCTAATAGCCGCTAAACCGCTAATAGCGCTAATCCGCTAATAGGGTTGCTTCGCAAGACGAAAAAACCGCTAGACGAAGAGACTCGCGGAACGAATTAATTTCGTCTTGCGAGGCACCACTGTAATGCCCTGCAAGGGGGATGCCTGTCAGATGACAGTGAGAGTTGGTAGAGAAAGCTGGATTCTCAAGGTAGGAGGCCTAGAGGACATGAGTGGCAGTATTATTACTGTGAGGTGATGCTATTACAATTCCAAAGCAGGGAGGGAGGGGGAAGAGAGAGAGAGAGTGGAATTCTGGTGGAGACGGAAGATGGAAGGAGGCTTGGAAAGGGAGTTTGAAGGGGGGGGCAGGTGAGAGTCGGTTGAGAGCGGTGGGTTCTAGAAGGCGGCACGAGGGGGGGGGGCTGGAGCTGAGCTGGACAGAGCTGCCATTGCCGCAAGAATGTGGTCGTTTAACGCAGCAAGAAGGAGCTCGCTCCAGACGTGGACTCAAGAAGATTCTCTTGATTCAGGTGAGCCAGGGAGCCAGGGCTTGGCTTGTACAGAAATTGTACCTCAGGATAAGAACTTTGCCTCAGGATGAGGACAGAAGTCGTGCCCTAGTGGCGCGGCGGCAGCGGGAGGCCCCATTAGCAAAAGTGGTACCTCAGGTTAAGAACAGTTTCAGGTTAAGAACGGACCTCCGGAACGAATTAAGTTCTTAACCCGAGGTACCACTGTGCTGCTAAAGCCCAGATGCCTCACACACCCCTCCAAGCTTCACAGAACTGGGCTATGCCTGATTATCGTCTCCCAAAGCAACTTGTTGTTGTTTAGTCGTGTCCAACTCTTCATGACCCCATGGACCAGAGCACGCCAGGCACTCCTGTCTTCCACTGCCTCCCGCTGTTTGGTCAAACTCATGCTGGTAGCTTCGAGAACACTGTCCAACCATCTCGTCCTCTTCCATCCCCTTCTCCTTGTGCCCTCCATTTTTCCCAACATCAGGGTCTTTTCCAGGGAGTCTTCTCTTCTCATGAGTTGGCCAAAGTCTTAGAGCCTCAGTACAGGATCTGTCCTTCCAGTGAGCGCTCAGGCAGGGCTGATTTCCTTCAGAATGGAGAGGTTTGATCTTCTTGCAGTCCATGGGACCCTCAAGAGTCTCCTTCCAGCACCAGAATTCAAAAGCACCCATTCTTTGGCGATCAGCCTTCTTTATGGTCCAGCTCTCACTTCCATACATCACTGCTGGGGAAACCATAGCTTTTACTATACGGACCTTTGTTGGCAAGGTGATGCCTCTGCTTTTTAAGATGCTGCCCAGGTTTGTCATTGCTTTCCTCCCAAGAAGCAGGCGTCTCTTAATTTCGTGGCTGCTGTCACCATCTGCAGTGATCATGGAGCCCAAGAAAGTAAAATCTCTCACTGCCTCCATTTCTCCCCCTTCTTGCATTTCCTTTTCATTGGGATGGTTTTTGTTTTCGTTCTCGGTCCACATACTGCTTAAGCCTGCCTTGTAGAATTTTAAGCATAACCTTGCTAGCGTGTGAAATGAGTGCAATTGTGCGGTTGTTGGAGCATTCTTTGGCACTGGCCTTCTTTGGGATTGGGATGTAGACTGATCTTCTCCAATCCTCTGGCCACTGCTGAGTTTTCCAAACTTGCTGTCGTATTGAGCGTGGCACCTTAACAGCAGCATCTTTTAAAATTTTAAATAGTTCAGCTGGAATATCATCACTTCCACTGGCCTTGTTATTAGCAGAGCTTTCTAAGGCCCATTTGACTTCACTCTCCAGGATGTCTGGCTCAAGGTCAGCAACCACACTACCCGGGGTGTACGAGACATCCATATCTTTCTGGTATCATTCCTCTGTGTATTCTTGCCACCTCTTCTTGATGTCTTCTGCTTCTGTTTGGTCCTTACCACTTTTGTCCTTGGTAATCTTTGAACGAAATGTTCCTTTCATATCTCCAATTTTCTTGAACAGATCTCTGTTTTTTTCTATTCTATTGTTTTCCTCTATTTCTTTGCATTGCTCTTTTACGAAGGCCCTCTTGTCTCTCCTTACTATTCTTTGGAAATCTGCATTCAATTTCCTGTATCTTTCACTATCTCCCTCGCATTTTGCTTGCCTTCTCTCCCCCGCTATTTGTAAGGCCTCGTTGGACAGCGACTTTGCTTTCTTGCATTTCCTTTTCATTGGGATGGTTTTCGTTGCTGCCTCCTGTATAATGTTACGAGCCTCCATCCATAGTTCTTCAGGCACTCTGTCCACCAAACCTAAACCCTTAAACCTGTTCCTCATTTCCACTGTGTATTCATAAGGGATTTGATTTAGATTGTATCTTACAGGCTCAGTGATTTTTCCTACTTTCTTCAGTTTAAGCTTGAATTTTGCTATAAGAAGCTGATGATCTGAGCCACAGTCAGCTCCAGGTCTTGTTTTTGCGGACTGTATAGAGTTTCTCCATCTTTGGCTGCAGAGAATAAAATCAATCTGATTTCGATGCTGCCCATCTGGTGATGTCCATGTGTAGAATCGTCTCTTGTGTTGTTGGAAAAGAGTGTTTGTGATGACCAGCTTGTTCTCTCGGCAGAACTCTATTAGCCTTTGCCCTGCTTCGTTTTGAACTCCAAGGCCAAACTTGCCAGTTGTTCCTTTTATCTCTTGACTCCCTACTTTAGCATTCCAATCCCCTATAATGAGAAGAACATCCTTCTTTGGTGTCATTTCTAGAAGGTGTTATAACTCTTCCCACCTGTAACCTCTTCCTATGTTTTTTATTTTCCTTCCTGTCTCCTAGGACATAAAAGGCTGCTGACACGGCCAAAGATGAAGGAGGCTGGAGGGGCACCTTTAGAGATTGTGGTAGGTAATTCCATGGGGAATCCATTCCCCACATGTGCAGGGAGGTCATGGTGCTGACCTGAGTGAAACAGGGCTGGGTTGGGGGGTTGCAGTCCCGTCTCGCCCCAGCCCCTTGCCCCCCTACTTCCAAGCCAGGGGTCAGGCGCCCAGGCAGGAGCAGGCTGGCAGCCTGTGGTGACGTGGGCATGGGCAGCCTGGCAGGGGTGCTTGTTCTGCTTCCCTTTAGAGTACAATGTCATTTTTCCTTTGCAGGGCCGTGGTTTGGGCAACCAGCAGCAGCCCAGCGGTGCAGGAAAACCCAGAAACATCCGGAGGTATGTTGTGACCTTGTGTGTCAGGGGAGGTGTTTCCCAGGGATCATGGGGGTGGAGGAGGAAACCCGATTTAGAGATCCCTATAGTTTTATGGAGAGGGTTTCTCTGTGGTCCAAGCAGGGCCCTAGCTAGGGGGGTGGTGAGGTGGGCCCCTACCAGGGGCGCAGGTGAGGGGTGGGGCACAAAATTGGCTCATAAATATGTATAGATGATAATAAGAAATATTATCATCTACATATTTATCTGGAACTCCTCCAAGGAATCAGAATAACAGAGCTTGTTTCTTTCTTAGGCGAGAGGCCCGCAAGAACGAGGCTCCAGCGCCTGCTCCCGGGACGAAGATCGACAAACCATCGTGGCGGCTCCCGGCTGTTCCTGATCCTCGCCTGCCTCACCCTCCCTCCGTTCCCCGTGCGGGCATGGCTCCTACCCGCCCGTACCTGGCGCAGAAGCAGCAGCCAAGGCTCCCCCCCATCAAAAACCCCTCCCAAGTGATTCCGGAGCCGGGGGAGACTTTGGCTGCTGCCTCTGTGCCAGGCCGGTCGGGATGGAGCCCGGACGCCCGCATGGAGGAGTGGAGGGTGGGGCAATTAATAAGAGCAGGTAGGAGAATATGCCCCCTTCCCAGGTCCCCACCCTCCTGCCCCAGACTGGGGCTCGCGTCGGCTGATGTCTCCCTTTGTTTTGCAGCGAGGAGACGGCTCAGCTTGGGAGCCGCCGCGTCCCGGGAGGGCCTGGAGCCGAGACGACGGCCTCTCGCCTCACAGGTAAGGGGACGGGGATTTCATTGCTTTGCCGCTCGCGATTTGTGGGTTTGGGGGGCGCGGAATGTCACCCCCTTCAGGATAGCACCTGGGGCAGCCCGCCCCCCTTCCCCCCTATCGGTACGCCCCTCGCCAGAAACAGGATTTGAGCCCAAGAGCTCTCTGCTCACCTGGGACTCGACTTCCTGCAACGGCTTCTTGAAGCCCCATCCCTGGTCGTTTGGTCTGTGACAGACCATTCAGACATTCAGGGATTCCTTCTTTCTTGCAGGGTATGACGTCTGCACCGCTGCGGCTGCTGCTGAAACCCCCCCAAAAATAATACAGGTAAGAGGAAGAATTTGCGCGGAGCTCCAGACTTCCAGACGAACTCTCTGACTTAAAACCAAGGCGTTCCTATGAGAGCCGGTATCAAAATCACATGGAAGCAGTACAGAAATGGATACGGCGGAGCTATAGCTGATAAGGAATGCAGCGCTCAAGGTTTGGACAAGGAGGACAGACCTGGGCTAAAGCGAGTCTTTTTCTCCCACAGGCCACGTCGTGTATGCAACCGCCTGTACATGAAAGCCCGCTCCTTCCCCGACGGCCTGGCCATCGACAAAGGCGACGTCTCGGCCCGCCAGGAGCTGAAGACACGGGCCCGTTACCTGGCCGAGAAGTATGAGTGGGACGTGGCCGAGGCCCGCAAGATCTGGTGCTTCGGCCCGGACGGCACTGGCCCCAACATCCTGACGGACATCACCAAGGGGGTGCAGTACCTCAACGAGATCAAGGACAGCGTTGTGGCAGGCTTCCAGTGGGCCACGAAGGAGGTAAGCAAGAGTGGGCGCCTCTCATCGCAGGGCGGTGGGCTGTCTGCGTCCTGCCTTCTTGGAACGGAGCAGAGACTTGCTGCGGTTTCCGAATAATAATTTATTACTTGCACCCCGCTCATCTGGCTGGGTTTCCAACAAAATAGTAAAATAGTTGGTCAAAAATTAAAAGGTTCCCTAAACAGGGTTGCCTTCAGATGTCTTCTAAAAGTCTGGTAGTTGTTTTCCTCTTTGACATCTGGTGGGAGGGCGTTCCACAGGCCCTCTGCCTGTTTCCTGTTACTTTGGAGTGCTTTGTTTTGTTTTGTTTTTAAATAATATTTATTAGATTTTCCACAAATACAAAGACAAAAATGCAAAAACAAAAAAACCAAATACAACAAAATAGAAAAAGGAAAAAGGGGAAAAAAGCAAAAACCTAAATTTTTTTTACATAAAATTACATAAAAACACCCCCCTCCACCCCACCAACACAAAAGAAGAAGACAAACCAAAAACATTCAAAAAGAAGAGATTTCCATTTTTCGGATTCCATCTTTCAATAACTTATTTCCCCGGCCTCCTCCCACCTCCCTTTTTGTATTCCAGTTATTAATCAGATCAGCAAATTCTTTCCATTTTTCACTGCTTACTCGCATATTTACCTTAATCCATTTAAACCTTATTCTCTCATCAGCATCTAAAAAATTGTCCAAACTCTAATCTGCTAACTTTTGAGTGCTTTGTCACATCAGCCCCTCAAGACTGTGTTCCAGCTTTAGGAAGTTGAATCAGCCTCATGTGTGATTTCCTCTTGCCCCTCCCCCTGAGTTGCGAAGGGGCCTCCTTTTCAGGTGTTCGCTCTTCCTTACCGTGTTTTGCTTGCCTGCGTTTCTCCTCCTTGATCGAGGGGGTTGGGGGTGTCGTCTCCAAATCCCCCTTCCTCCTGCCGGGTGCTCTGTCCGTTCCCCCTCTGAGGGCATGGGTACTGCCCAACACACACACACTACCTCTTCCCCAGCAGGAGCTGGCATGGGCAGTTTGGAGATGGTCGAGGATGAGGCTTTCAAGCTCCGGGTCATAGGTTCTGGTCCCACATAGGGGGAAAGATTCCAGCATTGCAAGAGGTTGGAACAGATGACCTCTGGGATCCCTTCCGATTCCATGGGACGACTCTACTGGGATGGAAAGGGAATCAACGGATATTTGCATCTCCCCTGCTTCTAGTCTCCAATTCTCTCTTTTCATATATATAATAATCTTCATTAGTTTTCAATTACAATAACCCAGGAATAGCCTCATTATAACAATGCCAAATTATATGCAGTTGCTAATTCCAATTATTCAGATGCCAAATTAAATAATTTAGGTGGCCTCCCGTGTGCTAGAATTGATGGTTTGATTATTTGCTTTATTTCTGCGTTCCAAAATCTTACCCATCTCAATTACACTCCAGTTAAAATAACAATCCCTTATACAACAACTGCAGTACTAACGACATCTATTCGTAGTGACATGTTTAATAATAATAATAATAATAATAATAATAATAATAATAATAATAAATTTTGTTTATATCCCGCCCTCCCCAGCCGAAGCCGGGCTCAGGGCGGCTAACAACAATAAAGCAGTACAAAAGTACAGCACAAACAACATTCTAAAATCATTCATTAATAATAATAAATGATTTATAACCTGCAGGTGAAGCATTCAAGCTATAGCCTTATCCCTCCTGTGTGTGACAGTTATTCTGTCCATGATGTTCCTTTCCGTCCTCGTAAAATATTATGCCTATCCTTTCTCAGTTGTTGCTGCTCTCCATCATATCTAGACTCCGATTCTCTGCCCCTTAGTAGATCACGCTCTTCCCAGCCTCTGGTCCCCCTGGGCGACTCCTCCTCCTCCTGGCTCTGACAGTTTGCAGGAAGAAGGCTGACCATAAGCTGAAGGAGGCATTGGCCCTACCTTTGCTTCTTGGCTGCTATGGCAGAGTGCTTAATTGCTTTTTTTAAAAAAAACTACGTTGCCTGCTTCAGAGAGGAAGGACAGAAAAGTTGGGTTGAATGCAAACTAGAAAATGATTTTCTCTCCCACCCCCAACCTCTCTCTTTTCTCCAGGGTGCCCTTTGCGAGGAAAACATGCGCGCCGTCCGCTTTGACGTACACGACGTGACCCTGCATGCGGACGCCATCCACCGCGGAGGTGGCCAGATCATTCCCACGGCCAGAAGGTGCCTCTATGCCTGCGTGTTGACGGCTCAGCCCCGCCTCATGGAGCCCATCTACCTTGTGGAGATCCAGGTGGGTGACTGGAGGCAGGCTGTGTTCTTAAGAGGCGGCGGCAGCCCACTGGCTTGACTCTGTGCAGTGCTGTAACGTATACCCACTTTCTTCCCCTTCCAGTGCCCAGAACAGGTTGTGGGTGGCATCTATGGCGTGCTGAACAGGAAGCGGGGGCACGTCTTTGAGGAGTCCCAGGTGGCCGGCACCCCCATGTTTGTGGTCAAGGCCTATCTCCCTGTCAACGAGTCCTTTGGTAAGTGTCACCTTTTATCAGCCTCCCTTGGCACTTGCATCTTCCAGGTAACCTTTGTCAGCAGCTGGAGGTGTGAAGGATCGATCAGAGGTTGTCTCCCAGGCTAATCTGAGATGGCTGCTACAAAGTTGAGTGGGTCTTGCCCTGGTAGCAGACTTCTGTCCCTCTTAAGTACCATATTTTTCGCTCTATAAGACCCACCAGACCACAAGACGCACCTAGTTTTTGGAGGAGGAAAACAAGAAAAAAAATGTTCTAAATCTCAGAAGCCAGAACAGCAAGAGGGATCGCTGCGCAGTGAAAGCAGCAATCCCTCTTGCTATTCTGGGATAGCTGCGCAGCCTGCCTTCGCCCCATAAGACGCACACACATTTCCCCTTACTTTTTAGGAGGGAAAAAGTGAGTCTATAGAGCAAAAAATAAGGTACGTTTCTGAGCACAATTCAAAGTGTTGGTACTGACCTTTAAAGCCCTAAATGGCCCATTATACCTGAAGGAACGTCTCCACCCCCATCGTTCAGCTTGGACACTGAGGCCCAGCTCTGAGGGCCTTCTCGGTGGTGGCGCCCTCTCCGTGGAACGCCTTCGTATCAGATGTCAAGGAAATAAACAACTACCTGACTTTTAGAAGACATCTGAAGGCAACCCTGTTTAGGGAAGTTTTCAATGTTTGATGTTTTCTTGTGCTTTTAATATTCTGTTGGGAGCTGCCCAGAGTGGCTGGGGAAACTCAGCCAGATAGGTTGGGTATAAATTAATAAATCATTACTCACATTATTTATTAAGGTAGATAAGATGCTGCTTTTAGCTAAGACAAGGAGCTGGTTGTGGGGTGTGGGGTAAACTTGAACACCTGTATTTCTGTCTTACAGTTTTGTTTGCTTATAGTATAAACTCTTCTCTCTCTCCCTCTCTCTTCGCAGGCTTCACTGCTGACTTGAGATCCAACACCGGGGGCCAGGCTTTCCCCCAGTGTGTGTTTGACCACTGGCAGATCCTGCCCGGAGACCCGTTCGACAACACCAGCCGCCCCTGCCAGGTGGTCGCTGAGACCCGCAAGCGTAAAGGGCTGAAGGAGGGCATTCCCGCACTAGATAACTTCCTGGACAAATTGTAAAAACCAATCAACCAAGCAGAATTTAAAAATGCAACACCAGATGTAAAAGAATAAATTTAAAAATGTATGTTGTGGGACTCCAAATTTAACTTGCATAATAACATCAGTGCCGCAGGTGTCTTGCAAAAGGCATTGGGCCACTTCCTTGCTTGATCTTCCGTCTCGGGGCAGATTTTAAAAAGAGCCGTGTCTGCATTCAGCCTTAGAGGTTCCAGGCCGTCTGCACACGAACTAGCGGGGCCGCTCACCCAGTGCCATTACAACTTCCAAAAAATACATTTCCATTTGATGCAACTGAAATGTTGCCCGTCTCCATATTTATTTGACGCTCGGAGCCAAGTGAAGGGGGTTTTTCCTCCCTTGGTTTGCAGGTTGGGGAGGACAGGCAAACTTCCGAAAAGAAAAGGGGGTGCGTGAAATTTCATTCCATACTCAAATACTGGATTCGATGGGGAGGAGGAGGGCAGTCTGGAGGAATTTTCTTTTAGGATTGGGAGAGAAAAGGGGGGGGGGAGGCTTTTCTAGTTGGGCAAAAGCTAGAAGGCCCGCAGCCTCTCTGCTAAATGGGTGTCATTGTGCAAATCAATGTATTAGTACCACTGGAATAATAAATTTAATAAGACGAGGCTGCCTGTTGTGTTGGATGTCTTTAACAGCTGTTGAGACCTGAGCCCACACACTTAGAAGCAAGGGGGGAGCTCCATCTGTGCTGTACGAAAGCAGTTTTATTTAGAAAACGGTGCGCTTAGTGCAGCGGTTGTATGTGTGCGCACAGTCCTTCGCTGGCGCCTGCAGGGCTGTTGTAATGAGGCCTGCGGCAAGCATCCAGCTGTAGCCCATAGACCAGGCTGCAGTTTGTGGTGCCCACAACAGTTTATCTGGTTCGGCAGATAATGCCCACAGGCCTCAAAAAGATCAGTGGTCCTTGACTTGAAGCTTCACAGCTCCCTGATTTTGGCGTAGATTACTGTCATACAACCCAGGGTTGGTCTTTTCAAAAGACAATAGAATTGAAGCCTGTAGAGCATTAGCGGCTGAAGGCCTCTGGGTTTAATTTTTGTGAAGAGCTGGTCAAAAACACACAGGATGGTTTTCGCAAAGTCCCAGCAAGCAAATCAGGATGAGTGCTCATTAACTTGTAACCACCCCCTCTTCCCTTGCAAACCGCAGGCTCGATGAGGAATAGATATAATCTAACCTGTTTGCAAGCAATCAAAATAGGTCGCCTGGGGACTCTCGCAGACATGAATAAAGGCCAGTAGTGATTGAGTGAATGATATATTTGCGATAATTAAGAGGTATATACACTTCACTGAATAAATACGTCGACTTGTTTCATGTTTCCTGAAAGAATAGGCAAACCAAAACAATGGCTATCCTTTGAAAGTCGCACGTCTCTGAATTTAGCAAATCCAGCCCAGTGTATGCCGAAATGTCTAAATTTGGCTAAAGTGGACATTGAAATGAATAGCAGAAAACTGCATTACCGTATATTACAGGAAATTGCTTGCAAAATTGCATATGAAAATCTGGATATTGGGAGAAATTTTCATTAGAACTTTTAACAAACAAGCAAACGCCCCACCCCGAAAAACAAATGTGCAACTGAATGTGTGATTGGGGAAAATGGGAAACAAATTGCCTTTTTTTATTGGTTTCCACATATCACAGAAAAAAAGAAAATACTACAAAACACACACCAAGAAAAGAAAAACAAAACAGAATTCTTCAAATCTCTAATTCTCGTTACATTGCTACCTGACTTCCTCAAATCCCCTCTAACTGAATTTCATTATAACTCCTGTATAGTAGTTCTCCAAATTCATATTTCTAATAATATTCACTCCTTTCATTTACTATCCTCATCTCTTTTATTAATATTCAAATCCTTAATATTTACTACCACGTATTCTGCTCCTAAGCCTATTTGTTGCTTCCAAGAATTTTCTAATTCCCTTATATCACAATATTTAGCTAAATATGCTTTAAATTTCTTCCATCAAATTGCCATTTGTCTTAATCACTAATCATGGTATGGCCAGATGGGGCTTATTTACCTGGGAAGGAAAAGGGAAACTGATCCTAAACCTCCCATGCCATGTGAAGATACCTTGGGGAAAATAAAGGGTTAAGGAGTAACCGGCACAAATCCTCAATGGATTCCCTAAAATGGTTGGGTGGTGCCTTGTACACTGGCAACCCTGCAGCCAGGTGTCTTGCTCTGTTTTCCTTTGGACCCCATCAGCGAGTCTTGTCATCTGGGCAGCGCAGGACCCCCACATACACTGCCCAGGCTTACGCCCTGGGGTGGTCACTTGGGTGCTGCTAACACTGGTTTGCTTTCACCCCTGGAGGTGCACTCCATTGTCTTTTGAGACAGCCTGATATCTGCAAGCATTGAGGTCACACAGTCTGGCCTGCTGGTAAAAAGTAAAGGTAAAGGGACCCCTGACCATTAGGTCCAGTCGTGACCGACTCTGGGGTTGCGGTGCTCATCTCACTTTATTGGCCGAGGGAGCTGGCGTACAGCTTCCGGGTCATGTGGCCAGCATGACTAAGCCGCTTCTGGCGAACCAGAGCAGCACACAGAAACGCCATTTCCCTTCCTGCTGGAGTGGTACCTATTGATCTACTTCCACTTTGACATGCTTTTGAACTACTAGGTGGGCAGGAGCAGGGACCGAGCAACGGGAGCTCACCCCATTGCGGGGATTCGAACCGCCGACCTTCTGATCGGCAAGTCCTAGGCTCTGTGGTTTAACCCACAGTGCCACCCGCGTCTGGCCTGCTGGTACCTGCCAGCCTAATGGCTCTTAAGGTAGACTCAGCCTGAAGTTTGTGTTTGGGGAGGCTCATGTTAAATATATTCAGGTGGGGAATCGTTTGGGCTTTGGGGTCCGGATCTTTACTACCTGACCCCACCGAGTGGGCGGACTGGCTGTGTGGGGCAACCCACAGGTCAATCACATGACATCATGTACACATGAGTTGTCTCCACCTGTCAAAATTCCTTATGGAGGGCTCCCAACAGCTGGCCGCACAAAGGGCGTTGTGTATTGCCAGTCCCAACCCTGCATTTTACCAGCTGATGGGCACCGGGAACACACTGCTCCAAGCAAAAAGGAACAATCGACCCGTCCCTTGCGATCTGTGTTTGCTATCTAGCATGGGACGGTGTGGTTTGAGGGAAACAGCCTTGCAAGCAGAATTATTATTATTTAATAAATTAATATAACCGCCCTTTATCCGTAGATCTCGGGGCAGTTCCCACTCCTGATTTAGGAAGTGTAAGGAGCAGCTGGAATTGCTCCAGGAAACAAAAAAGGCAACCGATAACTGAGTGTGGTATGGTGCGAGAACCAGGTATCCACAAGAGTTCTTGCTGCCATGCCTGGTTTCTGAAGCATCTACAAGCCTGAACGCCAAGTGCACTGCATTCTAAACTAGATATGCCCAACGCTTGGCACGATGGCGGCCAGTTTAGCTGGAGGCATCCTGGAGGAACATTAGCTGCCTTGGGGTTTCCAGAGGATGTTGGACTCGATGGGCCCCAGCTGGCATGCCCGAGGATTAGGAGCTGTTTGGAGTTTGTTGTCGTTTAGTCGTATCCCAGTCTTTGTGACCCCCTGGACCAGAGCACGCCAGGCACTCCTGTCTTCCACTGCCTCCCGCAGTTGGGTCAGACTCATGCTGGTAGCTTCGAGAACACTATCCAACCATCTCGTCCTCTTCCGTCCCCTTCTCCTTGTGCCCTCCATTTTTCCCAACATCAGGGTCTTTTCCAGGGAGTCTTCTCTTCCCATGAGGTGGCCAAAGTCTTGGAGCCTCAGCTTCAGGATCTGTCCTTCCAGTGAGTACTCAGGGCTGATTTCCTTCAGAATGGATGCATTTGATCTTCTTGCAATCCATGGGACTCTCAAGAGTCTCCCCCAGCACCATACATTTCATTTATTTCTGAATATAAAGAAAATACAGTGGTGCCCAGCAAGACGAATGCCTCGCAAGACGGAAAACCCGCTAGACGAAAGGGTTTTCCGTTTTGGAGGTGCTTTGCAGGACGAATTTGCTATGGGCTTGCTTCGCAAGACGAAAATGTCTTGCGATTCCTGGGGTGTTTTTTTTGCTCCCCACCCCCTTTTTCTAAGGCACTAAGCTGCTAATAGCCTTTTAGCAGCTAATCCGCTAATCCCTTAAGCCTTTAATAGCTGCTAATAGCCGCTAAACCGCTAATAAGTTCTAGAAGGCGGCACGAGGGGGGGGGCTGAAGCTGAGCTGGACACAGCTGCCATTGCCGCAAGAATGTGGTCATTTACGCAGCAAGAAGGAGCTCTCTCCAAACTTGGAAGCAAGAAGATTCTCTTGATTCAGGTGAGCCATGGAGCCAGGGCTTATACAGAAATTGTACCTCAGGTTAAGAACTTTGCTTCAGGATGAGGACAGAAGTCGTGCTCTGGTGGCGCGGCGGCAGCGGGAGGCCCCATTAGCAAAAGTGGTACCTCAGGTTAAGAACAGTTTCAGGTTAAGAACGGACCTCCGGAACGAATTAAGTTCTTAACCCGAGCCACCACTGTGCTGCTAAAGGCCAGATGCCTCACACCCCCCTCCAAGCTTCACAGAACTGGGCTATGCCTGATTATCGTCTCCCAAAGCAACTTGTTGTTTAGTCGTTTAGTCGTATCCCAATCTTTGTGACCCCCTGGACCAGAGCATGCCAGGCACTCCTATCTTCCACTGCCTCCCACGGATTGGTCAAAATCATATTCATAGCTTCGAGAACAGTGTCCCACCATCTCGTCCTCTGTCGTCCTCTTCTCCTTGGGCCCTCCATCTTTCCCAGCATCAGGGTCTTTTCCAGGGAGTCTTCTCCTCTCATGAGGTGGCGCCTCAGCTTCAGGATCTGTCCTTCCCGTGAGCACTCAGGGCTGATTTCCTTAAGAATGGAGAGGTTTGATCTTCTTGCAGTCCATGGGACTCTCACAACACAGCCTGGCTCTAGTCACCCACCTGGATCTCCACAAGGTAGATGGGCTCCATGAGGCGGGGCTGAGCCGTCAACACGCAGGCATAGAGGCATCTTCTGGCCGTGGGAATGATTTGGCCACCTCCGCGGTGGATGGCGTCCGCATGCAGGGTCACGTCGTGTACGTCAAAGCGGACGGCGCGGATGTTTTCCTCGCAAAGGGCACCCTGGATAAAAGAGAGAGAGGTTGGGGGTGGGAGAGAAAATCATTTTCTAGTTTGTATTCAACCCAACTTTTCTGTCCTTCCTCTCTGCAGCAGGCAATGTAGTTTTTTTTTTAAAAAAAAGCAATTAAGCACTCTGCCATAGCAGCCAAGAGGCAAAGGTCGGGCCAATGCCTCCTTCAGCTTATGGTCAGCCTTCTTCCTGCAAACTGTCAGAGCCAGGAGGAGGAGGAGTCGCCCAGGGGGACCAGAGGCTGGGAAGAGCGTGATCTACTAAGGGGCAGGGAATCGGAGTCTAGATATGATGGAGAGCAGCAACAACTGAGAAAGGATAGGCATAATATTTTACAAGGACGGGAAAGAACATCACGGACAGAATAACTGTCACACACAGGAGGGATAAGGAAATACAGTGGTGCCTCGCAAGACGGAAAACCCGCTAGACGAAAGGATTTTCCGTTTTTCAATGCGCTTCGCAGGACGAATTTCTCTATGGGCTTGCTTCGCAAGACGAAAATGTCTTGCAAGTTCCTGTGATTTTTTTTCGCTCCCCACCCCCTTTTTCTAAGGCACTAAGCTGCTAATAGCCTTTTAGCAGCTAATCCGCTAATCCCTTAAGCCTTTAATAGCTGCTAATAGCCGCTAAACCGCTAATAGCACTAATCCGCTAATGGGCTTGCTTCGCAAGACGAAAAAACTGCTAGACGAAGAGACTCACCGAACGGATTCTTTTTGTCTTGCGAGGCACCACTGTATTTCAAAATAAATATTTTTCCCCTCCCCACCCTTCTTTGGTTACCTATGGGACCACCTATCCTGGTATGCCCCATGGAGGACCTTAAGGTCCATAAATAGCAACACCCTAGAGGTCCCGGGCCCTAAGGAAGTCAGATTAGCCTCAACCAGAGCCAGGGCCTTTTCAACACTGGCTCCATGGGACCAGGGCCCTACGGAATCTGATTTCTTTCCGCAGGGCCCGTAAGACAAGAGTTGTTCTGCCTGGCATTTGGCTTAGAATCAGTTTGATTCCCTCCCCCTATTTCTCCTCCTGTGAAGAGGCTGCATCCTAATGTTTTAATATGGCATTTTAATCTTGTTTTTTAAATTGTTTTTTAATCAACTTTTTAAATTACTGGTTATTAGCCACCCTGAGCCCGTTATTGGCTGGGGAGGGCGGGGTATAAATAAAATTTATTATTACTATTATTGTAGCCTTATGAGGCTTTGCCCTCGGGTGGGAAAAATATTGCGCCTGGGAAAGGGAAGTGGGAGTCAACAGACACTCAAGGAATAGTTTCAGAGAAAAAGGTTTTATTTCTACCATCCATGAACTGGTAGAAGGAGCAAGTGTGATAGTCCACAAAAGCATGCACGAGTTCACAATCATGTGCACAAGCATATATACCCCTTTCCAGTTCCCTCCTCCTTTCTCCTCCCTCAGGAGTCCTGCCCCATGATGTGTTCCTCTGAGCATGTACAGAAAGCTGTCTTGGAACTATTGTGGACTCTTGGCAGGAAAGGGGGTGAGGGGGTTTCAGTGTGTTCCAGTTGTTTCATTCTTGTGCTTTGGCATGGTTCCTGGACAGAAAGCAAGTTGCAATGTGGTTCTTTAGCAAGGCCAGAAGGCCTGAGAAAGGCCTGAGAAACAATGGACTGTTCTCTACCTTTGTTACAGCAGAGCGGAATGTTTCTGATGCTTAGCTGCTGAGAAAATGATTTTGAAAAGCTTTGAGCCTGCTTTGGTGGGGGGTGACTTTGGGCCTAGGTGAGGTCACCTGTCCTCACCTTCCTTCATTATTACTTTTCCAACGGGATAACTGGAGCCAGTTCACCGACACCTGGAATCCGGTGTAGAAGTTTGCCACGTGATAACTTAGCCGCGTCTGAACACGTGATACCAAGTTCCCGGGCTCCAGAAGCACGTGGCGCGCGGCAGGGGGCGTGGCGTTCGAGCGCAAAGAGCGGGAAATGGGCGGCCGCGGCGCAGGCGCACTGGCGCCGCTCCACAGCCCGGCTAAGATGGCGCTGGCTGAGGGAAACGCCGTGGCGGCTTCGGCGCCGGCAGACGAAGAGTCCGAGCCGCCGCCGCCGTCGGCAGCACCGGGGGCGGGGGCAGCTGCTGCTGCTGCTGCCACCTCCTCCAGCGCGGCCCGGCCGGCCCGACTGCCCCTGGCGCGTGTCAAGGCGCTGGTCAAAGCCGACCCGGACGTCAGCCTGGCTAGCCAGGAGGCCATCTTCATTTTGGCGCGCGCGGCGGTGAGCGACTGACTGAGGGAGGCGGTGGGCGGGGTCTCGTGTTTGCCTCGGCCAATCAGGAGGCCGCGAGCGCGCGGCGGCGGTTGACTTAGGTCAAGGCGGTGGGCGGGGCGCCGCTTTGAAAACCTCCCGCCAATCAGGAGGCCGGCTTTCGTGGTTGGCGCGCGCTGCGGCGGTTGACGTGAGTTGCCCTCGAGCTTAAGGAGGTGGGCGGTCCTGCGCGGTTACGCCCTTGCCCAATCAGAAGGCTGTTTTCGCCTACGCGGGGACGGGTGCTTACGTAGGCCACCCCTGGCCAATCAGAAGCTTACGTTTGCCCTGGGTCCGGTGAAAGGCGTGAGAGAGTGGCAAGGAGGGCGGGTGGTGGGCGGGGCTGCGCCACTTTGGCTGCGCCGATTGGCTGCAAGTTCTAAACACGTGGCGAAGAGGGTGGGATTCTGCAAACATATTCCTGAATCTTGTTCTGTTATTTACCTGGCCAGGTAATTCATTATTACATGGTCCATATGAATTACAATTGTGGGTGTTCCGATTATAATTTTTGCTATTCTTGAATGTTTATCATAATTGTGAATATTGGTGTGTCTAATACAGTAATCGTAATTATTCTTCTAATACCCATAATTAATATTTTGAGTTTTAGCTCCCCAAATTGTTTATAAATCATCTTGTGTTTGTATATTTCCTTGGGATACATGTAAAAGGCAAAGCCTAACTTGGGAGACAGGCAGGATTCATATTTTAAATAAATTCATACATTAATTTAATTTAATCATTTTTATTGCGCTTGCCATGGCAACAGCCAAAGGAGGAAAAAACAAACAAACCAGCAGTCCCTGGATGGGCTAGCGGTTAATTGGAAAGGGGACTCAGATCTAATTTGCAGACTTTATTTGAGAATTACTTTTTATTCTGCATAATAAGAAATTTTGGTGGATTTGACCATGGCTTTATATTAATAATATGATAACGAATACTCTGCAGTAAATTACTGGTGGTGCCACTTAATTATTGATGATTCTACTGTTTTGAGAGAACACTGATAGTGATATTAATAAAATAGGATGTTTTAGAATGACAGCATATACTATTGGTAGTGTTGCTGAGTGAGATTTTTATTGGTTAAGTAAAGCTATCGCCACCGCTGTGACTTTTGGATCTTCTAATAAACCAACTTGGCTTTCCATATTAATGCACAGTATCATAATGCTGTTATAAAAATCTATAGCATGAACATGCTTGGAATACCATGTACTTCTTTGGACACAGGTGGCGCTGTGGCCTAAACCACTGAGCCTCTTGGGCTTGCTGATCAGAGGGTCAGTGGTTCGAATCTCTGCAACGGGGTGAGCTCCCGTTGCTCTGTCCTGGCTCCTGCCAATTTAGCAGTTCGAAAGCACGCCGGGGCGCGTAGATAAATAAGTACCTTTCTTGTAGGAAGGTAAACAGCGTTTCAGGGACGCGGGTGGCGCTGTTGGGTAAAAGCCTCAGCGCCTAGGACTTGCCGATCGAAAGGTCGGCGGTTCGAATCCGCGCGGCGGGGTGCGCTCCCGTCGCTCGGTCCCAGCGCCTGCCAACCTAGCAGTTCGAAAGCACCTCCGGGTGCAAGTAGATAAATAGGGACCGCTTACTAGCGGGAAGGTAAACGGCGTTTCCGTGTGCGGCTCTGGCTCGCCAGAGCAGCGATGTCACGCTGGCCACGTGACCCGGAAGTGTCTCCGGACAACGCTGGCCCTTGGCCTCTTAAGTGAGATGGGCGCACAACCCTAGAGTTCAGTCCTGCTGGCCACATGACCCAGAAAGCTGTCTGCGGACAAACGCCGGCTCCGTCGGCCTGAAAGTGAGATGAGCGCCGTAACCCCAGAGTCACCTTTGATTGAACTTAACTGTCCAACTAAATAAGGATATTGTGAACTTGGAAAAGGCTCAGAAAAAGCAACCAAAATGGTTGTGGTGGTGAGACGACTCCCTGATCAGGAAGGGTTACAACATTTGGGGGCATTTCAATTCAGAGAAAAAGCAAGGCAGCAGACATATAAGAAAAAAGGAAAAATTGTGTGGAGGAAGTGAATAGAGAGAAAATTTTCTCTTCCTCTCTCCATAATATCAAAAGTCCTGGGCATCCAGCAAAGCTGAGTTTTTGATGATTCAGGACAGACAAAAGTAGATACTTATTTACAGTCCATAAAAGCTTGTTTTCTCTGCTTTGCTTTCATCCCCACAGGAGTTGTTTGTGGAAACCATTGCAAAAGATGCCTACATCTACGCACAGCAAGGAAAACGGAAAACTCTCCAGAGGAAAGACCTGGGTAAGGAAGTAAAATAATAATCTTATTTTATACCCCGCCCATCTTGTCTTCCTAATTCTTAAGAACCAAAATGACGCTGTGTTTTCAAATCCAAAAACAAATTTATACATTCCATACATCTTAATTACATCTTACTTCTTCTTTTTTTTTACTTCTCTCGATTTGTCTGCCATTCCTTCCTATTATTACTTTTTACACATGTCTGCCCTTTTAACCCTTTCCCCTCACAGAGCTTCCTAAAAGCTTACAAACGTAATTTTATTATCACTCAGTTTTTGCATATATTGGATAAACTTTTCCCAATCTTCTGTAAATCTTTGATCTCGTCGATTCCGGATCCTTCCTGTCATTCTGTCCAGTTCTGCATAATCCATCATTTTAGTTCTCCATTCTTCTATCGTAGGTAATTCCTCCTGTTTCCATTTCTGGGCCATCAATATTCTTGCTGCTGTCACTGCATATAAAAATAACTTCTTTTCTTTCTTATTTATCTCATTACCTGTAATGCCTAGCAAAAATGCTTCTGGTTTCTTAACAAATGTATATTTCAACATTTTCTTCAATTCATTATAAATCATTTCCCAAAAGCATTTTACCTTCTTACATTCCCACCATCTGCCACTGAGCTATAGGTCTTCCTCCTAAAGGGGAGAAAGAGGTACAGGGATTGGGGTGGAGGGCAACCCCTCTCCCCACAAGAAACCTCACAGGGACTAGAAACACAAGCTGTGTTATTTGGGCAGAAAGAGTAGCCATATCAGGGATCTGGGGAAGCTTCAAGGGCATGAAGATCTGAAATTAGCTGCCATAACTTCTCTTGCGGCCAACAAATAGGAGCCCTTTTACAGTTCAGAATACAAATTTCTGTGGTCTGATCCATCCTTGCAGATATCAGTCCTAATTTCCCTTTTATTATTATTTCCTTTTCAAATTGGTGCTGCCGCCGCAGACAACGCCATAGAAGCAATAGACGAGTTTGCGTTTCTGGAAGGTAAGGTTTCGTTTCAAGTTTTCGTTGTAGCGTCGCTGCCTTGTCAGAATGGTGAGCTAGCCTTACCTTGTGTCATGGTTCGGTTCACAGGCGATCGAAGTCCCGGCAGGGGACGTCAGGACCGGGGGCAAGATGGCAGGGTGGGAGCAGGAGCAGGGGTCCAGAAGCCAGGAGCCAAGAGTCTGAGGGTCCGAGAGCCGGGAGTTAGGAAGCCAAGGGTCCGGGGGTCAGGAAGCAAGGAGTCACAAAGTCAGGGGTCCGAGGATCAAGAAGCAAGGAGTCACAACGTCAGGGGTCCGAGGGTCGAGGAGCAAGGAGTCACGAAGTCAGGGGTCCGAGGGTCGAGGAGCAAGGAGTCACGAAGTCAGGGGTCCAAGAAGCAAGAAGCAAGGAGTCACGAAGTCAGGGGTCCGAGGATCAAGAAGCAAGGAGTCACAAAGTTCAGGGGTCCGGGGGTCAGGAAGCAAGGAGTCATAAAGTCAGGGGTCCGAGGGTCAAGAAGCAAGGAGTCACGAAGTCAGGGGTCCGGGGGTCAGGAAGCAAGGAGTCACGAAGTCAGGGGTCCGAGGATCAAGAAGCAAGGAGTCACAAAGTCAGGGGTCCGGGGGTCAGGAAGCAAGGAGTCACAAAGTCAGGGGTCCGAGGGTCAAGAAGCAAGGAGTCACAAAGTCAGGGGTCCGGGGGTCAGGAAGCAAGGAGTCACGAAGTCAGGGGTCCGAGGATCAAGAAGCAAGGAGTGACGAAGTCAGGGGTCCAAGAAGCAAGGAGTCACAAAGTCAGGGGTCCGAGGAGCAAGGAGTCACGAAGTCCAGGGTCCAAGAAGCAAGGAGTCACGAAGTCCGGGGTCCGAGGATCAAGAAGCAAGGAGTCACGAAGTCAGGGGTCCAAGAAGCAAGGAGTCACAAAGTCAGGGGTCCGAGGAGCAAGAAGTCAAGGAGCCAAACACAGCAAGGCAGGGAACGTGTTGCTGTGGCAAAGAGCCGAAGGGAAATGCTGACCTTATAGCCCTTCCCGGCTCTTGCCACCAGGTGCAGTGAGTTACCAGTCAGCCTCACCTGTGTGGCTGCACCTTGCCTCTCCAGAACAAGCTTAGGAAGGCCTCAATCCTGCAAAGTCCTATTGGTCACAGGGCCTGGCTCCTGCATGCATACCTGACACCTTGGCTCTGAATTCCAGGTGTGTGAAAGCCAGGCTCCAGTTCAGACGGAGAGTCACTTTGGTCACATCTACGGCATACATTTAAAGCACATGGCTTTCCTTCCCAAGAATCCTGGGAACTGTTAATTTGCCATCCGCAGAGCTATAATTCCCGGCGCCCTGAACGACAGTTCCTGCCATTCTTTGGGGGAAGCCATGAACCTCAGAGGTATATAGTCCATGTGAAGCCCACAATTTCTGTGTAGGTCAGAATTAAAGTCAAGACCAGAGGGTAGCCAATGTGAATGCCATCCAGAAATGGTTGGAGTCCATTCTTCCATCAGTCCTAGAAGCTATCATAACCAGCAGCCAGGGATTATGGGAGTTGGAGTCCAGGAAATATCACGCCCTCTCACATGCCCTTTTCCCAGTGCCTTAATGGCTGTGTGTGTGGGTTAGATCCTTCAGTTGCTCCAACAGTGTGTTGTTTGGGGGCTTGGGGGCATTTGAGATGGTGTCTGAAAACCTTTTGACGGCAACTTGAGATGTAAAGGAGCAATTTGTTTAGTTGGCTTTGGGTTTAAGAGCTAAGGTCTCCAAACAACAATACAGTATCTGGAAGATAGGCTAGGAATGATGGGAGTTGTAGTCCAACCCTTTGGGCTTTGAAGGTTCATAATAGTTGAAAAATAAATAAATTAAACCTTTCACATTCCATGGTGTGTGTGTGTGTTTTGATGTTTTCTTAGTCTTCTTAAGTATATTTTATGCTTTAGCACATTGACTTGTAATAACCTGAATGCTGAGAAGCAGAACAGAAGCCAAGGCACAATTGATAAATACGGATAAATTTTGATTCCTTGGGCAAAAAAAATGAGAGGCACAAATACAAGATGGGTGACACCTGGCTTGAGAGCAGTACATGTGAAAAGGATCTAGGAGTCTTGGTTGACCACAAACTTGACATGAGCCAACAGTGTGACGCGGCAGCTAAAAAAGCCAATGCAATTCTGGGCTGCATCAATAGGAGTATAGCATCTAGATCAAGGGAAGTAATAGTGCCACTGTATTCTGCTCTGGTCAGACCTCACCTGGAGTACTGTGTCCAGTTCTGGGCACCACAGTTCAAGAAGGACACTGACAAACTGGAACGTGTCCAGAGGAGGGCAACCAAAATGGTCAAAGGCCTGGAAACGATGCCTTATGAGGAACGGCTAAGGGAGCTGGGCATGTTTAGCCTGGAGAAGAGGAGGTTAAGGGGTGATATGATAGCCATGTTCAAAGATATAAAAAATGTCACATAGAGGAGGGAGAAAGGTTGTTTTCTGCTGCTCCAGAGAAGTGGACACGGAGCAATGGATCCAAACTACAAGAAAGAAGATTCCACCTAAACATTAGGAAGGACTTCCTGACAGTAAGAGCTGTTTGACAGTGGACTTTGCTGCCAAGGAGTGTGGTGGAGTCTCCTTCTTTGGAGGTCTTTAAGCAGAGGCTTGACAACCATATGTCAGGAGTGCTCTGATGGTGTTTCCTGCTTGGCAGGGGGTTGGACTCGATGGCCCTTGTGGTCTCTTCCAACTCCATGATTCTATGATTCTATAAAGGGATGAACGTGAACTGGAATTAGTTCCTCTTTAAAATGAACTTTCCAAGCTATGTCCAGGCCAAATGTAAATCTGTTAAAATGGTAGCTGCCTTGATTCAAAAACCACCTATCTTCATTTCATGGTCTGCCTGCTCTTCTGTTTAATTCTGTAGGTACTCTGGACTGATGAAAGAAAGCGGAATCCCTGGAAGGAGAGATTGGAACAGAACGTGCCTTGCAAAAGGCACAGAAGGAAACGTTCCCAGGGAGATGAAGGGACTGTTTCTGCCTGCCAGACCTGGTGGATTTGAAATGGCCCTGAATTTGAAACAGGCTCTGTTGTAAATTCCTTTGTATATACCCCAACCCTTGTGGTTTCTCCAAAGTTCTGTATGTCGTTTTGTACTCTAATTACATACATCTTTTTTCCATACCTCTGTTGTGCAGTACAGTGTTGTGTATGTCACCTCTTGGCCACCTGGCCTCTACCTTGCAATTCCTAATACAACACACACATTGGTAAAAAGGTAAAGGGACCCCTGACCATTAGGTCTAGTCATGGCCGACTCTGGGGTTGCGGCACTCATCTCGCTTTATTGGCCGAGGGAGCTGGCGTACATCTTCTGGGTCATGTGGCCAGCAGGACTAAGCCGCTTCTGGCGAACCAGAGCAGCGCACGGAAACGCCGTTTACCTTCCCGCCGGAGCGGTACCTATTTATCTACTTGCACTTTGAGGTGCTTTTGAACTGCTAGGTTGGCAGGAGCAGGGACTGAGCAACGGGAGCTCATCCCTGAAGGCCACAGAAGCCCCCTCCCCTTGTTTTATCTATGGGGAAATTTAGGTACACATAGCTGAGGTGACACCCTGGGCCCTGCCATTCACACCCAAAGTGCAGCTGTCGAGTTGTTTTGACCGTCGAAAACAGCGAAGCAGAGCTCATAGTGGGAAGTGGGCATCAAGAAGGAAGTGAGAAGGGTTGTATTGTTTCAGAGAAAAGGAGAAGTGAGCAACTCGCCTTGTTTCAGGATGAGCCATGACTTAAATCTGATGAGAGTAAAATGGAGGAGGGGGCCGTTTTCCGATTCCTTTGAAAAGATGCCCCCAACCCTCTTCTTGCGATCGGTGGTGCTCAGACTGAGGACGTTTCTCTTAGGCAGAGAATGAGGTCCTTTTGTCACTTGAGTTCTGGTCTTACGATACGATAATCTTTATTGTCATTGCCCCATACAGTGGTGCCTCGCAAGACGAAATTAATTCGTTCTGCGAGTTTTTTCGTCTTGTGAATTTTTTCGCCTTGCGAAGCACCACTGTGCATTGACGGTTTCCCATAGGAATGCATTGGCGGTTTTAAGAAAAAGGCGCAACCATCCAGGAGTCCTTTGCCTTACCTTTTACCCAGAACTGGACATAGTGGGTTGCGTCCAAGGTTAGCCACGCTCAGAGAAGACACGTCGAATTTAAAGGACATGACTTACATGAGCCTGTTAATTTCAATGGTCCCACTTTGAGTAGAAGTTGGGACTTTCGATGCAGCCTGGACAGCCCTGTTAGGGTCACAAGCGAGATGAGGGCCACAACCCCATAGTCGCCTTGGACTTCACTTAACCGTCCAGGTGTCCTTTACCTTTACCTTCAGTTGCACCAGCAGCACAAAATATAGTTACAGTGGTACCTCGCAAGACGAATGCCTCGCAAGACAAAAAACTCGCAAGACGAAAGAATTTTTCGTTTTCTGAGTTGCTTCGCAAGACGGATTTCCCTATGGGCTTGCTTCGCAAGACGAAAACGTCTTGCGCCTTTTTTTTAAAGCCGCCAATGCATTCCTATGGGAAACCGTCAATACACAGTGGTGCTTCGCAAGACGAAAAAACTCGCAATGCAGTGTGTTATAGGAATTCTAAGGTCTTATATATATAAATTATATATTATGAACAAATGTACAAGGTAAACACATACATAAGTATCTAAACCACGTGTCTGAAATAGTGCAGGAGAGCAATCCTGAAACCGTTTTGACTCTTTCAGTGGAGGATCTGCACATAGCAGTCTTGGCAGCCACACAGGTTGTCTATAAAATCGGACGGTTTGGGCAGAGGGAGCCGGCGTACAGCTTCCGGGTCATGTGGTCAGCAGAGTCATGTGGCGAACCAGAGCAGCGCACGGAAACGCCGTTTACCTTCCTGCTGGAGTGGTACCTATTTGTCTACTTGCACTTTGACATGCTTTTGAACTGCTAGGTTGGCAGGAGCAGGGACCAAGCAACGGGAGCTCACCCCGTCGCGGGGATTTGAACTGCTGACCTTTTGAGTCCTAGGCTCTGTGGTTTAACCCACAGCGCCACCCGCATCCCTGAAGCTTAACTACCTCCTGCATAAATAAATATTGTTCCTTGTCTGGTTTGTCTTCTTCCAACATTCAGCTTCATTGGACGTCCATGACTTCTGTCTGAAAACCTCCAAGGGAGGAGAGTCCACCATCTTCTGCCAGAACATTCTTCCTACTGTTTGTTCTTGTAATTTGAAGCTATTAGTTCTGGTCCCCCCTTCTAGAGCAGCAGAAAACAAGCTTGTTCCATCTTCTTCCATGCAACAGCCCAGAGGTGGTTTTTGGGTAGTGGAACCACTTTGGCCGCACTGGGCACCACAAGGGGCGCTGCAACAATTATGAGGAACCAAATGCGTGGTGTAGGGGGTGCCAATTTTTAGCATCTCACAGGGCGCCACTGAGATTTGAGAGCCCAAGTCTGCCCCTGCAACTGCCCATCACATATGTGAAGATGGCTCTCATGGCACCTCTAAGTCTCCTCCATGCTAAACATACCCAACTCCTTCAACCGTTCCTCACAAGGCTTGGATTCCAGACCCTTGAACATCATGGTCACCCACTTCTGCACATGTTCAGCCTTGTCAATACCCATCTTAAGCGGTGGTACTCAGAACTTGACACAGGGACTCTCAAGAGACTCCTCCAGCACAATGTTGAACCAGATGGACCAAATGCACCCCATCGTCTCTTGAGACAGAAAGGTGCCAACGTCAACAACAAGAGGAAGGCAGCTCTCGAGCTGATCTGCTGGGACCGGGAAGGGGAAGCAGGTATACTGGGCCATGAAAACCCCTGTGACTGTCAGAGAGATTTCACCAGCTGCATTGCCCACGCGGCAAATATGTTTTCTTTAAATTGCTAGGGCAACGCAGAATTTCCCCCTTTCGTTTTTCTTAGAAACGAAAATGTGCAAGCTGTAGAGTTTTAAGTTTGCTGAGCCCAGCGACCCAACCTTTCCGCTGGCGACTTTTCTTCTTGTGACCAAGTCTCGCCGTTTCATCCCCGAGATGTTGTGGTTTCTTTGGGGGGGTGGGATGAGGACTCCAATAGATATGTCATTTGCAGGGACTTTATAAAGCCTCTTTAGAAAAGGGGGCCCCTGCATTTTCATCTTCCTCTTTCATGGAGAAGCACCAGGAGGTTCAAACAAGAAGCTTTCTTTAAATCCTTCGGTGGAGAGAGAGGTAAGATTTGTGTGAGGGGGGCCAAAGTAATTTGGGGGGAGGGCGGGGGTAGGATCAGACTGCCATGCATACCTTTGGGCTCTGTCTGAAGACTAACATCTACTGCCTGCTTCGACCTTAACACAGCCAATTATCATCTTTCCCTGCAAAACAGTGCTGTGAAGTTAGAGAGGATGTTGTTTAGTCGTTTAGTCGTGTCCGACTCTTCGTGACCCCCTGGACCAGAGCACGCCAGGCACTTCTGTCTTCCACTGCCTCCCGCAGTTTGGTCAAACTCATGCTGGTAGCTTCGAGAACACTGTCCCACCATCTCGTCCTCTGCCGTCCCCTTCTCCTTGTGCCCTCCATCTTTCCCAACATCAGGGTCTTTTCCAGGGAGTCTTCTCTTCTCATGAGGTGGCCAAAGTCTTGGAGCCTCAGCTTCAGGATCTGTCCTTCCAGTGAGCACTCAGGGCTGATTTCCTTCAGAATGGAGAGGTTGGATCTTCTTGCAGTCCATGGGACTCTCAAGAGTCTCCTCCAGCACCATAAGTCAAAAGGATCCATTCTTCGGTGATCAGCCTTCTTTATGGTCCAGCTCTCACTTCCATACATCACTACTGGGAAAACCATAGCTTTTTCTATATGGAGCTTTGTTGGCAAGGTGATGTTTCTACTTTTTAAGATGCTGTCTAGAGAGGATAGATTTGCAATTAATGCAGCCCTGAATCTCCTGCTTTGATTGTTGTTGTTTTTTTAATAAAAATTATCATCCACACAGTTACAAAAACAAATTAACCGAAAAAGCCTTGAAAACAAAAACGCAAAATACATAGCAGAAACAAAAGTGCCAAACTTAATCCGTTCCAGAAGTCCATTTGACTTCTGAAATGTTCAAAAACCAAGGCGCAGCTTCTGATTGGTGTAGGCGCCCCGGAAACAATAGCCGACAGCCGCATCGGACGTTCGGCTTCTGAAAAACGTCCAAAAACTGGAACACTTCTGGGTTTTCGGCGTTTGGGAACCAAGGCATTCGAGAACCCAAGGTACCACTGTACTGAACATAGAATCATAGAATAGAATCATAGAATCATAGAGTTGGAAGAGACCGCAAGGGCCATCGAGTCCAACCCCCTGCCAAGCAGAAAACACCATCAGAGCACTCCTGACATATGGTTGTCAAGCCTCTGCTTAAAGACCTCCAAAGAAGGAGACTCCACCACACTCCTTGGCAGCAAATTCCACTGTCAAACAGCTCTTACTGTCAGGAAGTTCTTCCTAATGTTTAGGTGGAATCTTCTTTCTTGTAATTTGGATCCATTGCTCCGTGTCCGCTTTTCTAGAGCAGCAGAAAACAACCTTTCTCCCTCCTCTAGGTGACATCCTTTTATATATTTGAACATGGCTATCATATCACCCCTTAACCTCCTCTTCTCCAGGCTAAACATACCCAGCTCCCTTAGCCGTCCCTCATAAGGCATCGATTCCAGGCCTTTGACCATTTTGGTTGCCCTCCTCTGGACACCTTCCAGTTTGTCAGTGTCCTTCTTGAACTGTGGTGCCCAGAACTGGACACAGTACTCCAGGTGAGGTCTGACCAGAGCAGAATACAGTGGCACTATTACTTCCCTTGATCTAGATGCTATACTCCTATTGATGCAGCCCAGAATTGCATTGGCTTTTTTAGCTGCCGTGTCACACTGTTGGCTCATGTCAAGTTTGTGGTCAACCAAGACTCCTAGATCCTTTTCACATGTACTGCTCTCAAGCCAGGTATCACCCATCTTGTATTTGTACCTCTCATTTTTTTTTTGCCCAAGTGCAATACTTTACATTTCTCTGGCAAGGATGGTTCTAGAGAGGTTCTGCTACTGATGTTGCCAGAAGTTTGCCTTTATTTTACCGGAGCAGATCCCTAGTCCAGTGGGAACCAGCACTGGGAATTTGGGGAAAGCTGCCACAGAAGCACAATAGCTAAAAGTTCACCATGGGGATACGGACAGGCCATAGCTCAGCGACAGAGCACCCGCTGGTTCAATCCTCGCTGCCATCTCCTGGAGAGGGGCTGCCTGCCAATGCAGACAAGGCTGAGCTGAATGAACCAATGGCAGGGACAGACTCTGGTAATAGGATGCCCTGAAGGGAGTACAAAATTTTCTTCAAAAATATTTCTTATTTTCACAATGATTCATTTGGTTACATTTGCTTTTTTAATGGATCTTCTCAGTAGGTACCCGTATAAATATAGTGGGTTTTTTAAAATTAAAAAAAAGCATTGTTATTCCTAGACAATGCACAAAAGGGACATTTCAGCTTAAAAGCAAACAGCAAAGCAGTGCTTTTTCTTCTGTGACTGAGAAAGTCTGAGCTCGTGTACATGGAATCTTACAGAAGTGGATTTAGGGGAGTATGATACATACATATATAATATATAATATATAATATATAATATATAATATATAATTAATATATATATATATTTATTAAATTTTCTTTTTTACAATTTGAAGTACTCATTTTTACATCCATAAGTTTTCCATGACTTCCCTTCCTCTCTTTCCATGGTTCATTTTGCACAACATAAACCCCTGCGTATTTTACATAAACGAAACTGTTCAGTATTCTATTATTACATCCATCCAAACTTATTTACACTGTTGAATTTATCTTAATGATACCCACCTTTTCAAATACAGCCCCCCCCCATATATTTACCGTATTTTTTGCTCTATAAGACTCACTTTTCCCCTCCTAAAAAGTAAGGGGAAATGTGTGTGCGTATTATGGAGCAAATGCAGGCTGCGCAGCTATCCCAGAAGCCAGAACAGCAAGGGGGATTGCTGCTTTCGCTGCACAGTGATCCCTCTTGCTGTTCTGGCTTCTGAGATTCAGAATATTTTTTTTCTTGTTTTCCTCCTCCAAAAAAATAGGTGCGTCTTATGGTCTGGTGTGTCTTATAGAGCGAAAAATACGGTAATAAACGTTTTCCAATTTTCTTGTTCTCTTATTCTATATATGTTAGGTCCGCAAGCTGCGCAGATTCCATCAGCTTAAGTTGCCATTCTTCTTTAGTTGGGACCTCGCTCGTTTTCCATTTTTGGGCTAACGAAACATGGGCCGCAGTAGTGGCATACGTAAATAACCTTTTTTGACATCTGAGAATTTCTATCTGAGTTATTCCCCGCAAAAAAGTACTCTGCTTTTTGGGGGGAAGTACATTTTAACATTTTTTTTTCAGTTCATTATGAATTGTTTCCCAATACAGTGGTGCCCCGCAAGACGAATGGCTCGCAAGACGGAAAACCCGCTAGACGAAAGGGTTTTCCGTTTTGGAGGTGCTTCGCAGGACAAATTTGTTATGGGCTTGCTTCGCAAGACGAAAATGTCTTGCGATTCCTGGGGTTTTTCCCCCGCTCCCCACCCCCTTTTTCTAAGGCACTAAGCTGCTAATAGGCTTTTAGCAGCTAATCCGCTAATCCCTTAAGCCTTTAATAGCCGCTAACAGCTGCTAAACCGCTAATAGCGCTAATCCGCTAATGGGGTTGCTTCGCAAGACGAAAAAACCGCTAGACAAAGAGACTCACGGAACGGATTCTTTTCGTCTTGCAAGGCACCACTGTATTCTTTTACCCTTTCACAGGTCCACCACATATGGCTATATTATTATTCCTATTTTGCACCCCCTTGGCTCAGTGACCAGTGTAGGAGAACGGCCCACACTGCTGTAAATCTGGCACTGCCAATCTTCTAACTTGGCACAAGGCAGCTGCTTATGACTCTGAGCATTGCTTTCCTAGGTAAAAAACATGCTTCCGATCTCGGCGATGGCACTGACCGGACTGGTCCTGCTGAGGACTGTCAGCGCAGTGCAGAATCCGACCCTGGACAAAGCCTGGGGAGACTGGAAGAGAGCCCATTCTAAAGAATACAGCGAGGTGAGTTTTCTCTGGCATGTCTAAGACTGGCAGTGTCTTCGCGCCTCTGAAATTCTGGCACCTTGGGAATTCGTGTGCCCCCAAGCATGTGCAGAGTGCCATTCCAGAGGAGAAGAAGAAGAAGAAGAAGAAGAAGAAGAAGAAGAAGAAGAAGAAGAAGAAGAAGAAGAAGAAGAAGAAGAAGGGGAAGGGGAAGGGGAAGAATTTGTTATTTATATCCTGCCCATCTGGCTGGGTTTCCCCAGCCACTCTGGGCGGCTTCGAGCAGAATATTAAAAGACAATGATTCAACAAATATTTAAAGCTTCCCTAAACAGGGCTGCCTTCAGATGCCTTCTAAACGTCAAATAGTTGTTTGTTTCCTTGACATCTGGTGTTCCACAGGGCGGGTGCCACCACCGAGAAGGCCGTCTGCCTGGTTCCCTGTAACTTCACTTCTCACAGGGAGGGAACCGCCAGAAGGCCATCGGAGCTGGACCTCATTGTAGGGGTGGATGGGGGTGGAGACACTCCTTCAGATATACTGGGCTGAGGCCAATTTAAAGGTCAGCACCAACACTTTGAATTGTGCCTGGAAACGTACTGGGAGCCAATGTAGGTCATTCAGGACGGGTGTTATGTGGTCTCGGCGGCCGTTCCCCGTCACCAGTCTAGCTGCCGCATTCTGGATTAGTTGTAGTTTCCAGGTCACCTTCAAAGGTAGCCCCACGTAGAGCGCATTGCAGTAGTCCAAGCGGGAGATAACCAGAGCATGCACCACTCTGGTGAGACAGTCCGCAAGCAGGTAGGGTCTCATCCTGCATACCAGATGGAGCTGGCAGACAGCTGCCCTGGACACAGAATTGACCTGCGCCTCCATGGACAGCTGTGAGTCCAAAATGACTCCCAGGATGTGTACCTGGTCCTTCAGGGGCACAGTGACCCCATTCAAGACCAGGGAGTCCCCCACCCCCGCCCACCCCCTGTCCCCCCAAAACAGTACTCCTTTCTTGACAGGATTCAACCTCAATCTGTTAGCCGCCATACATCCTCCAACCGCCTCCAGACACTCACACAGTACCTTCACCGCCTTCACTGGTTCCGATTTAAAAAAGAGGTAGAACAAGACACAAGGGTAAACCAGCTCTCTGTATGGGCATAGGAAATGCCTTTCCGGTTCTGTGGAAGTCACAATCCGATACCGGTCTACTCAAAAGTAACTCGGTAAGGCTTAATCCCAGGGAAGATAGTATTTCTTCAGACTGCACATATCAGGAAGTAGAGCCAGCCACCAACTTGCATACATTCCAACATTTATCCAATGAATTTAGGGATAATAATAATAATAATAATACAGTGGTACCTCGGGTTAAGTACTTAATTTGTCCCGGAGGTCTGTACTTAACCTGAAACTCTTCTTAACCTGAAGCACCAGCTAATGGGGCCTCCTGCTGCCGCCGAGCCGCCGGAGCCCGATTTCTGTTCTTATCCTGAAGCAAAGTTCTTAACCTGAAGCACTATTTCTGGCTTAGTGGAGTGTGTAACCCGAAGCGTATGTAACCCGAAGCGTATGTAACCTGAGGTACCACTGTAACAACAACAACAACAACAACAATAATAATAGTTATTTTATTTATACTCTGCCCATCTGACTGGGTTGCTCCAGCCACTCTGAGTGGCTTCCAACATATATTAAAACATTAAACGTTAAAAAACCTGTCCCTATCCAGGGCTGCCTTCAGATGTCTTCCAAAGTGTTATGTACTGAAGTTCTCACCCTGGGCCAGCAGGGGGATACTGTAGATAGTTATGCAAATGAAGGATCAAAAAGTGACGTTCAGTGATTGGATAGTTTTGTATACAAATGAAGGATCAAAAAGTGACGTTCAGTGATTGGATAGTTTTGTATGCAAATGAAGGATCGAAAAGTGACGTTCAGTGATTGGATAGTTTTGTATGCAAATGAAGGATCGAAAAGTGACGTTCAGTGATTGGATAGTTTTAGAAAATGTCAACAGTTACAATTGTTCTGGAGCTCTATATAAGCAGACTGGCTGAACCCTCCAGTTCAGTTCTGTTCTGACATCTGAATAAAGAAGAGCTGTTTGAAGAATCGCTGTGTCGTCTGCTATGTTCGCCCACAACTTAACACAAAGCTTGTATCGTGCCTGTTTGCGCCCGCTTTCCTCGAATGAGTCCATTTCTGTACACGCCGGTTGTTTGGAGAGCTGCATTGCCAAAATTCAGGGAAGTGGAAATTTTGCAGAACAGCAGAGTTTCGGTTCACATCTCAATTCGAGAAGTGCAAATGGGCCAGTTTCCTCATTAAAGTGCATCAAATTCCCCCTCCATCTCTGCTGCTAACACTACTTCTTGAGAGGAGGGGAGAATTCAAGGGCCATATTGTTATGTACTGAAGTTCTCACCCTGGGCCAGCAGGGGGATACTGTAGATAGTTATGCAAATGAAGGATCGAAAAGTGACGTTCAGTGATTGGATAGTTTTGTATGCAAATGAAGGATCGAAAAGTGGCGTTCAGTGATTGGATAGTTTTAGAACGTTGCAACAGTTACAATTGTTCTGTAGCTCTATATAAGCAGGTTGACTGAGCTCCTCAGCCAGTTCTGTTCCAGCTTACAAAATAAAGAGCTGCTTTGGAGAAATCGCTGTGCCGTCTGCTATGTCAACCCACAACTTAACAAATATCAATTCCAAACTCTTTCTTGTTTGGCGATCCCTCGTAGCTGAGTGGGGATGTAGGTTTCTGGGCGGGAGTTAACCACAGGGAGGGTTTGCCAAGCGTGCCTTCCTCTTAGCACGTTTCTCCCTTGCATCCTGAGTTCGAGTGTCTTCAAAGCCCATGACACCTTTGGTAAAGGCTGTTCTCCAACTGGAACACTCACAGGCCAGTGTTTCCCAGTTGTCAATGTTTATACTACATTTTTTTGGATTTTCCCTGAGACAGTCTTTAAACCTCTTTTGTTGACCACCAGCATTACGCTTTCCATTTTTAAGTTCGGAATAGAGTACAGAGGTACCTCAGGTTACATACGCTTCAGGTTACACATGCTTCAGGTTACAGACTCCGCTAACCCAGAAAGAGTGCTTCAGGTTAAGAACTTTGCTTCAGGATGAGAACAGAAATCGTGCTCCAGCAGCGTGGTGGCAGCGGGAGGCCCCATTAGCTAAAGTGGTGCTTCAGGTTAAGAACAGTTTCAGGTTACAAACGGACCTCCAGAACGAATTAAGTACTTAACCTGAGGTACCACTGTAGTTGTTTTGGAAGACGGATCATCAGGCATCCGCCCAACATGACCAGTCCAACGAAGTTGATGTTGAAGAATCATCGCTTCAACACTGGTGATCTTTGCTTCTTCCAGTACACTGACATTTGATCGCCTGACTTCCCAAGTGACGTGTAAAAAATTTCAGAGACACCGTTGATGGAACTTTTCGAGGAGTTGGAGATGGCGTTTGTAAGTGGCCCATGTTTCACAAGCATACACAAGTCTCCACCCCCATCGTTCTGCCCGGACACTGAGCTCCAGCTCTGAGGGCCTTCTGGCGGTTCCCTCACTGCGAGAGGCCAAGTTACAGGGAACCAGGCAGAGGGCCTTCTCGGTGGTGGCGCCCGCCCTGTGGAACGCCCTCCCATCACATGTCAAGGAAATAAACAACTATCTGACTTTTAGAAGACATCTGAAGGCAGCCCTGTTTAGGGAAGTTTTTAATATGTGACATTTTAGTGTATTTTTCAATCTTTGTTGGAAGCCGCCCAGAGTGGCTGGGGAAACCCAGCCAGATGGGCGGGGTACAAATAATAAATTATTATTATGCCCCACAGAGGAACTTACGGTCTTCAAATAAAAACATCTTGAAGGTCCCAGGCCACAGAGAGGTTAGGCTGGCCTCAACCAGAGCCAGGGCTTTTTCAGCTGCGGCTCCAACCTGGTGGAACGCTCTGTCACAAGAGACTAGGGCCCTGCAAGACTTGACATCTTTCCGCAAGGCCTGCAAGACGGAGCTGTTCCACCAGGACTTTGGTCAGGGTGCAGCCTGACTCCCTCCTTTGGCAATCTTTACAAAACTTTAGTTTATGGTTGCCATCAATCTTGAATTTGATCCTAATTAATTTTTTATAATGTTTTATAATGTTGCACTATTTTAGTGTTGTTTGCCGCCCTGTGCCTGGCTTCGGCTGGGGAGGGCGGGATATAAATAAAATTTATTATTATTATTATTATTATTATTATTATTATTATTATTATTATACAGTAAAGTTGGTAGTGCAACAGCTTTGCAAACAAGCATTTTGGTTTCCCTGCAAATGTCCCGGGTCCTCAAACACTCTGCACTTCAATCGGGAGAAAGCTGCGCTCTCAGAGCTCAGGCAATGCTGGATTTTGGCAAGGCCACTCGCCACGATGAGGTGATGATCCAGCGAGTGAGTCCAAACTCTTTATCGGGTTCCTTGCAGGAGGAAGAACCTTTCCGGAGGGCTGTGTGGGAGAAGAATCTACAGATGATTGAAGAGCACAATTTAGAGGCTTCCAAGGGGATGTACACCTATGAGCTGGGCATGAATCACCTTGGTGACTTGGTAAGTGGTCCATCGTGGGGGTCAGGTGGGATTACTATGAGGAATTATGAAAATATGGAGCAAGCCATTGTGTCTACAATGAAAGCATTGCGTTGACTGGGCTTGAGTCATTTGACATGATTTCTGATCGAATCGCACAAACCTCTGCCATTTTCTTTCTCTTTTTTTAAAAAAATAATATTTATTAAATGTTTTATAGTTATAGAAAGAAAAAAGATAGAGAAAAACAATACATAGATTCAACAGACAATACATCAACAATGAAAAAGATACAATACAACAATACAACAAAAAAACCAAAAACATTTAGATACACAACCAAGTTTCATATCCATATCTTTCATTTGCTTATTTCCTCGACTTCCTCGCACCTCCCTTTTTTGTATTCTAGTTCAAATTAGCTGGTTCAACAAATCCTTTCCCTCTTCTGCAATTTTTGTTCTATAATTTATCCTAACACAATTTAACCTTAAATTTTCCACTTTGACACATTAAGAATTAATATTCATATAGTTCTTACGCGTCTACTAAAACCATATAACTTCATTCCAATATTCTTCTAACATTCATTAATTTTGCAATATTTCTGTAAATATACTTTAATTTTTTTCCAATCTTCCTCCATCGACTCTTCTCCCTGGTCTCGGATTCTGCCAGTCATTTCTGCCATTTCCATGTAATCCATCAGCTTCATCTGCCATTCTTCCCGGGTGGGTAACTCTTGTGTCTTCCAATACTTTGCGATGAGTATTCTTGCTGCTGTTGTGGCGTACATAAAAAAAGTTCTATCTTTCTTTAACACCAATTGGCCAACCATGCCCAGGAGAAAGGCCTCTGGTTTCTTCAGAAAAGTATATTTAACTACTTTTTTCATTTCATTATATATCATTTCCCAGAAGGTCTTAATCCTTGGGCACGTCCACCAAAGGTGAAAAAAAGTACCTTCCGTTTCTTTACATTTCCAACATTTGTTTTCGGGCACCATTTTCTTTCTCTGCCTGACAGGCACATATAAGCATTCTAAAACACAGACTGGTTGCTTCACCAGGCATCCTGAGCCATAAAGATAGTAGGTAACTTTGATGTAGATTTTGTTAATCTTTAGGTAGATCTTAAGGGCCAGGAAGAGAGTTCACAAGGAGATGGTAAAAACTATATTTCATTGCCACCCTTCGTTTCCTGTTTATGACCTCCGGGATTTGCTAAATGCATTCCGCATTCCTCCTTGATTCCTGTTTTATTTACCTGGACATGTAAAGTAAAGGTAAAGGGACCCCTGACCATTAGGTCCAGTCATGGCCAACTCTGGGGTTGCGGCGCTCATCTCGCTTTATTGGCTGAGGGAGCCGGCCTACAGCTTCCGGGTCATGTGGCCAGCAGGACAAAGCCGCTTCTGGCGAACCAGAGCAGCGCACGGAAACGCCGTTTACCTTCCCGCCAGAGCGGTACCTATTGATCTACTTGTACTTTGACGTGCTTTTGAACTGCTAGCTTGGCAGGAGCAGGGACCGAGCAACAGGAGCTCACCCCATCGCGATGATTCAAACTGCCGACCTTCTGATCGGCAAGTCCTAGGCTCTGTGGTTTAACCCACAGCGCCACCCGCACCTGGACATGTATGCATGCTCAAAGTAGTCTTTGTAGTTAAAGGGATTTCAAAAGGATTTCTCTGATCTAACTTTGTACCCACGTGGTAGGTTTTTTTTTTTAAATGCTCAGAGGAAATCTGATTGGTTCCTACAAGCGCTGTGCTATAAGTTCTTTTGTTAATAAAAGGGACCTGGGCCAGGGTGTGACAGATTATTATTGGCACTCCTCCCAGAGTCTTGCTGGTCAAGCCCCATGTACCGTATTTTTCGCCCTATAGGACGCACTTTTTCCCCTCCAAAAATGAAGGGGAAATCTGGGTGCGTCCTATGGGGGAAATGCAGGCCCCTCTTGCTCTCCAGGCTTCAGGAAGACATCCACAGTCTAGGCAGCCCTGCGGGAGGTCCCCGCAGGGCTCCCCACGCTGCGGATAGCAGCCTGCCGCCTGGCGCGAGGGGCGCCCTGAAGCAGAGCGCCCCTCGCGCCGGGCAGACATCAGCCAGCCCCACAAGCTCGGGGGACAGCAGGGAGGCGCAGCGCCGCCATCCCGCTGTTCCTCGACCTGGTTTGGTTTCCCTGACCTGCTTTTGGGGGTGAAATAAAGGGAAAATTTTTTTCCTTTATTTCCCCCCCAAAAAACTAGGTGCATCCTATGGGACGGAGCGTCCTATGGGACGAAAAATACGGTATATTTTATTAATCAGGGTCCAAATCATTCCTTCACCTTCGGAACACAACAGTCCATACATTGGGCAGACTTTTCTGCATTCATTCCAGACGGGTTGTTTATGGCTGTGGTCAAGCTCCTCCTTGGGGAAGGATGATAGCATCTGCCTTCCATGCATAGAATCATAGAGTTGTAGAGTTGGAAGGGACCCCAGCGGTCATCTAGTCCAACCCCCTGCAATGCTGGAATCTCAACCAATGCATCCATGGCAGATGGCCACCCAACCTCTGCTTAAAATCCTCCAAGGAAGGACAGTCCACCATCTTCAAAGGGAGACCGTTCCACTGTCAGAAAGCTCTTCCTATCTTCTTGACGTTCTTCCTGATGTTTAGCCAGAATCTCGTAATTTGAAGCCGTTGCCTCGATTTCTACCCTCCAGAGCAGGAGAAAACAAGCTTGCTCCATCTCCTCCGGAGAGCCAGTGTGGTGTAGTGGTTAAGAGCGGTAGTCTCGTAATCTGGGGAACTGGGTTCGCGTCTCCGCTCCTCCACATGCAGCTGCTGGGTGACCTGGGGCCAGTCACACTTCTTTGAAGTCTCTCAGCCCCACTCACCTCACAGAGTGTTTGTTGTGGGGGAGGAAGGGAAAGGAGAATGTTAGCCGCTTTGAGACTCCTGAAGGGGAGTGAAAGGCTGGATATCAAATCCAAACTCTTCTTCTTCTTCCATGTGACAGCCCTTAAGATATTGGAAGTTGGCACTCATATCTCCCCCCAGTCTCCTCTTTTCCAGGCTAAACATACCCAACTCCTTCGACCGTTCCTCATAAGGCTTGGTTTCCATACCCTGGATCATCTTGATCACCCTTCTCTTCACACCTTCCAGCTTATCCACATCCTTCTTTAATTGTGGCACTCAGAACTGGATGCAGTATTCCAGGTGTGGTCTGACCAAGGCAGAACAGAGTGGGACTGTTACTACCCTTGATCTGGACACTAGACTTCTGCTGATGCAGCCTAGAATAGCATTACATATTTACAGGCCTGCCTCTCCTGGTCTGCCCCGCAGAGGACCTTAAGGTCCATGAATAATCATAGTTTAGAGGTCCCGGGCCCTAAGGAAGTTAGATTATCCTCCACCAGGGCCAGGGCCTTCTCAGTGGTGGCTCCGACCTGGTGGAATGCTCTGTTCCATGAGACCAGGGCCCTGCAGGATTTAACTTCCTTCCGCAGGGCCTGTAAAACAGAGCTATTCCGCCTGGCTTTCAATTTGAACTTAGCTGGATCTTTTATTTCCCTTCCTTCCCTCCTCCTCCCCTTTTTATGAAGATTACTCACTCTGGGATCCCACAGCTAATTTTCCCCTGGTCTCTTCGCTGGCCCAAATAGGACTACAGTGGTACCTCGGGTTACATACGCTTCAGGTTACATACGCTTCAAGTTACAGGTTCCACTAACCCAGAAATATTAGCTCAGGTTAAGAACTTTGCTTCAGGATGAGATCAGAAATCATGCTCCAGTGGCGCGGCAGCAGCAGGAGGCCCCATTAGCTAAAGTGGTGCTTCAGGTTAAGAACAGTTTCAGGTTAAGTACGGACCTCCGGAACGAATAAGTACTTAACCCGAGGTACCACTGTAATTCAGCCAGCTAGCCCTGGTGATCATCTAATGTTTATTGGATGGATTTTCTCCCTAAATTGATTTTTGAATTCTGAATTTATTGTTTTATACTGTATATACTGTATAAGTGTTTTAAATTTGTTGTTAGCCGCCCTGAGCCCGGTTTTCTGAACTGGGAAGGCGGGGGTATAAATAAAAAAAATTATTATTTATTATTATTAGCTTTTTTTGCTGCTGCATCACACTGTGGGCTCATGTTAAGCTTCTGGTCCAGTAAGGCGCTCATATCCTTTTCTTAGGGAGAAAGAAAACGCCCACCGCTCAGGTCACAAGCCAAGAGCATCTCTAAGGAGATGAAATAAGCTTTGATATGGACTCTGCTTTTCTTCCCCAGATGCAAGAAGAGTTTAACCAAAAGCTGAATGGCTTCCGTTCAGACATAGCTGAAGAAGATGGTGACGACGAGGCCCTCTTCGAAGATACTGACACCCACGAGACACCCAAGCATGTAGACTGGCGCACCAAAGGTTATGTCACCCCCATAAAAGACCAGGTGAGTTGGCAGCAAATTGGGAGTGTTCAACTTGGACCTGGGAGCCTGGGGTTCAAATGCTCTTACCACGTGTCGGTCACTTGTTATCTCCCAGCTTGCCTTACCCTCACAGGGCTTTTGTGCCGAAAGAGAGGAGGCCGGGCCTCATCCTGTATAGAATCATAGAATCATAGAGTTGGAAGAGACCACAAGGGCCATCGAGTCCAACCCCCTGCCAAGCAGGAAACACCATCAGAGTGCTCCTGAAATATGGTTGTCAAGCCTCTGCTTAAAGACCTCCAAAGAAGGAGACTCCACCACACTCCTTGGCAGCAAATTCCACTGTCAAACAGCTCTTACTGTCAGGAAGTTCTTCCTAATGTTTAGGTGGAATCTTCTTTCTTGTAGTTTGGATCCATTGCTCCGTGTCCACTTCTCTGGAGCAGCAGAAAACAACCTTTCTCCCTCCTCTATGTGACATCCTTTTATATATTTGAACATGGCTATCATATCACCCCTCAACCTCCTCTTCTCCAGGCTAAACATGCCCAGCTCCCTTAGCCGTTCCTCATAAGGCAATGGTGGTGGTGCCTGCCCCCCAATACTGTTGTTGTTGTTTAGTCGTTTAGTCATGTCCGACTCTTCATGACCCCCTGGCCCAGAGCATGCCAGGCCCTCCTGTCTTCCACTGCCTCCCGCAGTTTGGTCAAACTCATGCTGGTAGCTTCGAGAACACTGTCCAACCATCTCGTCGTCTGTCGTCCCCTTCTCTTTGCACCCTTCATCTTTCCCAACATCAGGGTCTTTTCCAGGGAGTCTTCTCTTCTCCTAAGGTGGCCAAAGCATTGGAGCCTCAGCTTCAGGATCTGTCCTTCCAGTGAGCACTCAGGGCTGATTTCTTTCCGAATGGAGAGGTTTGACCTTCTTGCAGTCCATGGGACTCTCAAGAGTCTCCTCCAGCACCAGAATTCAAAAGCATCCATTCTTCGACGATCAGCCTTCTTTATGGTCCAGCTCTCACTTCCATACATCACTACTGGGAAAACCATGGCTTTAACTATACGGACCTTTGTTGGCAATAAAAAGGTCCGTATAGTTATACAAAGGTCAGTATAGTCCCCAATACTAGATCTTCCTAATTCTCAGCTGGCCTTCCCAGCTGGTGGTCTCAGTCTTGCAAGGGCTTCCTTTGTGCCCAGCATTGAGTGTCTACAAATGTTTAGTTTCCACTGTTTAGAAGAAGAAGAAGAAGAAGAAGAGGAATTTGGATTTGATATCCCGCTTTATCACTACCCGAAGGAGTCTCAAAGCGGCTAACATTCTCCTTTCCCTTCCTCCCCCACAACAAACACTCTGTGGGGTGAGTGGGGCTGAGAGACTTCAGAGAAGTGTGACTGGCCCAAGGTCACCCAGCAGCTGCATGTGGAGGAGTGGGGAATCGAACCCAGTTCACCAGATTACGAGACTACCGCTCTCAACCACTACACCACACTGGCTCACACTTTAGAACAAGCACTTTAAATGAATTTATAACTTCCAAGGTGATTGTGTTTTCTGCTGAACAGACTGGTGTTGGAGAGAGCGCGAGCACAAAAAGGTTAATACACAAAAAATAATAATAGTGTGCTCTTGGGAATCAAAGCACCTTCTATAATTCTATCGACCAAAACTTTTAATATACCAATTCTCGTATACTGTTAAGTTTCCTACAAAAGACTTGTAGTATGTTCCCTATAAGCTCATTCGAATGTTTAACTAACTTCCCCTAAAACCTGCGTGGCGGCACTGAGAGGATGCACTGACGCCGTATATTTAAAGTCTGAATTGAGATCGATCTTAACCTGTCATGGCCACCTGATTAGTGAAAAAAAATGTTATTCATCCATCCACCAGGAGTTGTGAACAGTTCTGCAAAGCCAGTATCAACAGGGACAGCTAATTGTGGATCTGGGAAATTCACAAATGTCCTTTAAGTAATCTGAAATAGTAATTTGCGGTATAATTGAGCCGCCCTGGGAGACCAGAAAATTACAGCTGTTATGTATTAAGAGGTCTGTGTTTGCCTGAGTCTGGACTAAGGATTCTGAGCTCCTGTGTTCTGATTCGATACTTGATGTCCAATCACAAAACATTTCAGGATTTGGGCCTCTGCCATTGGCCCTTTAACTCTGCGTCGTGATTCGCAGCTTGGAAGTTTAGACAGCCAATCATGTTGGGAGTGGCCCAGGAATGTATATTAGCGGTTGCTTTGCCCCTGTTTCCCAGTTATGTAGTTCAATAAAGGTTCTTGCTGTTATCACTGTGTCTTGCCTTGTGGGAACCCACCAATAATAATAATAATAATAATAATAATAATAATAATAATAATAATAATAATAATAATTTATTATTTATACCGCGCCCATCTGGCTGTGTCTCCCCAGCCACTCTGGGTGTCTCCCAATCACGTTAAAAACAATACAGCATTAAATATTAAAAACTTCCCTGAACAGGGCTGCCTTCAGATGTCTTTTAAAGATAGGATAACTGCTTATTTCCTTGACATCTGAAGGGAGGGTGTTCCACAGGGTGGGTGCCACTACCGAGAAGGCCCTCTGGTTCCCTGTAACCTCACTTCTCGCAATGAGGGAACTGCCAGAAGGCCCTCAGAGCTGGACCTCAGTGTCCGGGCTGAACGATGGGGGTGGAGACACTCCTACAGGTATACAGGACCGAAGCCGTTTAGGGCTTTAAAGGTCAGCACCAACACTTTATATTGTGCTCGGAAATGTACTGGGAGCCAATGCAGATCTTTTAGGACTGGTGTTATGTGGTCTCGGCGGCCACTCCCAGTCCCCAGTCTAGCTGCTGCATCCCGGATTAGTTGTAGTTTCCGGGTCACCTTCAAAGGTAGCCCCACGTAGAGCGCATGGTAGTAGTCCAAGTGGGAGATAACCAGAGCATGCACCACTCTGGAGAGACAGTCTGCGGGCAGGAAGGGTCTCATCCTGCATACCAGATGGAGCTGATAGACAGCTGCCCTGGACACAGAATTGACCTGTGCCTCCATGGACAGCTGTGAGTCCAGAATGACTCCCAGGCTGCGCACCTGGTCAGGACCTACACTTCAACAATACCCCATGGAGGGTTGGCCCCTAACCCAGATCCCGACTGCTGGATCAAGGAGCTTCCCATTTCCCCTGCAGGGCGATTGTGGCTCTTGCTGGGCATTCAGCGCCACCGGTGCCCTGGAAGGCTTGCATTATAAGAAGACCCGCAAGCTGGTTTCGCTGAGCGAACAGAACCTCGTCGACTGCTCCTGGAAGCAGGGAAACCAAGGCTGCAACGGAGGGTACATGAACTGGGCCTTCAAGTACGTCTGGCTTAACAAGGGGATCAACTCTGAGAGGACCTATCCCTATGAGGCCGAGGTAATGTGGGAGAAGGGACCTGCCGTTCTGCGACCGCGGGGCGTGGGCCGACGCTCAGCCAAAGCTCACGTCCCCAATGGCTCTGTCTTGGCAGGATGGGCCCTGTCGGTTCAACGCCTCCGACCGAGCGGCAACATGTACTTCTAGGGTCAAGATCCCGAAGAGGAACGAGACAGCCCTGGCGCGAGCTGTGGCGAAGGTGGGCCCCGTTTCCGTCGCGGTGGACGCAAGTACCTTTATGTTCTACAAGTCGGGTAAGTTAACCTTTTTTTGATAGGAAGACAGGCTGTGCTCCCATCCTTATATTGTAGCCTGTCAGACCTTTCCCATTCGTTGGGTCTGCGTTGCTCCCGGGAGGGAGGAAGGGAGTCAAGAGACACCGAGGATGATTCAGAGAAAGAGTTTATTTCTGCTTTCCGAAGCAGCAGAAAGGCACTGTGTGATTGGTTCAGAGCAAGCACACTTAAAGAACAGTTACATACAGCCTATACAGTGGTACCCCGCAAGACGAATGCCTCGGAAGACGAAAAACTCGCTAGACGAAAGGGTTTTTCGTTTTCTGAGGTGCTTCGCAAGATGGATTTTCCTAAGGGCTTGCTTCACTAGACGAAACGGCCCTGCCTCTAGTGTCATGGCGACGGTCACTGCACGCACGCTCGCTTTCCCGCTCCTCCAGCTCCCTCCCACCTTCCAGCTCCTCCGGCCTTCCGGCTGATGGCCGAACTTCCGGATGCCTCGCACCGCTGCCCACCCCCCTCGCGCGCTCCCCTCAGCCAGCGTTGCAGCCAGAGTCACGCTCCTGACCCCCGCCGCCCTCCAGCAGCCGCGTCACGCGGTGGCCACAACGAGCGGGTGAGTCTGAGGTACCGGCTGCGGCAGCTGTCCTGCTTCTCCCCGCCCCTCCCCGCCATTGTTAGTGTTTAAATGCAGTGGTGCTTCGCAAGACGAAAAACCTCGCACAACGAAAAACCTCACGGAACGAATTAATTTCATCTTGCGAGGCACCACTGTATTCTCTTTAGGTCCCCTTTCCCCCTCCCCAGGAATCCAGCCTCATGAGTCTGTACACGTAAGTTTGCATCCTTGAGCATGAATAGAAATTGTTTCTGTACTCTTATCTGGCACTCCTGGCGCCATTCCCGGGGTCTGTGCGTCAGCGTGGTCAGGATAGTTACAACCGGTAAGATAAGTTGGATGCGCCATCCCGTCTCTACTCGGGACTGACAAGGCCATCTATTACGCCTTCATGGACTGATAAAGGAGAAGGCTTTGTTTATTCAGCTGGTTTGTGTTATACAGCTCAAGCTAATGCATTTTAGCTAATTAATCCTCAAAGAAAGAATTTGGGAAGGTTTGGGGCCTAATTGGGGTGACTACACAGTCAGGTTTGGGTAACTTGTCCCTTCAATGTCCTGGTGGATCAGATTAGCAATAACTCACAAGGTGCCAGTAAGTTGACTCTTTATTCAAAAAAACAAAACAGCTCAGGACTAGTGAGCACAACAACTCTTCCAGCAGATGAGGAACTTGTGAGGACATAAGGCACCCTAAGTCTCCTCCCCAAGTAATCTGAGTGTGACACGGCAGCTAAAAAAGCCAATGCAATTCTGGGCTGCATCAATAGGAGTATAGCATCTAGATCAAGGGAAGTAATAGTGCCACTGTATTCTGCTCTGGTCAGACCTCACCTGGAGTACTGTGTCCAGTTCTGGGCACCACAGTTCAAGAAGGACACTGACAAACTGGAAGGTGTCCAGAGGAGGGCAACCAAAATGGTCAAAGGCCTGGAAACGATGCCTTATGAGGAACGGCTAAGGGAGCTGGGCATGTCTAGCCTGGAGAAGAGGAGGTTAAGGGGTGATATGATAGCCATGTTCAAATATATAAAAGGGTGTCACCTAGAGGAGGGAGAAAGGTTGTTTTCTGCTGCTCCAGAGAAGCGGACACAGAGCAATGGATCCAAACTACAAGAAAGAAGATTCCACCTAAACATTAGGAAGAACTTCCTGACAGTAAGAGCTGTTTGACAGTGGAATTTGCTGCCAAGGAGTGTGGTGGAATCTCCTTCTTTGGAGGTCTTTAAGCAGAGGCTTGACAACCATATGTCAGGAGTGCACTGATGGTGTTTCCTTCCAACTCTATGATTCTATGAGATTTCTTTGCGGTCTCTCTTCGCTCCTCTCTCTTCATACCTCTTCTGGTCCTGTGAGACCAGCGTGGAGGGGAGCTGGTTGCAGCAGCTTGACTCAATGAGGGAGAGAGGGGCTTTTTCCAGGAACTTGAGCATGAGCCAGGGAGGGGACTTGCGTCATTCGCTGTTTAGCACCCCTGTCCCCCCACCATGACCGGCAACTCTTCCTCCATCAGGAATCTTTCACCACAAGGACTGTGAACAGATGTTGAATCACGGCATGTTGGCAGTTGGCTATGGCACCGTCAAAGGAGATAAGAAGATAAAGGAATATTGGATCCTGAAGAACAGGTGAGAAAGGGTGGCTAAGAGGATAGAGGAGGGAAAACCACATAGGTCACACTTAGGTCTTTGGGGCAAAGAGGCAAGATGGAAACGAGGGACAAAGAAAGATTCCCGAAACCGAGCCAGACCATTGGTTCAGCTAGCATACTCAGTACTGCATACACTGACCGGCAGCATCTCTCCAGGGCTAACAACAACAACAACAATGACAACAATTTATTGTTTATACCCCGCCCATCTGGCTGGGTTTCCCCAGTCACTCTGGGCAGCTTCCAACAGAATATTAAAATACAATAATCTATGAGACACCAAAAGCTTCCCTAAACAGGGCTGCCTTCAGATGTCTTCTAAAAGTCTGGTAGTTATTTTTCTCTTTGACATCTGGTGGGAGGGCATTCCACAGGGCGGGTGCCACCACCGAGAAGACCCTCTGCCTGGTTCCCTGGAACTTGGCTTCTCGCAGGGAGGGAACCGCCAGAAGGCCCTCCGAGCTGGACCTCAGTGTCCGGGCAGAACGATGGGGGTGGAGACGCTCCTTCAGATATACTGGACCGAGGCTGTTTAGGGCTTTAAAGGTCAGCACCAACACTTTGAATGGTGCTCAGAAACGTACTGGGAGCCAGTGTAGGTCTTTTGGGACCGATGTTATGTGGTCCTGGGGGCCGCTCCCAGTCACCAGTCTAGCTGCCGCATTCTGGATTAGTTGTAGTTTCTGGGCTACCTTCAAAGGTAGCCTCACGTAGAGCGCATTGCAGTAGTCCAGGCGAGAGATAACCAGAGCATGCACCACTCTGGCCAGGCAGTCTGCGGGCAGGTAGGCTTCAGGCAGGTGTCTTTCATGGCTCTCTGCTGGGGACTGAACGTGGCATGTTTACTACTTCTACCAACTTTCCCCTAAAAACAAAGGATTTCAGCCTCTATGGTTCTAAGTCAGGGGTCTGCAACCCGCGGCTCCGGAGCCGCATGTGGCTCTTTTACACCTTTGCCGCGGCTCCAGGGCGGATACTAGCGAGGGGAGGAGGCGCATTGTGCGCCCCGACACTCCCCAGTGTGGCGGGCGCTGTACTGGCTGTGACGTAGCATGGGGGCGGTGCGTGTGTTAGTCACGCACCGTCCCGACGTCACCTTCCCGCCTGCCTGCTACATTGTAAGGCGCATGTACGCTGGTCACTGTTTTGAAGGGGAGTGAAGAACACACACACACAAAAAGGTAACTTGTTAATTTAACGTTTATTTCTATGAGGAGGAGTAATTCTGAGGGGGTCAAACAAAGAAATAATAAAAAAGTGACAAAAAAGTTATTTTTATAATGATGAGTTTTGCGGCTCCCAAACGGGTCCAAGTGGCTCTTTTTGTCTTAAAGGTTGCAGACCCCTGTTCTAAGTCAAGGACAGAAACATTTGCATACCCCTGCCCCTTCATTTGCATAGCAGCACCCAGACTCCCGTTAGACTTATCGCCGCGCTGGAACAATTTGTTGCAGAGGCTCTCACCTGTTCTTCTTACCTTCCCACAGCTGGTCTGAAACTTGGGGCGAAAAGGGCTACATGCGACTCGCCAAAGGCTGCCACAATCAATGCGGCGTAGCGAGTGACGCCAGCTACCCCACTGTGTGACTTGCTGCGCGGGGCCACGATCCCTTCTTCCAGAGGTTCCCTGGTTTCAGGAACGACGACAAGCCTTTGAGGTGTCCCAACAGGGAAATAAATTAATAAAACAAATTCTGCACATATTAAGGCAGTCGCGAGTGAATGTGTGTTCTAGAGAAGCTTGCAGTTGGCTAGAACCAGTGTTAAACTTCTATTTAAAGAAGAAATCCAGACAAACCTTTTACAGCTGTTTTAATGGTTTTTAGCATCCTTGTTTGGGACGCGGGTGGCACTGTGGGTTAAACCACAGAGCCTAGGACTTGCTCATGAGAAGGTCGGCGGTTTGAATCCCCGCGACAGGGTGAGCTCCCGTTGCTCGGTCCCTGCTCCTGTCAACCTAGCAGTTCGAAAGCATGTCAAAGTGCAAGTAGATAAATAGGTACCACTCCGGCAGGAAGGTAAACGGCGTTTCCATGCACTGCTCTGGTTCGCCAGAAGCGGCTTAGTCCTGCTGGCCACATGACCCGGAAGCTGTACGCCGGCTCCCTCGGCCAATAAAGCGAGATGAGCACCGCAACCCCAGAGTTGGTCACGACTGGACCTAATGCTCAGGGGTCCCCTTTACCAGCATCCTTGTTGTGCAGCCATTAAACTCCCAGTCTTCACAAACTAGGTCAAAATAGGACGAGACAGACTTTGGTTCAAATCCTCCATGGGCCATCAAGCTCACTGGGTGACTGTGGGCTAACCACTCTCTCCTAACCCACCTCACAGGGTTGTTGTGGAGAGGGCTGATGCATGTATTCCCATCTCCTTGGAGGGAAAGATCGGATATACATAAATGATAATCATAATAAATTATTTACACCCCGCCCACCTGGCCGGGTTTCCCCAGCCACTCTGGGCGGCTCCCAACAGAATATTAAAATTATGATAAAACATCAAACATTAAAAACTTCCCTAAACAGGGCTGCCGTCAGATGTCTTCTAAAAGTCGGGTAGTCGTTTATCTCCTTGACATCTGGCGGGAGGGCGTTCCACAGGGCGGGTGCCACTACCAAGAAGGCCCTCTGCCTGGTTTCCTGTAACCTCACTTCTCACTGTGATGGAACCGCCAGAAGGCCCTCGGAGCTGGACCTCAGTGTCCGGGTTCAATGGTGGGGGTGGAGACGCTCCTTTAGGTATACTGGGCCGTTTAGGCCTTTCACCAACCCTTTGAATTGTGCTCGGAAACGTACTGGGAGCCAATGTAGGTCTTTCAATGTAGGTGTTATATGGTCTCGGCGGCTGCTCCCAGTCGCACAGAGATAAACCAACATAAATTGTCCAAAATAGAAGCAAGCATGTCTGAATTGGCTCTTGCTGTCTGCAGCCTGTACAGGGAGAGGAAGAAAACCAGCTGTCTTTCTGATTGCATTCCCTGGGTAGCCAGGCCATTCCTTGAGAACACTTTACAGCTCCTTATTTCAGCAGCCTTTTGTGAAAGAAGATACTGTATATATCCTTGTACCATAACAAAACAGTCCATGCAACTTAATTCAGTCATCCCCTTCTCCTTGTGCCCTCCATCTTTCCCAACATCAGGGTCTTTTCCAGGGAGTCTTCTCTTCTCCTGAGGTGGCCAAAGTCTAGGAGCCTCAGCTTCAGGATCTGTCCTTCCAGTGAGCACTCAGGGCTGATTTCCTTCCGAATGGAGAGGTTTGATCTTCTTGCAGTCCATGGGACTCTCCAGAGTCTCCTCCAGCACCATAATTCAAAAGCATCAATTCTTCGGTGATCAGCCTTCTTTATGGTCCAGCTCTCACTTCCATACATCACTACTGGGAATACCATAGCTTTAACTATACGGACCTTTGTTGGCAAGGTGATGTCTCTACTTTTTAAGATGCTGTCCAGGTTTGTCATTGCTTTTCTCCCAAGAAGCAGGCATCTTTTAATTTCGTGACTGCTGTCACCATCTGCAGTGATCATGGAGCCCAAGAAAGTAAAATCTCTCACTGCCTCCATTTCCTCCCCTTCTATTTGCCAGGAGGTGATGGGACCAGTGGCCATGATCTTCGTTTTTTTGATGTTGAGCTTCAGACCATATTTTGCGCTCTCCTCTTTCACCCTCAATAAAAGGTTCTTTAATTCCTCCTCACTTTCTGCCATCAAGGTTGTGTCCTCTGCATATCTGAGGCTGTTGATATTTCTTCCGGCAATCTTAATTCCGGCTAGGGAATTAAGATTGCAGAATTCCGATTGCAGAAGGGAGAAGAAACGTGCTTTCTATCTGCGCTCTTGGACGTGGGGGAAAAAAAGACTCGGCAGCAAAGGGTTAACCATCCTTCGCCCGCTGCAAAGATGGCCGCCGGGGCGTCAAGGAAAACACAACGCGCCTGCGCAGGCAACGCGAAGGACGCGGTTTGGCCCCCGCGGCTCGCCGTAGCCCCCGCCCATCCGGGTTTTTTCTCCCTCCAAAGATGGCGGCGCCCAGGTCGGTCAGAGCTCGGCGGCTTCGGAACGGTCTGGTGACGGTCGCCGCCTTCTTCCTCCTCCTCCCTCTTCTTCCCGCGGCAGAGGCCGGGGCCGAGGGGGACCAAAGCACGGCCGAGTTCGACGTGAGGCCCGGCGGAGCCGCCCACTCGTTCTCGAAGAGCCTGGTGAGAGCCGGACGGAGGTGGCGGCCGCTGGTTGGCTGAGGCGCGCCTGACCCGGCGGACGGGGCAGCGCTCTGATTGGCTGGAGCGAAGCCCCGGGCGTGGCCTCGCGGCGGAGAGGGCGGGGCGTGTCCCTTCGCGGCACCCGTAGTTAGGGGGAAACTTTGGTTCTGTTGGGCTTGGCACCTCTCAGCCTAGAAGTGTGTGCACTTCTCATTTCTGCTAGCTAATTAATTAATTAATTAATTATAAGCACACTCTTACCAATTTTTATTTCAATTGTTTCATTTTGTTGCTTGTTTATCGTTTTCATTGCATTTATTTATTTATTGCAGCAATTGCATTTTTTGCCTATACTTATTGCAGTAATTGCATTCATTTTAAGGGACGCGGGTGGCGCTGTGGGTTAAACCACAGAGCCTAGGGCTTGCCAATCAGAAGGTCGGCGGTTCGAATCCCCGCGACGACGGGGTGAGCTCCCGTTGCTCGGTCCCTGCTCCTGCCAACCTAGCAGTTCGAAAGCACGTCAAAGTGCAAGTAGATAAATAGGTACCACTCCGGCGGGAAGGTAAACGGCGTTTCCGTGCGCTGCTCTGGTTCGCCAGAAGCGGCTTGGTCATGCTGGCCACAGGACCCAGAAGCTGTACGCCGGCTCCCTCGGCCAGTAAAGCAAGATGAGCGCCGCAACCCCAGAGTCGGTCACGACTGGACCTAATGGTCAGGGGTCCCTTTACCTTTATTGCAGTAATTGCATTTTTTGCCTTTACTTCTTGCAGTATTTGCATTCCTTTATTGCGCATGTTTATTCATTTATTGCATTTACTTGTTGCGCATATTTATCTATCACATTTACTTTTTGCAGTAATTGCATTCATTTACTGTGCATATTTATTCATTTATTGCAGTGAATGCATTTATTTATTGCACGTATTTATTTATTGCAGTAATTGCATTTGTCTCCCACCTTTCCCTCCGTGGAGCTTCACGCGGTTCTCCTAACCCTCCTCATTTCACCCCCACAACAGCCCTTTGAGGTAGGGCTGGGCCGAGGGAAGGCAGTGACTGTCTCTCCCCCCCCCCCCAGTCACATCCAGAGAGCTCCATAGCTGAGTAGGGCATTTGAACCCTAGTCCAACACTCTATAACCGTTACCCCACACTGGCTCTGGGAGAGTTTTCATATGATATATTCATTATATTTTATATTCACACTTCAGTGTTCCTTTTCTCGCCTCCTCTCTTGATAACCTGTTAACCAGCGCTGTCCCATGGAAGAAAGCGCTGAGTGTTTTAAAACCCTCGTTTCTGTTTCTTTCTTTCCTTCAGGGAGACTACACCTGCACCTTCACCTATGCTGCTCAAGGTGGGACCAACGAAGTGAGTTGCACTAATCCTAAGGCCAATTTTGCTTAGGTTTTCTCCCCCAGCTACTGCCCTTAATTCTGAAGCTGGAGCGACACTCTTTAATTCTGTAAGGTGGAACACTTAACATTCTCCTAAACTCTTATATTTGGTGTGAGGCATTGCTGCCAGAGGCATTGGGAGAGGGGGAGAAATAATTTTTCCTCCCCACCTGCAGTGTATGTGTGGGGTTTTATGTCAGCATCACATAAATAGGTTCTTCATCTGTTCATTTAATAGTCTTCATTGCTGGTGAGAGAGATTGGGGTACCCAGAGCATGGTTGATTGGGGGCGGGCTGGTGTGGAGGACTCCTTGGTCCTGAATGGGGTAACTGTGCCCCTGAAGGACTAGGTGTGCAGCCTGGGAGTCATTTTGGACTCATAGCTGTCCATGGAGGCGCAGGTCAATTCTGTATCCAGGGCAGCTGTCTACCAGCTCCACCTGGTACGCAGGATGAGACCCTACTTGCCCGCGGACTGTCTCGCCAGAGTGGTGCATGCTCTAGTTATCTCCCGCTTGGACTACTGCAATGCGCTCTACGTGGGGCTACCTTTGAATGTGACCCGGAAACTACAACTACTACCTTTAAAGCCCTAAATGGCCTTGGCCCAGTATACCTGAAGGAGCGTTTCCACCCCCATCGTTCTGCCCAGACGCTGAGGTCCAGCGCCGAGGGCCTTCTGGCAGTTCCCTCATTGCGAGAAGGAAAGCTACAGGGAACCAGGCAGAGGGCCTTCTCGGTAGTGTCGCCCGCCCTGTGGAACGCCCTCCCATCAGTTGTCAAAGAGATAAACAACTATCTGACATTCAGAAGACATCTTAAGGCAGTCCTGTTTAGGGAAGCTTTAAATATTTTATTTAGGGAAGTTTTTAATGTGTGACATCTTAGTGTATTTTTGGTCTTTGTGGAAGCCGCCCAGAGTGGCTGGGGAAACCCAGCCAGATGGGCGGGGTACAAATAATAAATTATTATTATTATTATTATTGGTTGAATTTGGTAGATTGCCGTGAGTTTTATTTGTGTGTGAGACGGGGTGGGAGGTTGTTGGGCTAAATTAGCCATATTGATTTGTATCAATAAACTCCAGTTGTGGGGTTTATGTTGTTGTCTTGTTGGGCTGTGCATGTAATAAAAGGGAGCCACAATGGGGTGGAGACATTCTCTTTTGTTTGTCTCCTGCTGATTTCAATTTGTTGGTTAGCTTTCCTAGTAGCGGCTGCAGTTTGCTCACGGCTAGGTTTTATCTGATAGGCAGATCTTGCTTATCTGATAGGTAAGTGCGGGCCTAAATGCTGAGATTGACTGTTATTCCTTTTCCCTTCCAAGAAATGGCAGATGAGCATTGGGATCAGTGAAGATAACCTGCTGTTTTCCTGTTCCATCTGGAGGTGAGTAATAATAATTATAATAATACCTTTCCCACCCCGACCTGGCCACAGTGATCCATGCGACGGTCACCTCCAGGCTTGACTACTGTAATTTGCTCTACGCGGGGCTGCCCTTGAAGCTGTCCCAGAAACTCCAGTGGGTGCAGAATGCTGCAGCGAGGC
>NC_139551.1:6781617-6968637 GCF_965153285.1 Podarcis tiliguerta | reverse complement strand
CCGCTTTGAGCCCGGCCTTGGCTGGGGAGGGCGGGGTATAAATAAAAAATTATTATTATTATTATTATTATTATTATTATTAATCACCCAGCCTGACATCTTTGCATAAGTAAAGGACCCCTGGGTGGTTAAGTCTAGTCAAAGGCAACTGTGGGGTTGCAACCCTCATCTAGCTTTCAGGCCGAGGGAGCCGGCATTTGTCGACAGACAGCTTTCCGGGTCATGTGGCCAGCAGGACTAAACCGCTTCTGGTGCAGCGGGACACTGTGACGGAAACCATAGTGCACGGAAATGCTGCTTACCTTCCTGCCGCAGTGGTACCTATTTATCTACTTGCACTGGTGTGCTTTCGAACTGCTAAGGTTGGCAGGAGCTGGGCCCGAGCAACGGGAGCTCACCCCGTTGCGGGGATTCAAACCACCGACCTTCTGACTGGCAAGCCCAAGAGACTCGGTTGTTTAGACCACAGCGCCACCCGCGTCCCTACATATAACCCGCATACAACCTCTTCCTCTCTTAATGCTGTGGCTTTCCATTTTGTCCTTTCCTTTCACGTCCAAGGCCTCAAGGGAAGTCTTACCTCTTCTTCACCCAGTTTAAAGGCGAGGTCAAAGGAGCGAAGATCGAGTATGGCATGGCCTACGTAAGTCTTTTCTGTTTCTAGGGTGTGGTGGGGGGCTGGCCTAAGGTCTCCTGTTTGATCCCTGGCATCTCCACGTAGAAACGGCCCTGTCTAAATTTCATTGTGTTTATTTATAGCAGTGTTTGTATGCTGCTGCATCATAAAAAAAAATACAAATAAAAAAATATCAGAAGTGTTTACAGCAATAAAACCACACAATAGAAAATAGAAATATTAAAAACAGACACCAATTGTTCGTAGTTAATGAATACAGTTATTCAATTGCATTCTTTTTTAATTAATTCATTTAACATAATTATTACAAAATATAAGCAAAATATTGCAAATTCATACATAGAGGGACCCCTGACTATTAGGTCCAGTCGAGAGTTCACAAGGAGATGGTAAATACTATCTTTCACTGCCATCCTTCCTTTCCTGTTTATGACCTCCGGGATTTGCTAAATGCATTTCGCATTCCTCCTTGATTCCTGTTTTATTTACCTGGACATGTAAAGTAAAGGTAAAGGGACCCCTGACCATTAGGTCCAGTCGTGACCGACTTTGGGGTTGCAGCGCTCATCTCGCTTTACTGGCCGAGGGAGCCGGCGTACAGCTTCCGGGTCATGTGGCCAGCAGGACTAAGCCGCTTCTGGTGAACCAGAGCAGTGCATGGAAACGCCGTTTACCTTCCCACCAGAGCGGGACCTATTTATCTACTTGCACTGGTGTGCTTTCAAACTGCTAGGTTGGCAGGAGCAGAGACCGAGCAACAGGAGCTCACCCCGTCGCGGGGATTCGAACCGCCAACCTCCTGATCGGCAAGTCCTAGGCTCTGTGGTTTAACCCACAGCGCCACCTGCGTCCCTAAATACACACACACACACATATATATATATATATATATATATATATATATATTTCAGATGAGCACACACATATATCTAAAAAGAACAAAAGAGAAAAGAAAAGAAAAGAAAAGAAGAAAAAAAGAATAAAAGTTGGAAGAATTTCTTCCAAATTCTACAAATATCTCAATATGAAAATAATTGTATTCTTAATGGCCTTCATAGGTCTGATAGTCTAGAAAAGGTATCATCAGGTATTTGAAAGTTGGCACAGGAGGTGCCTGCTGAATCTCTTTTGGCAGGGAGTTCCACAGGATTGGGGCGATTCTTACTATTATCAAATGAGCCTCCCCCACCCCTGTAGTGATTGAGTTGGGATATCAGGGTTTGGGCAGTCCCTGGACCTAAGTTGTGCATGGCTTAGTAAATTAGCCCTGAATAGGGTAACTGCGCCCCTGAAGGACCAGGAGCTCAGCCTGGGAGTCGTTTTGGACTCACAGCTGTGCATGGAGTTGCAGGTCAATTCTGTGTCCAGGGCAGCTGTCCACCATCTGGTACGCTGACTGAGACCACCCCCTGCCCGCAGACTGTCTCGCCAGAGTGGTGCATGCTCTGGTTATCTCCTGCTTGGACTACTGCCATGCGCTCTGCATGGGGCTCCTTTTGACGGTGACCCGGAAACTGCAATTAATCCAGAATGCGGCAGCTAGACTGATGATCCGGAGTGGCCGCTGAGACCATATAACACCAGTCCTAAAAGACCTACATTGGCTCCCAGTGCGTTTCTGGGCACAATTCAAAGTGTTGGTGCTGACCTTTCAAGCCCTAAACAGCCTCGGCCCAGTATACCTGAAGGAGAGTCTCCACCCCCATCGTCCAGCCCGGACACTGAAGTCCAGCTCCGAGGGCCTTCTGACAGTTCCCTCATTGTGAGAAGCAAAGTTACAGGGAACCAGGCAGAGGGCCTTCTCGGTGGTGGCGCCCGCCCTGTGGAACGCCCTCCCATGAGATGTCAGGGAAATAAACAACTACCTGACTTTTAGAAGACATCTGAAGGCAGCCCTGCTTAGGGAAGTTTTTTAAGTTTGAGGTTTTAATGTGCTTTTAATATTCTGTTGGGAGTTGCCCAGGGTGGCTGGGGAAACCCAGCCAGACGGGTGGGCTATAAATAATAAATTAAAAGTAAAGCTAAAGGGACCCCTGACCATTAGGTCCAGTTGTGGCCGACTCTGGGGTTGCGGCGCTCATCTCGCTTTATTGGTCGAGGGAACCGGCGTACAGCTTCCGGGTCATGTGGCCAGCATGACAAAGCAGCGCATGGAAACGCCATTTACCTTCCCGCCAGAGCGGTACCTATTTATCTACTTGCACTTTGACGTGCTTTCGAACTACTAGGTTGGCAGGAGCAGGGACCGAGCAACGGGAGCTCACCCCGTCGCGGGGATTCGAACCGCCGACCTTCTGATCAGCAAGTCCTAGGCTCTGTGGTTTAGACCACAGCGCCACCCGCATCCCTTTAAATAACAAATTATTATTATTATTGTTGTTGTTGTTGTTGTTGTTGTTATTACAACAGACTTGAAGCTGGCTTGGTAGTAAGGGGGAAGCCACTTTAGGCTACTGAGAAAAGCAACTAACAAATAAGTAAGCAAAGACCTTCAGGTCCTTCTGCCAAACATAGCTTGACTACAACTCCACTGGCCAAGGCTTGCTTGGGATGATAAGAATTGGAGTCTCAAAAAACCTGGCCGTCCAAAGGGTTTCTTCCCCACGCTTGGTGTTGATTGGGCTTGGATAGACCCAGCGCCCTGAATCAGTGGAAGGCAGATTCCTGTGTTCCTGTGACGACTAGTTTGAGCAGCAGGCGGGAGAGAAATTTTGGGACATGCCTGTCTGAGTCCCTTCTGTCTTGTTGCAGTCCACGGCTGCGGTTGGAGGGCAGAGTGACGTTCCCTTAAAGGAGGAGGAATTCCAGGTGACCGAAACGGCAGGTGAGTAGCAGCGGGAGGGGCTGATGACACTACAGTGGTGCCTCGCAAGACGAAATTAATCCGTTCTGCGAGTCTCTTTGTCTAGCGGTTTTTTCGTCTTGCGAAGAAAGCCCATTAGCGGATTAGCGGATTAGCGCTATTAGCAGTTTAGCGGCTATTAGCGGCTATTAAAGGCTTAAGGGATTAGCGGATTAGCTGCTAAAAGGCTATTAGCGGCTATTAAAGGCTTAAGGGATTAGCGGATTAGCTGCTAAAAGGCTATTAGCAGCTTAGTGCCTTAGAAAAAGGGGGTGGGGAGCGAAAAAAAATTGCAAGAATCGCAAGACATTTTCGTCTTGCGAAACAAGCCCATAGAGAAATTCGTCCTGCGAAGCGCATTGAAAAACAGAAAACCCTTTCGTCTAGCGGGTTTTCCGTCTTGCGAGGCATTCGTCTTGCGGGGCACCACTGTACTTCGGGGGTACAGAGGGCTGCTTGGGGCAGACAAAGCCTCCAGAGCGTTCGTGGCAGGAGCCCAGCACCACATGTGGTAGAAGATACCTTCCCTTTCCTTACATTTCCAACACTCATTGGTTCTTGTCTTGCACATTTTAGCTAGTTTAAAGGTAAAGGTAAAGGGACCCCTGACCATTAGGTCCAGTCGTGGCCGACGTTGCGGTGCTCATCTCACCTTACTGGCCGAGGGAGCCGGCGTACAGCTTCCAGGTCATGTGGCCAGCATGACTAAGCCGCTTCTGGCGAACCAGAACAGCGCATGGAAACATTGTTTACCTTCCTGCCAGAGTGGTACCTATTGATCTACTTGCACTTTGGCATGTTTCGAACTGCTAGGTGGGCAGGAGCTGGGACCGAACAACGGGAGCTCACGCCGTCGCGGGGATTCGAACCGCCGACCTTCTGATCGGCAAGCCCTAGGCTCTGTGGTTTAACCCACAGCGCCACCCGCGTCCCTCTCAAGAGACTGCTTGTGGGCAAATTGGTTACCTGTGCCCGTTTGGTCTGAGAACAAACCGTGTCTCCACAGCGCCACCTGCGTGATCCTACACGACAGATGGCCATCCAACCTCTGTTTAAAAAGGAGAGCCTGTTCCGCTGTTGAGCAGCTGTGACCCTGCCTTTCCTTGTGTTTTCTGCCCTTCTGTTCACCCTGCTGTCGTCTTCTCCCCTTCGCAGTGTCTCACAAGGAAGGCAAATTCCGCTCAGAACTCTCCAAGCTGCTGATCGTCGCCAAAACGGCCCACGACGAGCTGTGAATCGCCGAGTTCCCATGCCTGTTAGAAGGTGCTGTGCTTTGCCGGGGACATTCCAAGCGGATCTTCTGGCTGACTCTTGCAGGGGTGGGGACCTCTCTCCTGTGCTACCATGGAGTAGGAATTGGGGGAAGCATTTGCAAAACTGCACAGTGCTTCGGCACCACAAACCCTGAAAGCTCCTCTTGAGATGTTTCTGGTGTTCCGCTGTGGAATACGAATTGTCACCGGTGGTGCGGGGAATAAATGTGGGGCGCCGTTTATCATCCTAGCAATCTTCGTTTCCAGTCTGACGGTGCAGCACCCAGTCTATGAGAGACCAGCAGCAGCTGTCACAGAGAGACTGCGTCCGAAAACCATCACAGACGTTTCGATTCCTCTGATCAAAGGACCAAATAAATACACCGGCGCATTCCCCCCCCCCTCCGTAATCCAGCTTAATAACCACAACAGAATCCCACCTTCTCTCTACCTTGGTGAAAAAGGGCAATAGTTCGAATAAATCAGAATATATATATCTTAGTTTGCCTCTGTTCGTCTCTTTGCTGCTGCTGCGTCCATTTCCTGGGCGCTAATAAAAATCGGTGTGCAAGTCTCGTCTATGTTGCTCTCAAGAGCAGGGGTCAGCAGACTTTTTCAGCTGGGGGCCAGTCCACTGTACCTCAGACCTTGTGAGGGGCCGGACTAAATTTTGAAAAATATATATGAATGAATTTCTATGTCCCACAAATGACACAGAGATGCATTTTAAATAAAAGGACACATTCTACTCATGTAAAAACACGCTGATTCCCAGACCGCCCACGGGCCGGATTTAGAAGGCGATTGGGCCGGATCCGGCCCCCGGACCTTAGTTTGCCTACCCATGCTCAAGAGCATTGAAAAGAGGAATGTATTGTTATTAGTATTGTTATTTTTAGTTTTCTTGAAGGAACAATGTAACTCAAAACACCATAAAAAACAACCAAACCCCTGGTGCAAGGTCAAAATAAACTTGTAAGGTTATGTCGTAGAATGACATGAAACGATAAATGGTGACTCTACCACATAAATACATTCCCACCCACAGCTTCAGAAAAATTTAAAAGCAAAAGCCACAGTTGCCCCCTCATTTCTATAACCGCTATGTATTTTAAAGGAAAAAAAACCTCAAGGTGATTTGCAACACGTTGAAACATCCCCCAAAACCCAGAACGAAACGTTACTGAAGAAAATCACATGTAAATTATACATTCAAAGCAACATACAGTGAGGGGGGGGAAGTATTTGATCCCCTGCTAAGTTTGCCCCCGACAAAGAAATGATCAGTCCATAATTTTAATGGTAGGTTTATTGTAGCTGTGAGAGGCAGAATAACAACAGGAAAACCCCCAGAAACCCAGAAGACGTGTGCCACCAATTCACGACTGCCATCTCCACAGGGACATAAGCGTTTCTCGTGTGGAATCTGTTGTAATCGTCCCTCAAGTCCAGCCGAGGGCAGTACATTCAATCTTGCGAGAGTAAAAGCGCGCCTATCTTTTAGAATTGCTAGGTTATGCAGATAGGGTGCCAGAGAGTCGAAATGGAAAGGTGGAAAATAGTCATACCACGGGCAAAACCCTTATTGTGGCCAAGTTGTTTTGACGCTCGATATCATTTAGGTAAAGGGAACCCTGACCATTAGGTCCAGTCGTGGCTGACTCTGGGGTTGCGGCGCTCATCTCACTTTATTGGCCGAGGGAGCTGGCGTACAGCTTCCTGGTCATGCGGCCAGCAGGACTGAGCCGCTTCTGGCGAACCAGAGCAGCACACGGAAACGACATTTACCTTCCTGCCGGAGCGGTACCTATTGATCTACTTTCGCTGGTGTGCTTTAGAACTGCTCGGTTGGCAGGAGCAGGGACTGAGCAACGGGAGCTCACCCCGTCGCGGGGATTCGAACCGCCGACCTTCTGATCGGCAAGTCCTAGGCTCTGTGGTTTAACCCACAGCACCACCCGCGATATCATTTAGGCGCTGACAAATTAGACTGTTTGCTTTACTAAAACCCAAAGCGAGTCGCTGTTGGGGTGATAAACCACAGGAGTGAAGTTTTTGATGGACAATTTTAGTCCAGGCGGTCGTGTGACAATATGGCAGCTCTAGGGATATTAAACTGGGGAGATTTGAGTTTAGGCGAAGCCAATAGTTAAGTGTCCTAATCCAGATCCGTGGGGAAGATTAGCCTCTTGGACAGATAGAAAAATAGAATTGTAGAGTTGGCAGGAACCCTGACAGTCATCTAGTCCAGTGGCGTAGCGTGGGGGGTACAGGGGGGGCCGGCCGCACCGAGCGCAACATCTGGGGGTTAGGATTAGGGGGCGCAAATTCACAGGTTAGGGGGCGCAAATCTACGGGTTAAAGTAAAGGTAAAGGTACCCCTGCCCGTACGGGCCAGTCTTGACAGACTAGGGTTGTGCGCCCATCTCACTCAAAGAGGCCGGGGGCCAGCGCTGTCCGAAGACACTTCGGGGTCACGTGGCCAGCGTGACATCGCTGCTCTGGCGAGCCAGAGCCGCACACGGAAACGCCGTTTACCTTCCCGCTAGTAAGCAGTCCCTATTTATCTACTTGCACTTAGGGGTGCTTTCGAACTGCTAGGTTGGCAGGCGCTGGGACCGAACAGCAGGAGCGCACCCTGCCGCGGGGATTCGAACCGCCGACCTTTTGATCGGCAAGCCCTAGGCACTGAGGCTTTAACCCACAGCGCCACCCGCGTCCCCAAATCCACGGGTTAGGGGGCGCAAATTACTTGCCTTGCCCCGGGTGCTGACAACCCACGCTACGCCACTGATCTAGTCCAACCCCTTGCAGTGCAGGAATATGCAACTCGAACCTGCAACCTTGGCATTACCAGCAACCACACTCTTTAACCAGCGGAGCGAGCTTTGGTCTGACTGGGTAGGGAATCTTCCTGTGTTTCGCCGCGAGCAGCCGTCCTTCCTCCGAGGACTGCTTTCCTTGGCATGTAATTAACGAGGCTCTCAGCAGGTTGCTGACTAACGAGTGGAAAGGGATTGCCGCTGCATCTCTGGCCTTCTTCCTTGGCAGCATCAATCACCTGTCGTTCTGCTGCGCTTCCGTGCAGCTGCCGACGTTCCAGCTGCTCAGCGTTCGACGGCAGCTGGTGAGGTGTGGAAGAAGATGCTCCAGGATTCTGGGAGATGAGCAATCTCTGAATTGACTTGCTTCATTTTTAGAAGGAAGACCTCCTGGGCTTAAAGGGTCAGCTTAAGTCCAGGAATATCTTCCCAATAGGGCCGGCCCACTCATGAGGCAAGGTGAGGCGACTTCCTCAGGTGGCAAGATTCACAGAGGCAGCAGATCCCAATGTAAATCTTTATTCATTCTTATTATTACAGTGGTACCTCGGGTTAAGTACTTAATTCGTTCCGGAGGTCCGTTCTTAACCTGAAACTGTTCTTAACCTGAAGCACCACTTTAGCTAATGGGGCCTCCTGCTGCCGCCGTGCCACCAGAGCACGATTTCTGTTCTCATCCTGAAGCAAAGTTCTTAACCCAAGGTAATATTTCTGGGTTAGCGGAGTCTGTAACCTGAAGCATCTGTAACCTGAAGCATATGTAATCCGAGGTACCACTGTATTATTATTATTAATAATAAAAATAATAATTTGGTTTTTCAAATTACAGTTTTACAATCACATATGGTGCTGGAGGAGACTCTTGAGAGTCCCATGGACTGCAAGAAGATCAAACCTGTCCATTCTGAAGGAAATCAGCCCTGAGTGCTCACTGGAAGGACAGATCCTGAAGCTGAGGCTCCAAGACTTTGGCCACCTCATGAGAAGAGAAGACTCCCTGGAAAAGACCCTGGTGTTGGGAAAGATGGAGGGCTTTCCCAAAGCAGGGGGCCGGTCCTCCTTGTGGGGGGGCCAGACTATATTTTGGAAAAAACAATAATGAGCGAATTCCTGTGCCCCACAAATAACCCAGAGATGCATTTTAAATAAAAGGACACATTCTGCTCATGTAAAAACACGCTGATTCCCGGACCACCCACGGGCTGGATTTAGAAGGTGATTGGGTCGGATCCGGCCCCTGGGCCTTAGTTTGCCCACCCATGTGGTTCACTGAAGTATGACATATACTCTAGAAGAGGACGAAAACACCAAAAGACACACAGCGGAATGTGGACGGTTTAATTTATTTCCCCCGGCGATTATGATCTTTAAGCTTAAAGGCTCAAAGAGTCTAAAGAGTAGAAAACAAAACAAAACAAAACTCAACAACACATGTAAAAGAATAAACATGAAGATGACCTCGAAATCGTTCCAGATTATACCCCAAAATGAATTTAATTCACATTCTGTTCACCTAGAAATTATGGGAACTGCTTCCAGGTGCAGCTCAGAGATTTCTGAACTACGTCAGTGAATATTGCCAAACTAGCACAGTGCTAGGTATACTTTCTGATTGCAGTGGCGTGACCTTCAGATGCCTTTAAAAAGGGTCGGCCAAATTCATGGAGAAGGAATGAGGACCGAGGAACGGGATTGCGAACTGGCCAAAGCTACAGTGGTACCTTGCTTTGCAAGTGTTTTGGATTACACCCACGTCAGACCCGGAAGTGCGTGTCCCTTTTTTTGGATTACAACCCATTTTTTTGGAGGCCCCAAGTCTTTCAGCCTGATGACCCTGCAAAGCAAACCTTCTGCTTTGGAGAAGGCCGGATTCAGACCCACCTTCCATCTGGTGGTAAGGGAAGGTCTTTGCAAAACCATTTCATTTCGCGGGAATGAGGTGTGGAATGTAATCCATTGGAGCAGTCAAATACAACATTCCTTGTTTCCCTAGAGTGGGCACAAGCAGGGGATGGTACTCCAGTCATTATAACTTCCTGTTCTGCTGGTCTGGAGCATCCTTCCCCTGCATTTGACCTGGGAGATGGGTGCAGGCCAGGCTGACTCCATAAAAGAGCCAAGTCACGCAACCATTTTCTTCTCTTGCTGTTTTTTGCTGTCTGCTGGCTCTCAGCCAGCAGCACACGACCTTAATCTCCATATGAGATGAACTCACACTGTGTTCTGTAACTACAAGCTAAAGTCTGCCTTCAGGGATCAAACTGAACTGAATGTGAGTAAACTTCTTGTTACTTTTATGGAAAGACTCCTGTGCCTTTATTCTTTTAAGAGGGATAAAAGGGGACACCAGGAATAATCCATCTGGGCAAGCCAGATTGGATTACAGTGGTACCTTGGGTTAAGTACTTAAATCATTCCGGAGGTCCGTACTTAACCTGAAACTGTTCTTAACCTGAAGCACCACTTTAGCTAATGGGGCCTCCCGCTGCTGCTGCTGCACCGCCGGAGCCTGATTTCTGTTCTCACCCTGAAGCAAAGTTCTTAACCTGAAGCACTATTTCTGGGTTAGCGGAGTCTGTAACCTGAAGCGTATGTAGCCCGAGGTACCACTGTACTTAACTAAAGAGATTCAAAACTGAGGAGAATCTGCTCTGCTGCAGGACTCGAACGTGAGTGATGTAAGGATAATACTTAATCAATATATCATCTCCTACTATCATTAACATTCCCACATGAAGTGGAGAAGGAGGAGGACGGACCATTTGAATCAGGAACAACACCCTCCCCGCAAGCCCCTAAGCATGACCAAGCCGAACCCCGAAAGACCACAAGTTGCTTCGTGCCATACAGCATGGAGAAGTCCAAGTGGAGGCCACCAAAATCAACAACCATCTCCAGATGTTCCCTTTCTGAAAGCTGGCAGGCTGGGCTCTCAGATGTTCCCTTCGTCGAGCATTTGGTTAAGCCCTTCGCAGATCCTCTGCAGGTGCGTGCGGTAAGGCTCGGACGACCCGTAGAGGGCCGAGAGGAACTCGTAGTCCGCAAAGTGGTTGAAGACGTGGTTGATGCGCGAGTGGGACTTGGCTGTCAGGTGGGTGTTGACCGCTTGGTGGAGCAGCTCGGAGCACTCCTTGAGCATGTTGGATAGGACGCGCCGGTCGAAGGTGAAGTCTATTTGGTAGAAGCTGACGGCGGTCATGGCCAAAGTGTGCAACTTCTTCCGGAAGCGATCCATGAGGGCCAGCTCGTCCGCGTTGAACTGTCCGTTGCGGTAGAGGACACCCAGCTTCATGACCACCTTGATCAGGTTCTTGATGATCTTCTGGGCTTCCTTGCGGTTCCTCGTGTACTCCTTGGTGACCCGGTACAGTTCGTCCAGGATGTCGCTGCTGGTGTCATCAATGAAGATGCTAGCCATGTTTTTGGACGCCATCTTGCTCAGAAGTTTCTTCTGAGCTTGCAGAGCCAGGTTCTTGGTGCTGAAAGTGTCCATCTTTTCTGGAAAAGGCGAGAGTACACAGACATAATAGTAATAATAATAATAATAATAATAATAATAATAGTAATTTGTTATTTAAAGGGATGCAGGTGGCACTGTGGTCTAAACCACAGAGCCTAGGATTTGCTGATCAGAAGGTCGGCGGTTCGAATCCCCGCAATGACGGGGTGAGCTCCCGTTGCTCGGTCCCTGCTCCTGCCAACCTAGGAGTTCGAAAGCACGTCATAGTGCAAATAGATAAATAGGTACCGCTCTGGCGGGAAGGTAAATGGCGTTTCCGTGCGCTGCTTTGTCATGCTGGCCACATGACCCGGAAGCTATACGCCGGCTCCCTTGGCCAATAAAGCGAGATGAGCTCCGCAACCCCAGAGTCGGCCACGACTGGACCTAATGGTCAGGGGTCCCTTTAGCTTTACTTTTAATTTATTATTTATAGCCCACCCACCTGGCTCGGTTTCTCCAGCCACTCTGGGCGGATCCCATCATCATCAACATCATCATCATAATAATAATAATAATAATAAAGCGATGAAACATCAAACATTTAAAACTTCCCTAAACAGGGCTGCCTTCAGATGTCTGGGCTGCCTTCTGCAAACCTTCCACTCCATCGTAAATTGTTAGTAATGCTACCTCTGGATTTTTGGTCAGTGTTAACCCAGTGATTTCTGTTAACCACGCTTTGCCAAAAAAATTGTACATATTTACACCCCCACCACATGTGAAGATAATCCCCTGTTTCCTGGCATCCCCTCCAACATAAAACCGAATATTCCTTGTTTATTTGATTTAATCTGACTGGTGTTAAATACTGCCTCCAAATTACTTTATGATAATTTTCTTTTATTCTAGCAGACAACATTTCTCCCACATTTCCTCCCCAGCTTTGACTATCTATCTGTCATTTGAGCTCTCCAGGACCTCCAAACACGCTTCCTGGGGAGGTCACTTGGGTGCTGCTAACACAGGTGACAGCAGTTACAAGTTACAGCCACAGCAGGTGCTGTGATTCTCCAGTGGTTTGACTTGCCCCTGCCAGGTGCACTCCATTGCCTCTTCAGACAGACAGATGCCAACAACTATGATCCTCCTCTTTCTGTAAAGGTAAAGGGACCCCTGACCATTAGGTCCAGTCTCGGACGACTCTGGGGTTGCGGCGCTCATCCGCTTTACTGGCCAAGGGAGCCGGCGTACAGCTTCCGGGTCATGTAGCCAGCATGACTAAGCAGCTTCTGGCGAACCAGAGCAGTGCACGGAAATGCCGTTTACCTTCCCGCCGGAGCGGTACCTATTTATCTACTTGCACTTTGACGTGCTTTCGAACTGCTAGGTTGGCAGGAGCAGGGACCGAGCAATGGGAGCTCACCCCGTCATTGCGGGGATTCGAACCGCCATCCTTCTGATCGGCAAGCCCTAGGCTCTGTGGTTTAACCCACAGCGTCCCCCGCGTCCCCCTCTTTCTGTAATCAGCAAGTGATACGTTGAAATAACAACAACTACAACCTGCAGGGGGCTGGACGAGACGACTCTCAGGGCGCCTTCCAACTTGACAATTATATGATTCTAGCTTCGTTTTGGGATGCGGGTGGCGCTGTGGGTAAAAGCCTCAGCGCCTAGGGCTTGCCGATCGAAAGTTCGGCGGTTTGAATCCCCGCGGCGGGGTGCGCTCCCATCGTTCGGTCCCAGCGCCTGCCAACCTAGCAGTTTGAAAGCACTCCTGGGTACAAGTAGATAAATAGGGACCGCTTACTAGCGGGAAGGTAAACGGCGTTTACGTGTGCGGCTCTGGCTCGCGAGAGCAGCGATGTCACGCTGGCCACGTGATCCGGAAGTGTCTCCGGACAGCGCTGGCCCCCGGCCTCTTGAGTGAGATGGGCGCACAACCCTAGAGTCTGTCAAGACTGGCCAGTACGGGCAGGGGTACCTTTACCTTTACCTTCGTTTTGGAAGCTGCACTAGGCCAGCCTCTCTGTTTAGGGCTCAATTACCGGAGCGACTGTTGGCTCCTGCCGCTTGCAACCAGAGACCCTGCTCTACATCGCCATCTCTCTTGCCAAGGGGATAAATCTTTCATACAGCTGTACAAAGAGGACCTGAATAATTTACGGAGCAGCTTGTGGAAGAGAGATGAAGAGCAGGAGCGACAGGAGCAGACCAGAAAGATAAAAAAGGAGGCCTCAATTGTTTTCTGCGGTGACCACCTCCATCCATACTGTTGCCAAACCCAGATGTGGGTGGTTTGTCCCGAGGAACGAGGGCTGGCTCAGCTTTGAATGAGCGAGTTTGCTGAATTCGTTCAAAGATCTCCGGACCTCCCCTTGAAAGCAGCCCCAGTGGAACTGAACATGAATTAAGTTCGTTTTGGGGGTAGGACTAGAGCTCTGTATGCATAATAATAATAATAATAATAATAATAATAATTTATTATTTATTATTCATACCCCGCCCATCTGGCTGGGCTTCTCCAGCCACTCTGGGCGGCTTCCAATCAAATATTAAAATACAGTAATACAGTGGTGCCTCGCAAGACGAAATTAATTCGTTCTGCGAGTTTTTTCGTCTTGCGAAGCACCAATGTGTATTGACGGTTTCCCATAGGAATGCATTGGCGGTTTTTTTAAAAAGGCGCAAGACGTTTTCGCCTTGCGAAGCAAGCCCATAGGGAAATCCATCTTGCGAAGCAACTCAGAAAATGAAAAACTCTTTCGTCTTGCGGGTTTTTCGTCTTCCGAGGCATTCGTCTTGCGAGGTACAACTGTATATCAAACATTAAAAGCTTCCCTAAATAGGGCTGCCTTCAGATGCCTTCTAAAAGTTTGGTAGTTGTTGTTCTCTTTGACATCTGGTGGGAGGGCGTTCCACAGGGCGGACACCACCACCAAGAAGGCCCTCTGCCTGGTTCCCTGTAACTTGTCTTCCCGCAGGGAGGGAACTGCCAGAAGGCCCTCGGAGCTGGACCTCAGTGTCCGGGCTGAACGATGGGGGTGGAGACGCTCCTTCAGGTCTACTGGACTGAGGCCATTCAGGGCTTTAAAGGTCAGCACCAACACTTTGAATTGTGCTTGCAAACGTACTGGGAGCCAGTGTAGGTCTTTCAAGACCGGTGTTATGTGGTCTCGGCGGCCGCTCCCAGTCCCCAGTCTAGCTGCCGCATTCTGGATTAGTTTCTGGGTCACCTTCAAAGGTAGCCCCATGTAGAGCACTGTATTCAGTACAGTGGACGCTCAGGTTGCGAATGTGATCCGTGCGGGAGGCACGTTCGCAACCTGCAGTGCCGCGATTTAGCGCTTCTGCGCATGCACGAGCTCCGAAACCCGGAAGTAACCCGTTCCGGTACTTCCAGGTTCGGCGTGGTGCACAACCCGAAATCACGCAACCTGAAGCGTCTGTAACCCGAGGTATGACTGTATTGAAGACCCAATTTGATGGGTCTCCTTTTCAGTTGAGGTTGCTCTACAGACTGTGTTGCAAAGGATCAGCTGGAAGTTGCCTCCAGTCAGCTAATCGGCACCGACTTCAAACTCTGCTCTCTGCAGGGATCAGCTGTGCTATGGAATCTTGTAATGCCGCTGATCCCAGCAGGGTTGAAGTCAGAGACGATCCCTGATGGGCTGGCATTGCCTTCAGATTCTGCTTTGGCTACTGGGATCAGCTGTGCTGTGTTGCTCCCTCTAGAAATTCTGCACCACAGCCGAGGGCTTTGAGCCAGCGCCGATCAGCTGATAGGTCCTGAATTTGAGTGCTGTTGTTTGCTGGGATCGGCTGTGCTTATAGAATTCCCCATGGAGAACTCTATAAATCCAGCAGATTTTGGCTGAACATTAGGAAATGCTTTTCCAATGAGAAGAGCAGTTGGCTCCTCACCTCTCATCACCTGACCTAGCCACTGTGATCCACGCGATGGTCACCTCCAGACTGGATTATTGTAACTCGCTCTACGTGGGGCTGCCCTTGAGACTGACCCAGAAACTCCAGCGGGTGCAGAATGCCACGGCGAGACTCCTTACGGGGTCTTTGCCGCAGGATCACATTCACCCAGTGCGCTGGCTCCCGGTGGAGTACAGGATCGGGTTTAAGGTGCTGGTTTTAACCTTTAAAGCCCTAGACGGCCTAGGACCCTCGGACCTACGGGACTGCCTCTCCTGGCATGTCCCACGGAGGACCTTACGGTCATCAAATAAAAACATCTTGGAGTTCCCAGGCCACAGGGAGCTTAGGCTGGCCTCAACTAGAGCCAGGGCCTTTTCAGTACTGGCCCCAACTTGGTGGAACGCTCTGTCGCAAGAGACTAGGGCCCTGCGGGACTTGACATCTTTCCGCAGAGCCTGCAAGACAGAGCTGTTCTACCAGGCCTTTGGCCAAGGCACAGCCTGACCCCCTTTCTCCTTCTGTAATCTTAGAATCATAGAATCATAGAGTTGGAATAGACCACAAGGGCCATCGAGTCCAACCCCCTGCCAAGCAAGAAACACCATCAGAGCACTCCTGACATATGGTTGCCAAGCCTCTGCTTAAAGACCTCCAAAGAAGGAGACTCCACCACACTCCTTGGCAGCAAATTCCACTGTCAAACAGCTCTTACTGTCAGGAAGTTCTTCCTAATGTTTAGGTGGAATCTTCTTTCTTGTAGTTTGGATCCATTGCTCCGTGTCCGCTTCTCTTGAGCAGCAGAAAACAACCTTTCTCCCTCCTCTATGTGACATCCTTTTCTATATTTGAACATGGCTATCATATCACCCCTTAACCTCCTCTTCTCCAGGCTAAACATGCCCAGCTCCCTTAGCCGTTCCTCATAAGGCATCGTTTCCAGGCCTTTGACCATTTTGGTTGCCCTCCTCTGGACACGTTCCAGTTTGTCAGTGTCCTTCTTGAACTGTGGTGCCCAGAACTGGACACAGTACTCCAGGTGATGTCTGACCGGAGCAGAATACAGTGGCACTATTACTTCCCTTGAAGTAATAGTGTTCACAGAACTCTAACCCGATGGTTGCCATTAATTTGATTCTGATTTGATTCAAGAATGTATTTTAATTAACTGCACGATTTTATGTGCACTGTGCTATTTTTACCTGTTGTTAGCCGCTCTGAGCCCGGCTTTGGCCGGGGAGGGCGGGACACAAATAAAAAGTTTTTATTATTATTATGTAGAGCTGTTCAACAACGGAACAGGCTTCCTTGGGAGGTGATTGGCCCTTTGGGACAGCTACCTGTCAGGGAGGTTGTGGTTGCACTGGAAGCCCTGAAGCCAGCAGGGGGTTAGGCTAGCAGATCTCTCAAGCACCATACGCCACTATGACTGCAATGGGAACAAGCCCTTCTGCGAGTGCGCTGCTGGCAAAGTTGAGCTTTCGGGAAAACCCGGCTAAGATTGCAAATGCCGGCTGACAATTGAAGGAGGAAGCCTTTCCATGGAAGGGCAACTTGGCATGCTCTGGAGCGGCATAAATATTCCCGCTAACGAGCCAATTAGTTACACCAAGCGAGGGAAATATTAGGCGCCATAACAGATTGGGCCATAAATCACGTCGGCAAAGCAGCGTCCCGGGGCAGCTTTCCTGAGCCCTGACGTTTGTTTTCCAATCTGGTTTGGCGATCTGAGTTGGGATTTGACCTCCGAATCCTCAACCTGAGGCAGTGGCGTAGCGTGGGTTGTCAGCACCCGGGGCAAGGCAAGTAATTTGCGCCCCCTAACCCGTGGATTAGGGACGCGGGTGGCGCTGTGGGTAAAAGCCTCAGCGCCTAGGGCTTGCCGATCGAAAGGTTGGCGGTTCGAATCCCCGCGGCGGGGTGCGCTCCCGTCGTTCGGTCCCAGCGCCTGCCAACCTAGCAGTTCGGAAGCACCCTCGGGTGCAAGTAGATAAATAGGGACCGCTTACTAGCGGGAAGGTAAACGGCGTTTCCGTGTGCGGCTCTGGCTCGCCAGAGCAGCGATGTCACGCTGGCCACGTGACCCGGAAGTGTGTTCGGACAGCGCTGGCCCCTGACCTCTTTGAGTGAGATGGGCGCACAACCCTAGAGTCTGTCAAGAGTGCCCCGTATGGGCAGGGGTACTTTACCTTTTTTTTTAACCCGTGGATTTGTGCCCCCTAACCCTAACCCCCAGATGTTGCGCCCGGTGCGGCCGGCCCCCCCCTGCACCCCCCATGCTACGCCACTGACCTGAGGACCCCTCTGCTCTCAAACCTGAGTGATATGGCAGTTAATAAATTAAACGCACACTTTCTTGCACCCGGGAGCCACGATTTGGAAGCTCTCTTTGCAACGGGAGGGCCAGGAAGGCGAGTCAAAGGTGAACGCCTCACAAGTTTGTGCGACCATCCGCTGAAGCTTAACCCCTGAACCTCTTTTCCTGCGCAGCGAGAAAACAGGTGACGCAATTAAAGGGGGATTTCTTCTGAGCACAGGATATATCGGCAGGAAGCTGCAGGAAATTCGCTGACTGGAAGTGAAGTGGCACGACTGCTCCAAATCTCTTGCAGGAGCAAGCAGCGCTGAAATTGGGAACATGGCTGGCTGCTCCCAAAGCACAGAACCATCACGGATTTGCAATAAAACAGACCTCTAGAGTAGGGTTACCAGACGTCCCCGTTTCCCGGGGACAGTCCCTGGATTTGCGAATAAGTCCCCGGAAAATTCCATCCCCGGATTTCATCTAATGTCCCCGGGAGATGCAGCAGCGGCAGTCTCAGCAGCCCGGAGCAGTTGGCTCTGGCTGGCTTCAGGAGCTGCTCGGAAGTCCCCATATGATGGTGGTTCAAGGGCTCTCAGATGCAGCTTCCGGGCTGCCTCCACCTTCCCTGACCCCAGCAACTAAGCTGGGAAGGGAGGCTTCACGCTGCCTTTCAGAGCTTGCATGCAAGCAGGAGGAGGCAGGGATCTCTCAACTGTGAAGGGAGGCTTCTCGCTGCCTTTCAGAGCTTGCGTGCAAGCAAGAGGAGGCAGGGATCTCTCAACTGCGAAGGGAGGCGTCACGCTGCCTATCAGAGCTTGCGTGCAAGCAGGAGGGGGCAGGGATCTCTCAGTTAGGCAACGGGAAGCCTCCCTTCCCAGCTGAAGGATCCCTGCCCCCTCCTGCTTGCACGCAAGTAGGAATGGGATTGGGGCTGCTCCAATGGGAAGGGAGGCATCGCGCTGCCTGAGCCTCGCCACCACCACTGCTCTCCGCCCTCCTTCTCCGCCTTCATGCCTGACCCACCACACACCACTGGCCCGCCACTGAAGAACCAACAACTCAGGGGCTGCCCAGGTTCATGGAGAAAGGAGATAGAAGCATCAGAGGAAAGGGAAACATGGGGGCTGAGGTCAAGGTGGCAGCCGCCCTCTGTCACGGCCATCGCTGCGGCATCAACGTCCCGAAAGTGTAAAGGGACCCCTGACCATTAGGTCCAGTCGTGGCCGACTCTGGGATTGCGGCGCTCATCTCGTTTTATTAGTCGAGGGAGCCGGCGTACAGCTTCCGGGTCATGTGGCCAGCATGACTAAGCCGCTTCTGGCGAACCAGAGCAGCGCACGGAAACGCCGTTTACCTTCCCGCCGGAGTGGTACCTATTTATCTACTTGCACTTTGACATGCTTTCAAACTGCTAGGTTGGCAGGAGCAGGGACCGAGCAATGGGAGCTCACCCCGTCATTGCGGGGATTCGAACCACTGACCTTCTGCTCGGCAAGTCCTAGGCTCTGTGGTTTAACCCACAGCGCCACCCGCGACCCTCAAACTCCTGCTTTAAAATCGCTAAGGGTCTTTGCAGACCACTTCAAGATTTTTCTGCCTGCTGCGGCAGCAACTGCGATTCCATAGAATTCAAAATGCATTGGGATGAAAAGCTACGTGGGAATTGAAAGAAGCCATAAAAACCACAATTAAAAATCCCGCCTTCATGCACAAATTTGCAGGCACATGGAACCACCTGCATGAAGTTTACAGACACTGACAAACTGGAACGTGTCCAGAGGAGGGCAACCAAAATGGTCAGAGGCCTGGAAACGATGCCTGATGAGGAACGGCTAAGGGAGCTGGGCATGTTTAGCCTGGAGAAGAGGAGGTTAAGGGGTGATATGATAGCCGTGTTCAAATATATAAAAGGATGTCACATGGAGGAGGGAGAAAGGTTGTTTTCTGCTGCTCCAGAGAAGCGGACACGGAGCAATGGATCCAAACTACAAGAAAGAAGATTCCACCTAAACATTAGGAAGAACTTCCTGACAGTAAGAGCTGTTCGACAGTGGAATTTGCTGCCAAGGAGTGTGGTGGAGTCTCCTTCTTTGGAGGTCTTTAAGCAGAGGCTTGACAACCATATGTCAGGAGTGCTCTGATGGTGTTTCCTGCTTGGCAGGGGGTTGGACTCGATGGCCCTTGTGGTCTCTTCCAACTCTATGATTCTATGATTCTAACCCCACAGCTAAACTTTTGAGGTTCTTCAAGCTCACTGATTGCAACTTGACAATGTTTCTACCCCTCTTCTTTAGAAATGAGCTCCCATTTGCTCCTGGCCAGCTTGATGGAAACCTGCCTGTTTGGTTCAAGGGCCAGAATGATATTATCCTTTCTTCCCAGCCCCAGCAGAACCACTAAAGTGTTTCTGGGGATAGCAGCTAAGTTGGGAGAGCAGGTGACTCCTAATCTCAAGGGTCGTGGGTTTGAGCCTTGCGTTGGGCAAAGCAGATTCCTGGGTTGGGCTAGATGACCCGCGGGGTCCCTTCCCACTCTAAAATTTGATGATTCTTTGAAATGCCAAGTTATTATGCCTGGAGACAGCGGGGTAAGACCTCATGGCCATATGAGAGGTTAGATGGCCGTCTCTCATGGATGCTTTAGTGGAGATTTTGGTGGCGCTGTGGGTTAAACTACTGAGCCTAGGGCTTGCCATTCAGAAGGTCAGCGGTTCGAATCCCCACGACGGGGTGAGCTCCCGTTGCTCGGTCCCTGCTCCTGCCAACCTAGCAGTCCGAAAGCACGTCAAAGTGCAAGTAGATAACTAGCTACCACTCCGGCGGGAAGGTAAACGGCGTTTCCGTGCACTGCTCTGGTTCGCCAGAAGCGGCTTAGTCAATCTGGCCACATGACCCGGAAGCTGCACACCGACTCCCTCGGCCAATAAAGCGAGATGAGCGCCATAACCCCAGAGTCGTCCGCGACTGGACCTAACGGTCAGGGGTCCCTTTACCTTTACCTTACCTGGATTACAGCGGGTTGGGCTGGATGACCTCTGGGGTCCCTTTCAGCTCTGCAAATCTCTTATCTTTTTTGTACTCTTTCCCTTTTGTTCTCCTCCTCTTTCTTTTTCCCCTTCCTTCTCTCTTTCGTCTCTTTCCCTCCCCCCCTCCTTCCTTCCTTCCTTCCTCCCTCCTCTCTCCCTTCTTCCTCCTTCCCTTCCAAAATATACTAACTTACACAAAGCAAAGCCGTGACCATCAGCAAACCACCCAAAAACCACCGCACAGCCACATTTTTCCTGGCTTACAGCCTCCTTGGCAAGTAGACAAGAAGGAAGTGCGCCTTAGCGCAGCCACTCCAAGTCTGTCCAGTCGCCAGCCCTTCGGGTTTCGTGGGAACCCGGCTGCCCCGGGGCGGGCGCGCGCGCTCTCCTGCTGCCTCTTACCTGGTCTGTTCCTTCCACATGAGCCGCAGACCCCCTCCGGGTCTTCTCCTCCAAACTGTTCCCCTAAGCAAGACCCTCGTCTGCAAACCCGCCTCTTCTTAACCTCAAAGATCCGCTTGAGGAGAAGGCGGATTCTTTGGGTTTTGTTTGTTTGTTTGAAAAAAGATGTTGCAGATACCCTTAATTGAAAGACAATGTCTCCGCTTGGTTCGCTTTCTGCTATAGCCGCGATCTCTCTCTCTTTCTCTCTCTCCGCATCCGGACGAGTCCAAGGTTGAAACTCGATGCTTTTTTGCAACACACAGGCAAGTTTCAAATTCAAAGAGGGCTGGAGGTGGCGGGGGGGGGGGGGTTGAGGAGAGGGGGGGGGGAGGGTGACAGGCCAGGCAGCCAACCAACCATTGCGCAGGGCTACCTACGAAGCAGCCAATGGGGGAGCCAGGAGAAAGAGGAGGGCGCAAAGTAGAGGGATGGGGGCGAAGAGGGAAAGGGGGGGGGGGGACGAAAGCGCATTCCTTGATCAGCCCCTGCGCAGCCTTTGAGAAGCGGGAGGGATGTGGGTCTAAGTAAGGGAGACCCGCCCCCCCAGTCTCAAGCAGTGGCGTAGCGTGGGTTGTCAGCACCCGGGGCAAGGCAAGTAATTTGCGCCCCCTAACCCGTGGATTTGCGCCCCCTAACCCGTGAATCTGCGTCCCCTAACCCTAACCCCCAGATGTTGCGCCCGGTGCGGCCGGCCCCCCCTTCACCCCCCACGCTACGCCACTGGTCTCAAGGCATACAAAGCACAATGCCAGAAGTCCTTCTTGAGCTACCTGGGCCGGGTAGTGGGGTGAGCGCACCCTTCGTTTCCATTCCTCTTTCTCCCCACTTTCTCTGGGTGCAAAACTGGTTGGCAGAACGCAGCGTGGGAGGCGAGCCCTCCAAGCTCTGCAGAGAGATCCCGGGACATGTCCGGTTGCCATATGTCCTCTTTTCCCAGGACATGTCCTCTTTTTCATGAGTCGCCAAAGCGATCCATAGTTCAAAGTTGTTGTTTAGTCGCATAGCTGTCAACTTTCCCCTTTTCTTGCGAGGGATCCTATTCGAAATAAGGGATTTTCTCTTTTAAAAAGGGGAACTTTGGCAGCTATGTTTAGTCGTTTAGTCGTGCCCGACACTTCGTGACCCCCTGGACCAGAGCATGCCAGGCACTCCTGTCTTCCACTGCCTCCCACAGTTTGGTCAAACTCATGTTTGTAGCTTCGAGAACACTGTCCCAACCCACAGTGCCACTTCAGGTTAAGAACAGTTCCAGGTTAAGTACGGACCTCCGGAACGAATTAAGTACTTAACCCGAGGTAACACTGTAATAATAATACAGAGGTACCTCGGGTTACATACGCTTCAGGTTACAGACTCTGTTAACCCAGAAATAGTACCTCAGGTTAAGAACTTTGCGTCAGGATGAGAACAGAAAACGTGCTCCGGTGGCGCGGTGGCAGCAGGAGGCCCCATAAGCTAAAGTGGTGCTTCAGGTTAAGAACAGTTCCAGGTTAAGTACGGACCTCCGGAACGAATTAAGTACTTACCCTGAGGTACCACTGTATGTCCACGTGTTCTAGAGAGGGAGACAAACTTTTCTCCGTCTGTTTTCTCTGTGGCACGCATAATTTTTATGAGCGAGGGCTTCCTTCTCGTGGGGCTTTGGTACGCTTCGCAGTCTGCGTGCCAGAGCCAGAAAACTCCAGGTCTTGCAGGTTGACCCGTTTCCAGAGTCCTCGCCCACGTCTCTGCAACAGAAGCAGCCTCTGGCTATGCTTGCCATGCGCTCTGCTGGCCCCGGGCCTCCTCCGCCTCCAGCATTGCATCTCTCCCCCAGGGGGTAAAATGTCGCTGTTGTTCCAGCTCTGTGGGTGGACTGCAAGAGGGTTTTTGTATCTGCAGTTTCCACCGCTGGAATGCCTTGAGTAAAAGGTACCTCTGAGCGTCAGCAGAGCATTCTCCCACCCGCTAGGTTTCAGTCCTGGGATCGGGGACAATTCCTCCCCCCCCCCAAACGAGTATAGGAGTATAGCATCTAGATCAAGGGAAGTAATAGTGCCACTGTATTCTGCTCTGGTCAGACCTCACCTGGAGTACTGTGTCCAGTTCTGGGCACCACAGTTCAAGGAGGACACTGACAAACTGGAACGTGTCCAGAGGAGGGCAACCAAAATGGTCAAAGGCCTGGAAACGATGCCTTATGAGGAACGGCTAAGGGAGCTGGGCATGTTTAGCCTGGAGAAGAGGAGGTTAGGGGGGGTGATATGATAGCCATGTTCCTATATATAAAAGGATGTCACATAGAGGAGGGAGAAAGGTTGTTTTCTGCTGCTCCAGAGAAGCGGACACGGAGCAATGGATCCAAACTACAAGAAAGAAGATTCCACCTAAACATTAGGAAGAACTTCCTGACAGTAAGAGCTGTTTGACAGTGGAATTTGCTGCCAAGGAGTGTGGTGGAGTCTCCTTCTTTGGAGGTCTTTAAGCAGAGGCTTGACAACCATATGTCAGGAGTGCTCTGATGGTGTTTCCTGCTTGGCAGGGGGTTGGACTCGATGGCCCTTGTGGTCTCTTCCAACTCTATGATTCTATGAAACGAAGCATCACCTCCGGTTCCCCTGCCTTTTTTTTTTGGAAAGAAGGTTTCTAGCATTTCATAGAATCATAGTGTTATGTACCAAGCTTGGATGCTACAGCAATAGGCAGGTAGGATCCTAGAACGCAGCAACTGATTGGCTAGCAGGAAAAGACCAATCAGGCTCCAGGAGGGAAGCAGAACCAGCCAATCAGATAGAACCTATTGTGTAAATAATGTACAGTGGTACCTCGGGTTAAGAATTCGTTCTGGAGGTCTGCTCTTAACCTGGAACTGTTCTTAACCTGAAGCACCACTTTAGCTAATGGGGCCTCGTGCGATTTCTGTTCTCATCCTGAAGCAAAGTTCTTAACCCAAGGTACTATTTCTGGGGTAGCAGAGTTTGTAACCTGAAGTGTATGTAACCCGAGGTACCACTGTATATCAGGGGTGTCCAACCAGTAGATTGTGATCTACCGGTAGATCCCCAGCTGATCCTGGTAGATCACGGGATCCTTATCGTGTAATAATACAGTGGTGCCTCGCAAGACGAAATTAATCCGTTCCGCGAGTCTCTTCGTCTTGCGGTTTTTTCGTCTTGCGAAGCAACCCTATTAGCGGCTTAGCGGCTTAGCGCTATTAGCGGTTTAGCGGCTATTAAAGGCTTAAGGGATTAGCGGATTAGCTGCTAAAAGGCTATTAGCAGCTTAGCGCCTTAGAAAAAGGGGGTGGGGAGCGAAAAAAACCCTCAAGAATCGCAAGACATTTTCGTCTTGCGAAGCAAGCCCATAGAGAAATTTGTCCTGCGAAGCACCTCTGAAAACGGAAAACCCTTTCGTCTTGCGGGTTTTCCGTCTTGCGAGGCATTCGTCTTGCGGGGCACCACTGTAATTTATTATTTATACCCCGCCCATCTGGCTGAGTTTCCCCAGCCACTCTGGGCAGCTCCCAATCGAGTGTTAAAAACAATACAGCATTAAATATTAAAAACTTCCCTAAACAGCTTGGTGCTTGTCCTGTGATTTCAGGAGGGTCTGGATTCAAACTTTGTTTTTAAAGCCTGGGAACAATCCTTGCATCTCGTTTGCTCCTTTGGGAGTTTCTCAGTTTCCTGCAAAAGGACCTCTGCGATGGCTTGCAAATGTATTAAGTCTCTTTATGCCTCCGCCTCCCAGTTCTGCTACATTACAATTTCCCTCCACCTTTTTCTGGGATTCCATTGCATTCTCCCTCCCCCCCCCTTTTCCTTTCTGGGGATGCTACTCCCCCCTCCTCGACCCTTTGCTCCTTCCTCTCTCCCACTCTCAGGGGCCCCTTTCCGGCTGGCTCGCACGTGTTGCTCTCCGAAAGAAGAAAAAGACTTTCTTTTCCTCCCTGCTTTGCAAAGAGGAAAGCACAATCTCTGGGGGCGATGGTGTGCTTGTGGCCTCGAACAGCCGTCTCCTCATGTCAAACACAGAGGCAGCATCCCTCCATTAGTCTGTAAGGAAAGTTTTGCAGGATCAGGACTGATATGGAAGGGGGGGGGCATGTCTTCTTCACCTCCTTCTTCGCTACAATATATCCATTTATTTCCAATTGTCAATGTCAAAAGGGACTAAAATCTATAAAATTCATAGAAAATCAACGTGCCAATTTGCTCAATTTCTCTAGGACTCCATGACACCTCCCCTGTCCTCCGTAATCCCTCAAGCAAGGTGTCAAGACCCTAATCCTGTCAAATCACTCTGCCAAGCCTTTCCTCTGGGCAATGCCAGGTGACAGACTATGCATACATGGACCATTGTCTTCTCATCACCTGGACTCAGGATGTGCTTATCTACGCATATCTCCAGCTCTGCATATTCCCCCCTCCCTCCTCCATATGTTAATCCTGTGTAACCCAACCTCTTCTTAATATATTCATGATGTAATCTGTGTAACCCAACCTCTTCTTAATGTATTCATGATGTAACTGGGATGTATTTTGCACTGTATTCTGGGACATGGAGGGAAGTTTCAAAAGTTCATGTCACCCCTTTCTCGCTGCTCAGTCTTGCCTTGAACCTGTTGCGCAATAAACATGGATCTTCTGCAGTTTGCTCCTGTCTCCGGCTGAACTCATTTTCCTCCGCAGGGACCCGCAGACTAAGTCCGATGAGCTGGGTGGCCGAGCAGCCTCACACCCAGATTTTACCGTAACAAGGACCCCTTTTTCTCTCTCTCTCTTTAAAAAATTATTTTTCATTTTTAAAAGAACAACATTCTTATACATTTAAAACATTTTCAGTTTCTATACCTCTGGGAATGCAGTGGTCCCTTGGTTCTCAAACTTAATCCGTTCCGGAAGTCCGTTCCAAAACCAAAGCGTTCCAAAACAGAGGCGCACTTTCCCATAGAAAGGAGTGCAAAATGGATTAATCCCTTCCCGACTTTTAAAAACAATCCCTAAAACAGCAATTTAACATGAATTTTACTATCTAACGAGAGCATTGATCCATAAAATGAAAGCAATAATCAATGTAAGGTAAAGGTAAAGGAACCCCTGACCACTAGGTCCAGTCGTGGCCGACTCTGGGGTTGCGGCGCTCATCTCGCTTTACTGGCCGAGGGAGCCGGCGTACAGCTTCCGGGTCATGTGGCCAGCAGGACCAAGCCGCCTCTGGCAAACCAGAGCAGCGCACGGAAGCGCTGTTTACCTTCCCGCCGGAGCGATGCCTATTTATCTAGTTGCACTTTGACGTGCTTTCGGACTGCTAGGTTGGCAGGAGCAGGGACCGAGCAACGGGAGCTCACCCCGGCGCGGGGATTCGAACCTCCAACCTTCTGATCGGCAAGTCCTAGGCTCTGTGGTTTAACCCACAGCACCACCTGTGTCCCTAATAATCAATGTAGCATGTTATTAAATAAATAGATGATAAAAATTAAAATTATTATTTTTTCTTGCCTGTACTGATGATAGTCACTGTTTGGATGGGGGGCTTTTATCCATATCCACAGTCACACACTGGGCACCACAGTTCAAGAAGGACACTGACAAACTGGAACGTGTCCAGAGGAGGGCAACCAAAATGGTCAAAGGCCTGGAAACGATGCCTTATGAGGAATGGCTAAGGGAGCTGGGCATGTTTAGCCTGGAGAAGAGGAGGTTAAGGGGTGATATGATAGCCATGTTCAAATATATAAAAGGATGTCACATAGAGGAGGGAGAAAGGTTGTTTTCTGCTGCTCCAGAGAAGCGGACACGGAGCAATGGATCCAAACTACAAGAAAGAAGATTCCACCTCAACATTAGGAAGAACTTCCTGACAGTTAAGAGCTGTTTGACAGTGGAATTTGCTGCCAAGGAGTGTGGTGGAGTCTCCTTCTTTGGAGGTCTTTAAGCAGAGGCTTGACAACCATATGTCAGGAGTGCTCTGATGGTGTTTCCTGCTTGGCAGGGGGTTGGACTTGATGGCCCTTGCGGTCTCTTCCAACTCTATGATTCTATTCTAATCAGTAGCTGAACTGGGTTCCACACAGTCACAAAAACAGATGAACCGAAGAAGTCTCAAAAACAAAAACGCAGAATAAGAGAAGAGGAGGACGGTATAGATTTAGAACAGCGGTTTGCAGAAGGTCACAGTTCAGAGGCTGCAGAGGGGAGAAGCTGGGAAATATTGGGGGAGGAACACCAACAAGAAGAAGTACCAGGGAGAGACAGTGGACAGACTCAGTGTCCTTCGAAAGCATGTGAGACCCCCCTCCTCTCCCAGGACCCGGCGTGTATTGAGAGTAGGAGAACAGAAAGCTTAGAGGCAGAAAGCACAGATCAGCCGGCGCAGGGATGACGCAGAATAGGAGAGATGGAGGGGGGTGGGACTTTACATGGAGCAATGCCATTATCTAAGAGAGACCGCATTCCTCTCTCTGTGAATATTGAATAAATTACACGGTAAGAACTCTTCTTGTTTCTCTGCTTCTCGGCACCCCACCGCGGCAGGGGTACGATTCCCTGAAGGCTGACACTGGAGCCCAGTTCCCCCCAACGTTTATCACCGTATCAGGTAAACCTGAATTTCCTGAAGAGAAAGCACCAAGACTAATGCTGCTTGACTAAAGAACTATGGCAAGAGAAACTGATGGACTATGCAGCACTGGCAAAATTGAGATATCATTTTTTTTAAAAAATGGTATTTATTAAAAGTTTTATAGTTACAGGGAAAAAAAGAAAAAGACTATATATATATATATATATATATATATGCTTTCGTAGATTTTCACGGGTACAGGAATGCAGGTTTTGGTGTCCTCGGGTGTCTTCCCGTGTAAAAGTTGGGGTGTCTAGGCGACGTTTCGACGAGGTCTCACTCGTCATCTTCAGGCTGGTGCTTTCGGCTTCTTGTTACTGGAACAGAGCAGGATCTCAGTGTTTGAGTTCCTATAAATACTGTTGAGGAGGTGTGGTGTATAGCCTCCAATGTTCTGGGCAGAGAGGAGGTTCCCAGGCTAGTGTGCCTTTTCTTCTTTTGTTCCTTAATTACTTGAGGGATATCTTGAGTGATTTCTTGAGTGATTTCCTGAATCACACTTAGGTGGGTCATTATGTGTGGATTAGTTGCTAAAGCCTTCGTGTCTTGAACTCTTGAACTTTGTGAAGAGTTTTTCTGAGAAGATGGCTGTACTGCACTTGGTTGTGCTCTGGCTTGGCTTCGTGTATAGGGGCGAGCTGTGGTTTTGTGGCCTGTGCCAGCCAGATCTGTGTAGGGATTGCAGGGGGGTGCAGCATCCGGAGGTGCCACCCTGGTTTGGCTACTGGATGGTGTCTGTAATTTATCTGTGGAGAGGGTCTGGGTTTGGGTCTGGTGTGGTTGATTGGTGATGGCGTTCTGTGTGCCTCTGGATCTGGTGTCAGATTTTGTGGGGAGGGCTAATTTCCAGATGTCTGGCAAGCGGGATGTGTCGTCACGCTTGTTCATGTTGTGAGGGTGTTTCTCTATCTCGATGGCTTCCATGATTATTCTCTTGTGGTGATGTTCCATGTTAAAGAGCAATTTGGAATCTGCAAAATTAATTTCGTGTCCTGTTTCTTTCATGTGTTGGAAAAGAGAGGAAGTTTTTTCTTCTTTTTCTTTTTTAATCCACACCTAATGACCCACCTAAGTGTGATTCAGGAAATCACTCAAGAAATCACTCAAGATATCCCTCAAGTAATTAAGGAACAAAAGAAGAAAAGGCACACTAGCCTGGGAACCTCCTCTCTGCCCAGAACATTGGAGGCTATACACCACACCTCCTCAACAGTATTTATAGGAACTCAAACACTGAGATCCTGCTCTGTTCCAGTAACAAGAAGCCGAAAGCACCAGCCTGAAGATGACGAGTGAGACCTCGTCGAAACGTCGCCTAGACACCCCAACTTTTACACGGGAAGACACCCGAGGACACCAAAACCTGCATATATATATATATATATATATATATATATAAAATACATCAAAAATGAAAGCAAAGAAGAAACAATACATCCACACAACAAAAACAACAACAAAAACATTTAAAAAGCACATCCATTTTTCATATCTTTATCTTTCAATGACTTATTTCCTCGACCTCCTCCCACCTCCCATTTTTGTATTCCAGTTAATAATTAAATCAGCAAATCCTTTCCATCTTTCACTGCTTTCTATCGTTTAATTATCTTAATTTATTTTAACCTTATATTACCATCAAAATCTTAAAATTTATCTATACTTAAATCTAAGATCCTTAAATCTTAAATCCTTAAATCTTAAATCCTTATCATATTTCTACTAAAGACATATAATTTCATTCCACCATCTCCCAACATTCCTTAATTATGCTATATTACTCTAAATAAAATTTTAAAAATTTCCAATTGAGATATCAACTACGGGACAAGGATAACTGTGACTTTAAAGATGAATAGGAACCCTTTATGAAGTATTGAAAGAAGCAGCAAAGTGAACTGGACTCCTTAGCAGGCTTTGAAGAAACACTCACGAACTTTTTATTGACAATAACCAGTCAGATAAATGAAGGATTTATACAATTTTGTAACGTGCAGAGAATAACATTTGTAGAGAAACCAGAGATTGCAGCTGAGAGAAGTCATGGGGGAGGGGAGGGGGGTTGTTTTAGGGAGGGGAACTGGGAAAAAAAATTAAGGATGATATGTTTTAAAATAATATGTTTTGTTCAAATTCCTAATAAAATAATAATTTTTAAAAAAGAAAGACTGATGTTGCTTGAGGATAGCACCATGTGTTCTACACAAAGTACCGTATTTTGCGCTCTGTAAAACGCACCAGACCACAAGACGCACCTAGTTTTTGTAGGAGGAAAACAAGAAAAAAAATATTCTGAATCTCAGTAGCCAGAACAGCAAGAGGGATCGCTGGGCAGTGAAAGCAGCAATCCCTCTTGCTGTTCTGGCTTCTAGGATAGCTGCGCAGCCTGCATTCACTCTATAAGACGCACACACATTTCCCCTTACTTTTTAGGAGGGAAAAAGTGAGTCTTACAGAGCAAAAAAAATACGGTATATCTTGATGTTGGCTGTCTTGAAAGACAATGGAGTGTGCCTGCAATGGTGAAGTCAAACCGCTGGCGAATCACAACATCTGCTGAGGCTGCGGAGACCAGTAACTCATAACTGCTGCCCCCTGTGTTGTTTTTGCTGTGTTAGCAGCACCAAGGGCGCAAGGCTGGGCTGTCAACAAGACCCTGCTCTCGGCTTTGCCAGTGTGGTCCAAGGAAAAGCTGAGCAAGACGTTTGGCAACAGCTTGGTGGCAGGAGTTGCTGGAAGGAGGTGTGCAAGGTCATGAAAGGCCTACATTGGCTCCCAGTACGTTTCCGAGCACAATTCAAAGTGTTGGTGCTGACCTTTGAAACCCTTTGGTCCTGAATGGGGTCACTGTGCCCCTGAAGGACCAGGTGCACAGCCTGGGAGTCACTTTGGACTCACAGCTGTCCATGGAGGCGCAGGTCAGTTCTGTGTCCAGGGCGGCTGTCTACCAGCTCCACCTGGTACGCAGGCTGAGACCCCACCTGCCCGCAGACTGTCTCGCCAGAGTGGTGCATGCTCTGGTTATCGCCTGCTTGGACTACTGCAATGCGCTCTATGCGGGGCTACCTTTGAAGGTGACCCGGAAACTACAACTAATCCAGAATGCAGCAGCCAGACTGGTGACTGGGAGTGGCCGCCGGGACCACATTACACCGGTCCTGAGAGATCTGCATTGGCTCCCAGTACGTTTCCGAGCACAAGTCAAAGTGTTGGTGCTGACCTTCAAAGCCCTAAACGGCCTCGGCCCAGTAGACTTGAAGGAGCGTCTCCACCCCCATCATCCAGCCCAGGCACTGATGTCCAGCTCCAAGGACCTTCTGGCAGTTCCCTCCCTGCAAGAAGTGAGGTTCAGGGAACCAGGCAGAGGGCCTTCTCGGTGGTGGCACCTGCCCTGTGGAACGCCCTCCCATCAGATGTCAAGGAAGTAAAGAACTATCTGACTTTTGAAAGACATCTGAAGGCGGTCCAAGCGGGAAATAACCAGAGCACCCCATTCCAGATTATTCCTGAACCTTATTCAACAGAGCTTTCCTTTTCCTTTGGCAAATAAACTGCATTCCAGGCCAGGTTGTTTGGAGAGGGTGGGGGTTGAACTGTGGGACCTTTGCATGCAAAGCAGTTCTCTGCCACTGAGCTATGACCCTCCCCTAAGTTTCGCTTGCAGGGTGGAGAAGGAAGCAGACATTTGTGACATCAGTGCCCATCCCTTTTAAGACACAGAAGTGGCAACGGCATCTGTTTGCTCAAGGCAAATTGTTGGCACACCGCCTGTGTGCATTACCGACATTTTCTGTCAATGGGCAAGGTGTGAGCAAAGTTTCTTCTCGTCCCTGCAGAGGCCTTCAGCAGCCAGGCCAGAAAGATTCAAGAGGTCACTATTTTTTGGGACGCAGGTGGCGCTGTGGGTAAAAGCCTCAGCGCCTAGGGCTTGCCAATCGAAAGGTCGGCGGTTCAACTCCCCGCAGCAGGGTGCGCTCCCGTTGCTCGGTCCCTGCTCCTGCCAACCTAGCAGTCCGAAAGCACGTCAAAGTGCAAGTAGATAAATAGGTACCACTCCGGCGGGAAGGTAAATGGCATTTCCGTGTGCGGCTCTGGCTCGCCAGAGCAGCTTTGTCACGCTGGCCACATGACCCGGAAGTGTCTCCAGACAGCGCTGGCCCCCGGCCTCTTGAGTGAGATGGGCGCACAACCCTAGAGTCTGGCAAGACTGACCCGTACGGGCAGGGGTACCTTTACCTTTACCTTTATTTATTCATTTATCTGCCACCCATCTGACTGGGTTGCCCCAGCCACTCTCGGCAGCTTCCAACAAATGAACAAGCACAATAAAGCACCTAACGTTAAAAACTTCTAGTGGAAGAAGATTGGAAAAAATTCAAAGTATATTTACAGAAATACTGCAAAATTATTATTTTTTTAAAAAATAATATTTATTCCAATTTTCAAAAATACAGAAAAAAATGAAAGGGACAATATACAATAAAATAAGAAGGAAAAAAAAATAAAAAATAAAAATTAACAATACATAAAAACACCACCCCTCCACCCCACCAACAAGAGAAAAAAGCAAAAAACAAAAACATTTAAAAAAGAAAACACTTCCATTTTTCAAAATTCCTTCCTTCGATAACTTATTTCCTCGACCTCCTCCCACCTCCCTTTTTGTATTCCAATTTATTAATTAAGTCAGCAAGTTCTTCCCATCTTTCACTACTTACTCGCTTAATTATCATTAATGCATTTAAACCTTATTCTCCTATCAACATTTAGAAAGTTATCCAAATTCCAATCTAATAAACAGAACTGCAAAATTAATGAATGTTAGAAGAATGCTGGAATGGAGTTACATGGTTTTAGCAGAAATGCTATAAGGAATTAAGCAAAAACTGTTTGTTAATGGACTAAAGTGGAAAATTTAGATTGTGTTAAGATAAATCATAGAACAAAAAAAAGATTGAGAAAGATGGAAAAGATTTGCTGAAATAGCTAAATTGAACTAGAACACAAAAAAGGGAGGTGTGAGGAGGTCGATGAAACAAGTAAATGAAAGGTAAATATATGGGAATTTTTAAATGTTTTTGTTTTTCTTGTTGTTTTGATGTATTGTTTTTTGTTTTATTTTTGATGTATTGTTTGTTAAATTCTTTATTGTTTCTTTTTCTTTTTCTTCTTTCTGTAACTATTAAACGTCTAATAAATATTATTAAACAAATAAATAAAAACTTCTATGTACAGGGCTGCCTTCAGATGTCTTCTAAAGGCTGTATAGTTACTTATCTCCTTGACATCTGGTGGGAGGGCGTTCCACAGGGCGGGCGCCACCACCGAGAAGGCCCTCTGCCTGGTTCCCTCTAACCTCATTTCTTGCAGGGAGGGAACCGCCAGAAGACCCTTGGAGCTGATCCACAGTTTCCTGAATGTTCTTTCAGAATAAATCATACTTATTTAAAAAGGTAAAGGTACCCTTGCCCGCACAGGCCAGTCTTGACAGACTCTAGGGTTGTGCGCTCATCTCACTCTAGAGGCCGGGAGCCAGCGCTGTCCGCAGACACTTCCGGGTCACGTGGCCAGCATGACGAAGCTGCTCTGGTGAGCCAGCGCAGCACACGGAAACACCGTTTACCTTCCCGCTAGTAAGCGGTCCCTATTTATCTACTTGCACCCGGGGGTGCTTTCGAACTGCTAGGTTGGCAGGCGCTGGGACCGAACGACGGGAGCGCAACCCGCCGCGGGGATTCGAACCGCTGACCTTTCGATCGCCAAGCCCTAGGCGCAGAGGTTTTACACACAGCGCCACCCACGTCCCCGCATACTTATTTACTTCAGGTTATTTGCCCCTTTATACTTATTTACTTCAGGTTATTTGCCCCTTTTGTTGGTGTTTGTCAGATGAAGCCATATTTTAACAGACTCATGGCTAAGTGCATACGACTTATGGTTTGATGCCAACATAAAATGTTTCACAAATGAGACGCAACCTTTCGATTCATAACTACTGGGCCCTATTCTCTAGTTATCTCCCGCTTGGACTACGCAATGCGCTCTACGTGGGGCTGCCTTTGAAGGTGACTCGGAAACTACAACTAATCCAGAATGCAGCAGCTAGACTGGGGACTGGGAGCGGCCGCCAAGACCATATAACACCGGTCCTGAAAGACCTACATTGGCTCCCAGTACGTTTCCGAGCACAATTCAAAGGGTTGGTGCTGACCTTGAAAGCCCTAAACGGCCCAATATACCTGAAGGAGCGTCTCCACCCCCATCGTCCAGCCTGGACGCTGAGGTCCAGCTCCGAGGTCCTTCTGGCGGTTTCCTCCCTGCGAGAAGTGAGGTTACAGGGAACCAGGCAGAGGGCCTTCTCGGTGGTGGCACCCGCCCTGTGGAACGCCCTCCCATCAGATGTCAAGGAAATAAGCAACTACCTGACTTTTAGAAGGCATCTGAAGGCAGCCCTACTCAGGGAAGCTTTTAATATTTGATGAATTATTGTATTTTAATCTTTTGTTGGAAGCCACCCAGAGTGGCTGGGGAAACACAGTCAGATGGGTGGGGTATAAATTCATCATCATCATCATTATCCTGCCTCTCTCAGGGGAGGTGAAACAGACCCAAAATGCTCTCATTCTCCATGGAATAATCCTATAGAGTGGTACCTCGGGTTACACACGCTTCGGGTTACACACTCCGCTAACCCAGAAATAGTGCTTCAGGTTAAGAACTTTGCTTCAGGGTGAGAACAGAAATTGTGCTCTGGCGGTGCGGCGGCAGCAGGAGGCCCCATTAGCAAAAGTGGTGCTTCAGGTTAAGAACAGTTTCAGGTTAAGTACGGACCTCGGAACGAATTAAGTACTTAACTCGAGGTACCACTGTATGTGAGCCTCATTGCATTCAACTGAGCTTCCTGAAACTTTAAGCACATCTTGTGAGCAAATTGGCCTAACTCATTTCTTGCCAGCAGATGGCGGTCTTGCAGAACTTTCCGGCTGCTGCAAATTTGCTGAATGTATACTTTTTTTTCAAAAAAGTATTTCCCCCTAATATAATGCTATACTGTGTGTTATATGCATTCCTATGCACGCTTTCAGCCCAGTATATGCATTTTTGTTCGCCTTTCGTTCCACGTTTCCCTATCAGTTTGCAAACCTTTATAATAAGAGAGAAGCCCTAATGAAAATTCGCTGGCATTGTAACGCGAATTCACCCTAATGTGCACATCTCTGAATGCTATTCTCTCCAAAATGAACATCTTTGCAAGGCAGTTTCCCCTAATAAGGATGCATCTCGTAGGTTATTTTCACTAATATATGCACTCTTCGGCACGCTTTACCTAGTACAGTATATGGATTCTTGCACCCATGACTTGGCTGGAAAACCTCATTGCCGCAATCAGACAAGTGCAAATTTCTGAACGTGACTGTGTTTCGGTTCAGCTATCGGTTTGCAAATCTGGTAGCCTCAGCTTCAGAACTTTTTTTTAAAAAATAATATTTACTGGGAATTTAAAGTTACAAAAGAAAAGAAAGAAAGAAAGACAAGAAAAGCAAACAAGCAGAATTAACAATACAGATCAATAAAAAAAGTATAAAAAGAGAATACTATACACCAACATCAAAAATAAAAACAAAAAAATAAATTTAAAAACAAATCCAATAATTCCATGTTCTTATCTTCGTTAACTTATTTCCTTGACCTCCTCACACCTCCCTCTTTTGTATTCTAATTATTCATTTTCTCAGCAAATCCTTTCCATCTTTCACTATATTCTGTCCTTTAATTATCTTAATTTATTTTAACCTTATCTCACCCTAAAAAGAAAAAAACCTTAGCATTTAAAAAGTTATTTGTACATAACTCCTTATAACATTTCTACTAAAGCCTAATAGTTTCGTTCCAAGATTTTCCTAACAGTCATTAATTTTACAATACTTCTCCAAATTTTTTTTTTAAAAAAAATTCTGCCAAACTTCACCCACCGTCTCTTCATCCTGGCCCCGAGTTCTGTCAGTCCTTTCTGTCTGTTCCATCTAGATCATCAACCAGGTGATCTTATGTCCGAGGCTCTTAACTCATTTCCATGTCCCTTCTGGAGATCTTCTTCAAAATTGTACCTCCACTTTACTTTGTCTTCTGTTGGTCTTATTTTTTTTTTTTAAAAAATATTTTTATTAAGTTTTTTACACAAAAAATAAAACAAAAGAGAAACAACAGAAAAAGCAGAAAAGTACAAAATTGCAAAAACACAGAACAACAAAAAACATAAAAAAGCAATAATAAAAACAATTCCATCTTTATAATATTTCTTGCATTTACTTATTTCCCCGACTTCCCCATACCTCCCTTCACTGTATTCCAGATCTTATATTTAATCAGCAAATCCCTTCCCTCTGTCTTAATTGATCATTATCTTTATTTTGGTAACTTAATATAACATAATCTCCTTAATATAATATTGAATCTTTTAATTTTACAACTTTTTGCTAATAACCTTTTACATTCAATCTGATGTCATTCTAACATTCATTTATCTTATAATATTTCTGTAGATAATCTTTGAATTTCTTCCAGTCTTCTTCCACCGTCTCTTCTCCCTGGTCTCTGATTCTGCCAGTCATTTCCGCCAGTTCCATGTAGTCCATTACCTTCATCTGCCATTCTTCCAGCGTGGGTAGCTCTTGTGTCTTCCAATGCTGTGCGATGAGTACTCTTGCTGCTGTCGTGGCATACATAAAAAAGGTTCTATCCTTCTTTTTCACCTGTTGGTCGACCATGCCCAGGAGAAAGGCCTCTGATTTCTTTGGGAAGGTGTATTTAAACACCTTTTTCATTTCATTATAGATCATTTCCCAGAAGGTCTTAATCCTTGGGCACGTCTACCAAAGGTGGAAGAATGTGCCTTCAATTTCTTTACATTTCCAACATTTATTATCGGGCAAATGATAGATTTTAGCTAGCTTGACTGGTGTCATGTACCATCTATATATCATTTTCATAATATTTTCTCTTAAGGCATTACATGCCGTAAATTTCATACCAGTGGTCCTTAACTGTTGGTCTTATTCTTAATTTCCTTCCCTTGTCTCTGAGGGGTAGATCTCGGGGAAGCAACCTAGAAGTAACTTTACCCCTTCTCGACCGGGCTCAGCTTCAGAACTGCAGGTGCTTTTATCAGGAGGTTGGATGCCAGGAATTATTTTGCAGGGGGTTGGACTAGATGACCCTTGAGACTCCTTCCAGCTCAACAAATCCACGTGGATTGTGAACATGGCCGGATTTATCCTTCGGCCTCAGCTTGTGCTATTTGGGCTCCAAGGACCCAGCTTCAGACAAACGATGCATAGATTTTCGCTGGCATCCCTGTCTCGGATGAGAATGGGGAAGTGTGCCTTTTGGGTTGCAGTTAAACTGTTGGGAGCTTACAGCTGTTACCGGAAAAATCCGAGGGCTCCCTTGGACAAAAAGTAAAGACACCAACCAGAGTAATTGTAGCAAATCAGCAGCCTGTAGGCTTGGCCTTTATTGTACTGTTGCAGCAGGGTGTTCCCCTCACTCGCAGGAGAGAGGAAAGACCCAGAACAATGGTGTGCAAGACCTTATAAAAACTTTTGAAATTCCCCTCCTCTAGGTCAAGCCCACCTTGAATTGTGCTCGGAAGCGTACTGGGAGCCAATGTAGGATTTTCAGGACCGGTGTTATAGGGTCTCCGCGGCTGCTCCCAGTCACCAGTCTAGCTGCTGCATTCTGAATTAGTTGTAGTTTCCGTGTCACCATCAAAGCAAAGCAGAGCCAGACATTTGGCACCAGCTTGCCAGAAGGAGGCACAGCGTTCATATATGGCTTTTACAGATGTGAAAAGGAAGTTGCAGAAGTACAAGCAAATGCTAGGAACTCCTAAGAGTTGAGTCCTCATGCAGCCTCCAAGATCAGCCCGGGTCACGCTGTGCAACTTAAACAATCACCAGAACTTCCTGTCTTGGATTCCCGGGGTTTTAATTCTATTAGAGCAGGAAATCTCTTCTTCTTTTAAATGTTTTTTTTAGGCACCATTGTTCCAAGCAGTTCCATTTATAGCTCTTCCTAAAATCTCTTCATTAGCATTGTTGGACAAAGTCTCTTCAACCACCCTCCCGTGGAGGGAATCTGTCTCATCCAGTACTTTGTAACTAGGATCTGAGATGCAAATTAGCAGCTTTCCTGCTAATTTTGAAGGCCCCCCCCCCCCCCCCGTCCACCACCAAGCTGCATTACAATTTAATTCAGTGTTTATCCAGAAGCATGAGGAGTGGAACCTTACTGTTTATTTTTTCGCCGAAGAATTGACGCTTTTGAATTATGGTGCTGGAGGAGACTCTTGAGAGTCCCATGGACTGCTAGAAGATCAAACCTCTCCATTCTTAAGGAAATCAGCCCTGAGTGCTCACTGGAAGGACAGATCCTGAAGCTGAGGCTCCAAGACTTTGGCCACCTCAGGAGAAGAGAAGACTCCCTGGAAAAGACCCTGATGTTGGAAAAGATGGAGGGCACAAGGAGAAGAGGACGACAGAGGACGAAATGGTGGGACAGTGTTCTCAAAGCTACAAACATGAGTCTGACCAAACTGCGAGAGGCAGTGGAAGACAGGAGTGCCTGGCGTGCTCTGGTCCATGGGCTCACAAAGAGTCGGACACGACTGAACGACTAAACAACAACACAGGGGTCAGCACACTTTTTCAGCAGTGGGCCGATCCACTGTCCCTCAGACCTTGTGGGGGGCTGGACTATTTTTTTTTGGGGGGGGGGGGAAATGAACAAATTCCTACGCCCCACTAATAACCCAGAGATGCATTTTAAATAAAAGGACACATTCTACTCATATAAAAACATGCTGATTTCCGGACCGCCCAGGGGCCGGATTTAGAAGCCGATTGGGGCGGATCCAGCCCCCGGGCCTTAGTTTGCCTACCCATGCCCTAGCATCTCCATTAGGAACTGGGAAAGACTGACATTTACACAGTATATTTAAAGCACATGGCTTCTCCCATGGAATCCTAGGAACTGTTGCTTGCTAAAGGTGCTGTGATTTGTAGCTCTGTGGGGGGCGGATAAACTACAGATCCCAAGGTTCTTCGAAGAAAAAAATCTCGCGCTTCGGCCGTGCTTCAGATGTCTTGTGTTGATGCTGCTGCCGAGACAGTGGCGTAGCGTGGGGGGTGCAGGGGGGGCTGGCCGCACCGGGCGCAACATCTGGGGGGGGGTGCGCTCGCACTCGCAGCTCTCTGCCCCTACCTGGCTCACTCACTCTCTCTCACTGCAGGGCTGGCTGTGCGAATCCGATCCGAGCCGCCGGGTTGCCGCCCACTGTGGAGGGGAGGGTGCCAGGCGTGCGGTGCGGAGCGGAGAGAGAGCGAGGGACTATCTGGGGGAGAGACAGTGCAGCGGGGGGGGGGGCGCAAATTACTTGCCTTGCCCCGGGTGCTGACAACCCACGCTACGCCACTGCGCCGAGAACCCCCGAGCTACACATTGCAGAAAAGAGAAAGAGCGGAAAGCAAAACTAATTTGGAGCAGTCGTGTTTAAACGGATTAAAACCGGAGGTTTATGGCGGATTAAAGGCGAGATTAAGAAGGGAAGCTTTGGATGAAACCGAGCTGAGAGAGAGAAGGCTTACCAGTGCTCTCTGTGAGCTACTTCCACGACTTTCTGAGTATATATTAATCTTTTAGCCACTGCTAGACCAGATGAAGAATTTTAAACTATGCCATTTGACCAATTTAAACTTCTAAACCTGGAAGGCAATTCAAATTTGCAAGGGAAGGGGAAGTCTGTTCTAAATGAAAGGGTGCGTAGCTGGAGCACACCGGCGTTCAGAATGGCAAAGGGGTTCTCCTTTATCAGGGACAAAATAAAAGAGTTGGGGATCTGATATAGAGGTTTAAAGAATCATTCATAGAATTGTGGAGTTCAAAGTCCTGAAATCCAGTTACAGTGGTACCTTGGTTTTCGAATGTCTTGGAAGCCAAACGTTTTGGTTTTTGAACGCTGAAAACCCGAAAGCAATTGCTTCCGTTTTTGAACGTGCCTTGGAAGTCGAACGGCTTCCGCTGAGTCCCACAACCCAATTTACTCCATTGAAATTGCAGACCGCCCTTTGCGCCTCGGTTTTCGAACGTTTTGGAAGTCGGACGGTCTTCCGGAATGGATTATGTTCAAAAACCGAGGTTCCACTGTACTTGGTTTCTGTTTGCTGAATTTGTTCTGTGACAACAGGGCGTCACCCCCCTCCCCAATTTCCCCCATCCTGTATCAACTGGTGTTATACCTAAACACTTTTGGCTTTTAGTTTAAAGGTAAAGGGACTCCTGACCATTAGGTCCAGTCGTGGCCGACTCTGGGGTTGCGGCGCTGATCTCGCTTTATTGGCCGAGGGAGCCGGCGTACAAACTCCGGGTCATGTGGCCAGCAGGACTAAGCCACTTCTGGCGAACCAGAGCAGCGCACGGAAACGCTGTTTACCTTCCCGCCGGAGCGGTACCTATTTATCTACTTGCACTGGTGTGCTTTCGAACTGCTTGGTGGGCAGGAGCAGGGACCGAGCAACGGGAGCTCACCCCGTCATTGCGGGGATTCGAACCACCGACCTTCTGATTGGCAAATCCTAGGCTATGTGGTTTAACCCACAGCGCCACCCATTAGCCTAAACCTGTATAAACCACTTCCTTTGTTTTTCCAGATTCCTGTTTCTACACCTTATTATTATTACTGTGTTTCCCTGGGGAGAGCCTTCCACAGATGGGGAGCCACTGCAGAGAAGGCCCTGTTCTCGTGTGGCCACCCTCCGGACCTCTTGAGGAGGAGGCACACGAAGGAGGGCCGCAGAAGATGACCTCAGGGTCCGGGTAGGTACATATGGTTTGCAGAGGAAAACCAGTGGGATAGAAGCTGGGTCGAGGCGTGGACAGCCGTAACTCTTCCATTTTCGGCTCTCGTTACCTGTTTAAGTGAACACCTCGAAACAGAGAGGAAACTAGAATTCCCAGTGAAATGACAAAGAGCCAAGTTGCCACTAGGGGGCAGAGTTCTCCTGCTGTTTCCCAGCCGTGGATTCATTAGAGCAAAGCTTGTCTGTATTTTCTGTATTTGTGTAACGCTGCGAGGTGGGGGTGCGCGGGGGGGGGGGAGAGGGAGGAAATAACATCTTCTATTTCTTCTCCTGTGCTCTTGTCTCATCGCTGTCAGTTTAATACAGACATCCCCCTTTGCTCGCGCTGCCTCCACCTGCCTCCCTTGTCTCTTTGATATCACTTTACATCGGAAAATGTGTCCATAATTCGGGGGGGGGGGGGGGAAGAGACAGAAAGAGAGGCTGCGGGAGGAGAAGGATCAGACCCGCGGCTCAGCCAGGAAGGAAATATCTAAACTGGCACGCTGCCGTCCGGAGGAGCCGCTACACCTGTTTTGGCAGGTGCGGGAGCCAAATGCAATCTATTTGGATTGACAAGCTAAAAATAAGGACGCCACACTCGGTCCCATTTCTCGCAAGCCACGGGGGCTCTTGTCTCCTGAGCGCCTGTCCTTGGGGAGAGACAGAGAGGAGGTTCAGAGCTGTCGCAGGACTAAAAAACCCCTCACCCCAACATACCCTGAGCCACCCACACCATTGCTTGGCCTCAGTGGCGTAGTGTGGGGGGTGCAGGGGGGGCCGGCCGCACCGGGCGCAACATCTGGGGGGGGGGCGCTCGCACTCGCAGCTCTCTGCCCCTACCTGGCTCACTCACTCTCTCTCACTGCAGTGCTGGCTGTGCGAATCCGATCCGAGCCGCCGGGTCAACACCCACTGTGGAGAGGAGGGTGCCAGGCGTGCGGTGCGGTGCGGAGAGAGAGCGAGGGACTATCTGGGGGAGGGACAGTGCAGCGGGGGGGGGGGGGCGCAAATTACTTGCCTTGCCCCGGGTTAGGGGGGGCGCAAATTACTTGCCTTGCCCCGGGTGCTGACAACCCACGCTACGACACTGCTTGGCCTTGGGCAAATCACTCTAAAGTGATGGGAGATGCAACCAGCCTTGCAAGGTGGTCAAGGAGTAAAAACTTGCAAATGTTTGCAAATACGGTTAGGGAAAAATTTCCTGCATTGCAGCGGTTGAGCTAAAGGTAAAGGGAACCCTGACCATTAGGTCCAGTCGTGGCCAACTCTGGGATTGCGGCGCTCATCTCGCTTTATTGGCCGAGGGAGCCGGCGTACAAACTCCAGGTCATGTGGCCAGCATGACGAATCCACTTCTGGCGAACCAGAGCAGTGCATGGAATCACCTTTTACCTTCCCGCTGAAGTGGGAGTTATCTACTTGCACTTTGACGGGGTGAGCTCCCATTGCTCTGTCCCAGCTCCTGCCAACCTAGCAGTTTGAAAGCACCTCAAAGTGCAAGTAGATCAATAGGTACCGCTCCGGCTGGAAGGTAGACGGCGTTTCCGTGCGCTGCTCTGGTTCTCCAGAAGTGGCTTAGTCATGCTGGCCACATGACCCGGAAGCTGTACGCCGGCTCCCTCGGCCAATAAAGCGAGATGAGCGCCACAACCCCAGAGTCGGCCATGACTGGACCTAATGGTCAGGGGTCCCTTTACCTTCTTGCAGAAGGCAGAAGGTGAAAGAGATCATTTCCGGGGTGCACACTATCCCGCGCTATCTCTGCAGCTTTCTTATAGAATCATAGAATCATAGAGTTGGAAGAGACCACAAGGGCCATCGAGTCCAACCCCCTGCCAAGCAGGAAACACCATCAGAGCACTCCTGACATATGGTTGTCAAGCCTCTGCTTAAAGACCTCCAAAGAAGGAGACTCCACCACACTCCTTGGCAGCAAATTCCACTGTCAAACAGCTCTTACTGTCAGGAAGTTCTTCCTAATGTTTAGGTGGAATCTTCTTTCTTGTAGTTTGGATCCATTGCTCCGTTTCTGCTTCTCTGGAGACACCTGGAAGCATAGATTTGATCCAAAGTGGAAAGAAACCACAATGAAACCAGAAGGCCTAAGTTCGCCATGGCCATGAATTTCAGCGGGGATAACGCTGGGTACAACCCACGCTTTGGCGCACCTGCAATTGGCAAGTGGCCTCTCGTAATCCTCTTTGGCTACAGACTCCATAACAGAGGCTCAGCCCCGATGTCTCCTGTAGCCCCTCTCAAGGCTCCCGCCGGACAAGAGAGGGAGCGGGTGGTCCGGGGCCTCGCAGGGTGAGTTTTATTTGCTTTCACAAACACACTGCGTGGTAACAGAAGCAACAGCTGCTGTGCTAATGCCAAACAGTTGCTGCCCCAACATCCGCCAGGCTCACCTGCTCCTCTTGGCCCCTTGCCACCGACCGGGGTGCAGAGAGGTTGGCGCAAACCCCAGCAGCTGAATTGCACGTGTGCTAAAGGGCTAAAGGGACTTTGGTGAATCCCACGAGAGCCAGTTGTGGCACCTTGAAATGCCAGCTTTGGTGGTGTGCTGGTCCCAAGGGCTAACCAAGAGGCGAGGTCCGAGTCCAGTCCGAGGTTGAAGGTGCAGTACGGAGCAGTGGCGTAGCGTGGGGGGGGGGTGCAGGGGGGGCCGGCCGCACCGGGCGCAACATCTGGGGGTTAGGGTTAGGGGGCTCAAATCCACGGGTTAGGGGGCGCAAATTACTTGCCTTGCCCCGGGTGCTGACAATGTCAAGCAGAATTGTTTTGTTTTTTTATGCCTCAGTTATCAAGTCCACTCTCTTTCTTGCTTCCCACATCCTTACATTGGGACCGGAGACATCACTGTCAATAAAACAACAACAACAACAACAACAACAACAACTTTATACCCTGTCCATCTGGCTGGGCCTCCCCAGCCACTCTGGGAGGTCCCCAACAGAATACAAAAAACACGATAAAATATCAAACACTAAAAGCTTCCCTAAAGAGGGCTGCCTTCAGGTGTCTTCTAAAAGTCAGATAGTTGTTCATTTCCTTGACATCTGACGGAAGGGTGTTCCACAGGGCGGGTGCCACTACCGAGAAGGCCCTGTGTCTGGTTCCCTGCAACCTCACATCTCACAGGGAGGGAACCTCCAGAAGGCCCTGAGAGCTGGACTTCCGTGTCCGGGCTGGGGGTGGAGACTCTCCTTCAGGTCTACTAGGCTGAGGCCGTTTAGGACTTTCAAGGTCAGCACCAACACTTTGAATTGTGCTCGGAAATGTACTGGGAGCCAATGTTGGTCTTTCAAGACCGGTGTTATATGGTCTCAGATATCTCCCATTCTCTGCAGCCATCAGCTCTCTGCCTTGCTCTCAGCCCCAAAGCATGACTATGGCCCAGAGTTTCCCACCCTCTGTCTCTAGGCATAATACAGGTAATAAATTTCCGTTTCATGGAATCATAGAGTTGGAAGGGGCTGTGAGAGCCACCGAGTCCAAGCCGCTGCAATGCAGTGTGGTGTAGTGGTTAAGAGCGGTGGACTTGTAATCTGGTGAACTGGGTTTGATTCCCCGCTCCTCCACATGCAGCTGCTGGGTGACCTTGGGCCAGTCACACTTCTCTGAAGTCTCTCAGCCCCACTCACCTCACAGAGTGTTTGTTGTGGGGGAGGAAGGGAAAGGAGAATGTGAGCCGCTTTGAGACTCCTTAAAGGGAGTGAAAGGCGGGATATCAAATCCAAACTCTTCTTCTCTTCTTCATCAGGACCATTGGTTGGGGATGATGGGAATTGTAGTCCCAAACATCTGGAGGGCCGGACTACAATTCCCATCATCCCTAGCTATCAGTGTGGGAGCCAGTGTGGTGTAGTGGTTAAGGGCGGTGGACTCATAATCTGGTGAACCGGGTTCTCTTCCCCGCTCCTCCACATGCAGCTGCTGGGTGACCTTGGGCCAGTCACACTTCTCTGAAGTCTCTCAGCCCCACTCATCTCACAGAGTGTTTGTTGTGGGGGAGGAAGGGAAAGGAGAATGTTAGCTGCTTTGAGACTCCTTCGGGTAGTGATAAAGTGGGATATCAAATCCAAACTACTACTACTACTACTACTACTACTACTACTATTCTTCTTCTTCTTCTTCTTCTTCTTCTTCTTCTTCTTCTTCTTCTTCTTCTTCATCTTTCACCCAACCCGGGGCTTGAACCCACAACCCTGAGATGAAGAGCTCTACCAACTGCTTCTCAGCAGCTCTGGGTGGGCAGATTCCCTCTCCTTCCTGGTGTCACGATGGCAATCCAGCCAAGGTGGAGTCAACCTGGGACCTCCTGCTCTGCCATTGAGCAGACAGACGATCCTCCCTGCCTTCTTGCCAGCTTCCTTCCCTCCCCCCCTCTCCATTCTGTGCTTCCTGCTTGCCCCCTCCCTCCCTTCCCTCCTTCCTTTATAATAAGCAGCCTTAGAAAAAAGATTATCTTTAGGAATATTTTGCCTGCGCCCACATCACCTCCCCCCACATTCCATGCTAGGCTCCTCTCGGTGAATCTAGGTCACCCTTCAGATATCTCCCCTCTCTCCCAATTTGTTCAGTGCTGGCTCTTCTTATCTTGAAAACACCCCTTTCTTTGACTCTCAGAGGCCCCTTGAAGGCTCGGCAGCTCCAGGAGCCCATTTTTGCTACCAGTGCCTTGGCGGTGTGTAGAAGAAAAACAAGGCCTCATTTGGCTCTTTTTCCTTAGACATCCACGGAAGGAGGACTTTGAGGTCCAGTTAATTGGGAAGGGCTGGCGGGTGTGTGTGTGTGCGGGGGGTAGGCAGTTGCTCTAAGGGCCTCTGCGCAGCCTGAGATGTCCCTTCGGAGAAGGAGGAGGAGGAGGTGGGGATGGGGAACCAAAGAGGGAGATGCCTGCATCTGTTGCTAGGCAACTGTCTATCCGGCATCCTTGCTCCTCAAAGTCTTTGCTCCTCATTCCATAGATCACGCTGGGAGTTTATTCATAGTTTGGAGGAGGAAGAAGAAGAAGAAAACTCAGAAGAGCAGAGAAAATCCATCTGTGATCCAGAAATCCTGCCTGAGGTCCTGTTATTGTTTGAATGCAAGTGGGGCAAATCTAGCTAACCAGCCACATCTTTGGCCAGGATACTCCATTCCTAGACTTATCTTTTTCCAAGTGTCAGTCAACATTCCACATCCACAAAGCAGAGGCTCAGATGTTTCAGGACCACGGAGAGCTCTGAGTGAGACACTAACTCCCACAAGGGTTGAGAGGAGAGGGAGTTTTTTTTAACCCAAGAACTGATCTCCCACAGACTCTGCCCCCTTGTGGATGGTTCCAATGGGTTGCCAGTTCGATTCGGTGCCCAGCTTGGGCTTTAAACGTTACTGCTTATAGCCCTCAATGGCTTGGCTTCCCAACATCTGAAAGACTGCCTTGTTCCCTCAAAATCACAGTCCTCCCAATATGGCAAAGCAGTTCTCCAGCCAGGTAAGGGGTACGGCAAGGCATACACTGGAGTAAAGTGCGCATAAGCAGGTAAAGGTAAAGGGACCCCTGACCATTCGGTCCAGTCGCAGACAACTCTGGGGTTGCGGCGCTCATCTCGCTTTATTGGCTGAGGGAGCCGGCGTACAGCTTCCGGGTCATGTGTCCAGTAGGACTAAGCTTCTGGCAAACCAGAGCAGCGCACGGAAACACCGTTTACCTTCCCGCCGGAGTGGTACCTATTTATCTACTTGCACTCTGACGTGCTTTCGAACTGCTAAGTTGGCAGGAGGTGGGACTGAGCAACGGGAGCTCACCCCGTCGTGGGGATTCGAACTACCGACCTTCTGATCAGCAAGTCCTAGGCTCTGTGGTTTAACCTACAGCGCCACCTGCGTCCCTGCACAAGCCAGGTACATCTTAGCAGAAACCTAATGCACAAAGGTGCATAAACAGCTTTGCGAAAAGGTATACCTGCAGCAAAATTGCACGCCGGAATGTGTGCATTAGGAGTAAATCACACCCAAATGGATTTTTACGAGGGCTTTTCGGAAAGTGATGTGGAACTGTGGAGAACCAAACTTAAGACCGGGAAAATGAGAAATAAAAGGGAGAGATCCACCAATCTCTAATCAAAAACCAACCTTTAACTTACAAGCTTTGAGGCAGCCTCTAATAGTGGAATCTGATGCATTTAATGGGACTTACACCCAACCCAGTATGACCTGGAGGATTCAAGCCAGATCCTCCATATCTTACTGATTGACTAAGTCCAGGGACCCGAAATAATCTCATTTTCTTTTTCTATTTTCTTCTCTCTCCACTTCCTCCCCCCACCCCCCACCCAATGGTCTGGAATCTGGATCAAGTTTTAGACTGCAAACACCTAGGGACAGGTGTCTTGTCTTCCTGTCCTGTGTAACTGTGTGGGCCATGTTATTCCCTGAAGCCATCATCTTCAAACCATGCTCACCTGCACACCAACCAATGTCGCTGGCCTGGGGGGTGGTACACACAAACCCCTGCAACTAGCAGGGTCAAATTCTCCCTTCGCTCTGCCCCAGCTCCTGCCAACCTAGCAGTTCGAAAGCACACCAGCGCAAGTAGATAAATAGGTACCGCTGTGGCAGGAAGGTAAACGGTGTTTCCGTGCGCTCTGGTTTCCGTCACGGTGTCCCGTTGCACCGGAAGTGGTTTAGTCCTGCTAGCCACATGACCCGGAAAGCTGTCTGTGGACAAACGCCGGCTCCCTCGGCCTGAAAGCGAGATGAGCGCTGCAACCCCACAGTCGCCTTGGACTGGACTTAACTGTCCAGGGGTCCTTTACCCTTACCTTCTCTGAAACACATGTTTTTACTAAGTTTCGGGGGAAAGTGCTGGACTATAGATACCGCCACTTCTAAGGGGGAACTGGGGACGCCCAGCGCGTCAACTGAGGGAACCGCTGACACAAATCCCCGTGACCCAAATCGAGCCAGGAGCGAGGGCACCCGGCCACTCAGCTGACTGCCCAGCGGTGCTCCGGGGCCAGGAAAATCCTGGAGCTGATGCAGGGAGGAGAGGAGGAGGAGGAGGAGGAGGGTAGCCTTATTAGACTTTACTGACTGGTGAGGTCTGCGTTGCTCTCGGGAGGGAGAAAGGAAGTCAAATGACACCAAGGTTTGGTTCAGAGAAAGAGTTTATTCTGCTCTCTGGATAGCAGAAGGCACTTGCGCGGTCAGTCTACAGCAAGTCCAAAGAAATGAGAAATTTCATGCAGTATATATATCCTCCATAGGGACGCAGGTGGCGCTGTGGGTAAAAGCCTCAGTGCCTAGGGCTTGCCAATCGAAAGGTCGGCGGTTCGAATCCCCGCAGCGGGGTGCGTTCCCGTCGTTCGGTCCCAGCGCCTGCCAACCTAGCAGTTCGAAAGCACTCCCGGGTGCAAGTAGATAAATAGGGACCGCTTACTAGCGGGAAGGTAAACGGCGTTTCCGTGTGCGGCTCTGGCTCGCCAGATGCAGCTTGTCACACTGGCCACGTGACCCGGAAGTGTCTCCGGACAGCGCTGGCCCCCGGCCTCTTGAGTGAGATGGGCGCACAACCCTAGAGTCTGGTAAGACTGGCCCATACGGGCAGGGGTACCTTTACCTTTACCTTATATATATCCTCCAGGCACCCTCTCCCCCCTTCCTCAGGAATCCAACCACGTCAGCTTATACACGTAAGTTGACATCCATGACCATAAACAGTTATTCCTGTTCCAGCACTCTTGACCATGAAAGGTTGTTCCTGTTCCTATACTCTTATCTTGGGGCAAGAGGTCACCAACTCCTGGCGCCGTTCCTGGGTCTCTTGCCAGACTTGACAAGGTCTGTGCGTCTTTGTGGTCAGGATGTAAGATAAGACCCAGACGTGCCATCCCTGCTCTACTCTGGAACTGTCAAGGCCATTCATTGCCATCACAGACTGATAAAGGAGAAGGCTTTGAGTACTTGTTTATACAGCTGGCTTTCTGTTTATACATTGACTCAAGCTCAAGCTTCCTGAGCTAGAAAAGCTCACGTTAATGCTTTTTAGAAATGCTCCCTTGGAGGAGGAAAAATGGGGATTTGGGGTCAGTTTCAAACCGACTGCACAGAAACCCATTCCTTCATTTCATCACAGAAACCCATTCCTTCAGAGGAGGAGGAGGAGGATGAGAAGGGAGAGAGAGAAAGAGAAAGATAAAAAAGAGGGGAGCCCTGACCTTGACACGCCGCTGCCACCGCCACTAAGGAGGAGAGGTATGAGAGCACCGGGAGGGCAAGGACATGTGGCCGAGCCCAGGCCCAACCCGAGCCTACTCCACGGCAGCTAGCGCTCCAAGAGAGCAGGTCAGGGCCCAGAGGAAGGCCGCGCGACAGAAGAGACCACAGAAGAGAAGATATTACTTATTATTTTTAAATACCGTATTTTTTGCTCTATAAGACTCACTTTTTCCCTCCTAAAAAGTAAGGGGAAATGTGTGTGCGTCTTATGGAGCGAATGCAGGCTGCGCAGCTATCCCAGAAGCCAGAACAGCCAGAGGGATTGCTGCTTTCACTGCGCAGCGATCCCTCTTGCTGTTCTGGCTTGTGAGCTTCAGAATATATTTTTTTCTTGTTTTCCTCCTCCAAAAACTAGGTGCGCCTTATGGTCTGGTGCGTCTTATAGAGCGAAAAATACAGTAAATATTTTTTTAAAATAACTCCCACCCTCTTTTTTTTAAAGTGTCCTTGGATTCTTTGAAAAAAATCTGGTAAGCTTAATGCATGCATGGGGAGGGAGTCAGTGTGATATCAAGGTTAGAATTGGGAAGAAGACCCAGGTTCAAATTCCATTTTACTGTGAAGGTCATTGGATGACCTTTGGCCAGCCATTTTCTTCCAGATCAACCTACCTCGGAGGGTTGTTGTAAGAATGAAGCAAAGGACCACAGAGAACTTTAAAAAGGTAAAGGGACCCCTGACCATTAGGTCCAGTCGTGGCCGACTCTGGGGTTGCGGCGCTCATCTCGCTTTATTGGCCGAGGGAGCCAGCTTACAGCTTCCGGGTCATGTGGCCAGCAGGACTAAGCCGCTTCTGGCGAACCAGCACACGGAAATGCTGTTTACCTTCCCGCCGGAGCGGTACCTATTTATCTACTTGCACTTTGACATGCTTTCGAACTGCTAGGTGGGCAGGAGCAGGGACCGAGCAACGGGAGCTCACCCTGCCATTGCGGGGATTCGAACCACCTACCTTCTGATCGGCAAGCCCTAGGCTCTGTGGTTTAACCCACAGCACCACCCGCGTCCCTGAGAACTTAGACACCTTAAATTCAGTGGAGGAACAGCCTCAAATAAATGAATGAATGAATGAATGAAATAAATATTGACGTGCAAATTTCTCATGCCAGATTATTTTGCTCGCATTCTTTCTCTCTCCCTTTTTTTTGCCCGTTTAAACATTATGGGTTATGATCAGTTTTTTTTTTTATATATTTACATTTTCACAGTCGGTGAGACAAGCAATTATTTAATGACAGAGGGAGGCAAGGCTTCGACGTTGTAAGCGCTTGAAAATAAACTGTCAATTCCAGCAAGTCAAAATATGGAGTAAATATATTTAAACAAACAGACCGGTCCTGCTGTTCCTATTTATTTTGTGTTTACGGCAGAATGGCAAATACAAACATGGTTCCGTGTGTATGCTTAATTCATTGACTAAGAAGATCCCATCTTTCAATTCCTATCTTAAAAACAAAACAAAACAAGAGAGAGGGACAAGCAGTCAGCCGCTGCCTGCCTCTCAATTTAACTTGGAGAAGTAAAAAGAATTCTGGAATTTGGTTTACGCTCAGCTTGCTGCAAGCTTACATTTGATCTCCCATTCCGTGTAGCTTTGCATCTGCATGCTGAAAAAACACAGTGCAAAGTGGAATACAGTGGTACCTTGCTTCTCAAAGTTTATCCGTTCCAGAGGTCTGTTCCAAAACCAAAGCGTTCCAAAACCAAGGCACGCTTTCACATAGAAAGGAATGCAAAATGGATTAATCCGTTCCAGACTTTTAAAAACAACCCCCAAAGCAGCAGTTTAACATGAATTTTACTATCTACCATTGATCCATAAAATGAAAGCAATAATCAATGTAAAAAGGTAAAGGGACCCCTGACCATTAGGTCCAGTCGTGGCCGACTCTGGGGTTGCGGCGCTCATTGGCCGAAGGAGCTGGCGTACGTCATGTGGCCAGCAGGACTAAGCTGCTTCTGGCAAACCAGAGCAGCGCACGGAAACGCCGTTTACCTTCCCGCCAGAGCGGTACCTATTTATCTACTTGCACTTTGACGTGCTTTCGAACTGCTAGGTTGGCAGAAGCAGGGACCCAGCAACGGGAGCTCACCCCATCGCAGGGATTCGAACTGCCGACCTTCTGATCGGCAAGTCCTAGGATCTGTTGTTTAACCCACAGCGCCACCCATGTCCCTTAATAGTCAATGCACTGTACTATTAAATAAATAAGACTGGACAGCCTTGCTGATAGAGGATGCCTTCAAAATAGAGGGACGTCGTCTGTAAAGTAGGCCACATGATCACGCTAAAAGGGAGACTGAGAGGGCCAGTGGATCAGGGGCTGGCCTGGCCTCTGCTGGTTAAACTGTGTTTATGGCAGTTGTCGCTGTTGTCCACTATCTCTGGCCCAGTGGCCGTGCTGGGGGCAGCTGAAATCCCCGAACATCTGGGGGGCTGCAAGTCCCCCGCTTCTGTGAGTCAAATGGACAAAGGCTGACCTGGCTTTCTTGCTGCGGAGGTGAGCCTCCTTTCTTGCGGAATAGCCGTCTCTTCTGAAATGTAAACCTCGGCTCATTAATTGCTCTTTAATGCTTGCCAGAGACATTTCCCTCTATCGCTGTCTCGCTTCGCTCCCCTGCCCACCTGTCTCTCCCTCTCCCTGAAGACCGCTGCTCTGTGTCTTGGACAGAGTTCAAGAATTCAAGATCGGGGAGAGGTCCAGCACATTCGCCCCTCGAACGAAACAAATGCACAAAACAGGCACAGGGGCGTTTGTGTGTCAGCGAGAGGCAGGCTTTAGCCACCAAGAAAGCCTCATTGTCCAAAAGCCAGGGGAATGCAGTTTGGTGGGGAGGCATCTCAGAAAACATCGAACAAAGCAGCATTCAGAGACAGTTGTGCAAGCAAGGATTTTCACATCATTTGTGCGTGTGTGTGTTTAAGATTTATCTGCATTTAATGTGAAGGTCCAGTATACACAGACACATCTCTGCATGCAGCTTTGCCTAAGAGATGCACAAAATTTGCTAAGCATTTTCTGTTTCCGTAGCTAATTTTTCACTTTCATTTTTATGCACACCTTTTTTGGGGGGCACACCTCTGCCTAGGGACGCGGGTGGCGCTGTGGGTTAAACCACAGAGTCTAGGGCTTGTCGATCAGAAGGTTGGCGGTTCGAATCCCCGCGACGGGGTGAGCTCCCGTTGCTTGGTCCCTGCTCCTGCCAACCTAGCAGCTCGAAAGCTCGTCAAAGTGCAAGTAGATAAATAGGTACCGCTCCGGTGGGAAGGTAAACGGCGTTTCCGTGCGCTGCTCTGGTTCGCCAGAAGCGGCTTAGTCCTGCTGGCCACATGACTGGAAACTGTACGCCGGCTCCCTCGGCCAATAAAGCGAGATGAGTGCCGCAACCCCAGAGTCAGCCACGACTGGACCTAATGGTCAGGGGTCCCTTTACCTTTACCTTTATAACTCCCCTTGACACAAGACTTCTGTTGATGCAGCCTAGAACATCATTCACATTTTTTCACACTGTTGACTCATGTTAAGCTTGTGGTCCACTATGACCCCTAGATCCTTTCCCCACGTACGGCTAGTAAGCCAGGCATTCCCCGTCTTATATTTGTTCATCTGGTTCTTCCTGCCTAAGCGCAGAACCTTACATTTGTCCCTATTGAAGAAGAAGAGAAGAAGAGTTTGGATCTGATATCCCGCCTTTCACTCCCCTTCAGGAGTCTCAAAGCAGCTCACATTCTCCTTTCCCTTCCTCCGCCACAACAAACACTCTGTGAGGTGAGTGGGGCTGAGAGACTTCAGAGAAGCGTGACTAGCCCAAGGTCACCCAGCAGCTGCATGTGGAGGAGCGGGGAAGCGAACCCGGTTCACCAGATTACGAGTCCACCACTCTTAACCACTACACCACACTGGCTCCCTATTGAAATTCGTTTTGTTACTTTGGGCTCAGTTCTCCAATCCTTTAAGATCATTTTGTATTCTGAGTCTGTCTTTAGCTAAACCTCCCAGTTTGGTGCCATCTGCAAATCGGACTATTCCAATGTCAATCAGGTGCAGACTAAAACCCATAGAATAACTCAATAGTACAGAAACTAAGCGAAGCCTAATAGGAGATGATGATGAAATTTACTATCCATTATTATTATCTCCCCCCATCATTATCTCATGCTGCCTTCTGCTTACAGCTCCAAACAGCTGCTCTCATTCCCACCAGTTGTCCTGCCCTGTACATCTCTGGTGTTCAAAAATTAATAACAATTAGCGAGATGGGAGTTTAAAATGCAATTTAGGATATTCGGAGGGAGCTGTTAGTTCAGCCATAGGCAAACTCCAGCCCTCCAGATGTTTTTGGCCTACAACTCCCATGACCCCTAGCTAGAAGGACCAGTGGTCAGGGACTGGGCCAAAACAAACAAGATGAACTTTAACAGGGAGAAATGTAAAGTATTGCACTTGGGCAAAAAAAATGAGAGGCACAAATACAAGATGGGTGACACCTGGCTTGAGCGCAGTACATGTGAAAAGGATCTAGGAGTCTTGGTTGACCACAAGCTTGACATGAGCCAACAGTGTGACGCGGCAGCTAAAAAAGCCAATGCAATTCTGGGCTGCATCAATAGGAGTGTAGCATCTAGATCAAGGGAAGTAATAGTGCCACTGTATTCTGCTCTGGTCAGACCTCACCTGGAGTACTGTGTCCAGTTCTGGGCACCACAGTTCAAGAAGGACACTGACAAACTGGAACGTGTCCAGAGGAGGGCAACCAAAATGGTCAAAGGCCTGGAAACGATGCCTTTTCACATGTACTGCTCTCAAGCCAGGTGTCACCCATCTTGTATTTGTGCCTCTCATTTTTTTTGCCCAAGTGCAATACTTTACATTTCTCCCTGTTAAAGTTCATCTTGTTTGTTTTGGCCCAGTTCTCTAATCTGTCAAGGTCGTTTTGAAGTGTGATCCTGTCCTCTGGGGTGTTAGCCACCCCTCCCAGTTTGGTGTCATCTGCAAATTTGATCAGGATGCCCTTGAGTCCATCATCCAAGTCGTTGATAAAGATGCTGAATAAGACCGGGCCCAAGACAGAACCCTGTGGCACCCCACTAGTCACTCTTCTCCAGGATGAAGAGGAACCATTGATGAGCACCCTTTGGGTCCGGTCAGTCAGCCAGTTACAAATCCACTGAGTGGTAGCATAATCAAGACCGCATTTTACCAGCTTCTTTACAAGAATATCATGGGGCATCTTGTCAAATGCCTTGCTGAAATCTGTCTTGTCAGGATCCAGTACTTCTGTCTTGTCAGGATTCAACCTGACAAGAAGTAAGGATGTCCCGGTTTTTCCAAGACACGTGTGGGATATGTGTTTTTGGATTCTTTCCTTCTCCCCCTTTCTCCCCGCACCCCTTTTTCTCCTGCAGGATGGATTTTGCAGTTGGGAGCGGCTGCTTGAGCTGCGGAAGTTGCTGGAAGGCCGTTAACAATAAAATAGAAACCCAGAGCAGCGACTGACAGATGAACCACTTTAGCTGCAGAGGCTGCTGGCATTTCGCAAACTTTCATCCAAACAAATGCCAAGCGATTCACAGCCCGTCCCCTGGTGCCTTCTGCAGAAACGTGCCTGGGTTTGCTAGCGCCGCCGCAGCCGTTTGCCTGACGATTGGGTAGGCCTCCTGTGGCTTAAGGGCACGGAAAGAGAGAAGCGGAAACACTTTACAGCCATGGGCCTTCGGACGAGGGTCCCCTAAAGGCCATCAGACCATAGCTGTCAACCGTCCCTTATTTGGCGGGACAGTCCCTTATCCCAGCGCTGTGTCCCGCTGCTGTCCCTTATTGATGATGTCCCTTAAATTTCCCGGGTTTCAAAGGAAGCAGCTCCTCTCCCTCCCTCCCTGCCGGCCAGGGAGGAGGGAGGCTCCATCTGGGTTGCTTGGCTGCATTGCTCACCCAATAAGGAGTCTAAGAACGACTGGGGGCTGGAGCTTGCATGCCTAGTGCCGATCAAGTCGGCCGCGTTGCCTGGGGACTCGCCTTTGCTCAGCGCTTCCCAGCGGAGAGGTGATGGTGGTTTTCCTTGCTGCATCTCCTTTGCTGGGTTGCTGCGCTGTGGGAACCACCGCTTGAGGCTTCGTTTGGCTGCTGGCTGGGCTTTCTGCCTTTGGCTCGGGAACATACCTGTGCCCAGAAAATCCCTTATTTTGGCTGCTGGTCCCTTATTTTCAAATCTGTAAGTTGACAGCTATGCACCCAAGGTCTTGCTTTAACATACTGTTATGAGTTTAGGGGTGCCTTGACTCCCCCAAAACATAGCTGTCAACTGTCCCTTATTTGGCGGGACAGTCCCTTATCCCAGCGCTGTGTCCTGCTGCTGTCCCTTATTGGTGATGTCCCTTAAATTTCCCAGGTTTCAAAGGAAGCAGCTCCTCTCCCTCCCTCCCTCCCTGCCGGCCAGGGAGGAGGGAAGCTCCAACTGTGTTGCTTGGCTGCGTTGCTCACCCAATAAGGAGTCTAAGAACGACTGGGGGGTGGAGCTTGCAGCCCTTGTGCCGATCAAATCGGCCGCGTTGCCTGGGGACTCGCCTTTGCTCAGCGCTTCCCAGCGGAGAGGTGACGGTGGTTTTCCTTGCTGCATCCCCTTTGCCGGGTTGCTGCGCTGTGGGAACCACCGCTTGAGGCTTCGTTTGGCTGCTGGCTGGGCTTTCTGCCTTTGGCTCGGAGGGGCTCAGAAGTTGAACATACCTGTGCTTGGAAAATCCCTTCTTTTGGCTGCTGATCCCTTATTTTCGAGGCTGCTGGTCCCTTATTTTCAAATCTGTAAGTTGACAGCTATGCATCAGGCCCACCCCCCCGGCTCCGATGCAATCAGTTTCAGTTTCAGTTTCAGTTTCTCATTTCTCTTCTCTTAAGGCCACCACATTACCTATCTTCTTTTTTTCAATTTAATTCAAATTAATTTTCCAAATTTATAGCAAACAAATAAGAAAACATTACAATAGAAAAAAAGAAAAAGCAAGCAAACAAACATTTATCCTCACTGTTAAAAATCCCAATTTTGTTATCATTGTTAAATGACTTCCTCAAATCCCCCTAGCTGAGTTTCCAGTCAGTTCGGCAAATTCCATATAGTCCATCTTCATCTGCCATTCTTTGATAGTTGGTAAATCTTGTTTCTTCCAATTCTTCGCTAGTAATATTCTCGCAGCTGTTGTGGCATACAAAAAAAAGCAACATCCTTTTTGGGGATTTCACCCCCACTATAACAAGGAAAAAGGCTTCTGGTTTCTTAATAAATGTGTTTTTCAACACTTTTTTCAGTTCATTATAAATCCATTCCCTTTTGCATCTATCCTTCTTTGGACAACCAATCGTGAATTGTGTTCAGAAACATGTTGTTGTTGTTGTTTAGTCGTTTAGTTGTGTCCGACTCTTCGTGACCCCCGGACCAGAGCACGCCAGGCACTCCTGTCTTCTACTGCCTCCCGCAGTTTGGTCAAACTCATGTTCGTAGCTTCGAGAACACTGTCCCACCATCTCATCCTCTGTCGTCCCCTTCTCCTTGTGCCCTCCATCTTTCCCAGCATCAGGGTCTTTTCCAGGGAGTCTTCTCTTCTCATGAGGTGGCCAAAGTCTTGGAGCCTCAGCTTCAGGATCTGTACTTCCAGTGAGCACTCAAGGCTGATTTCCTTCAGAATGGAGAGGTTTGATCTTCTTGCAGTCCATGGGACTCTCAAGAGTCTCCTCCAGCACCAGAATTCAAAAGCATCCATTCTTTGGCGATCAGCCTTCTTTATGGTCCAGCTCTCACTTCCATACATCACTACTGGGAAAACCATAGCTTTAACTATACGGACCTTTGTCGGAAACATACTGGGAGCCAAGGTCTTTCAGGACCGGTGTTATATGGTCCCGGCGGCCACTCCCAGCCATCAGTTTGGCTGCTGCATTCTGGATTAGTTGTAGTTTCCGGGTCACCTTCAAAGGTAGCCCCACGTAGAGCGCATTGCAGTAGTCCAAGGGGGAGATAAACAGAATCATAGAATATAGAATCATAGAGTTGGAAGAGACCACAAGGGCCATCGAGTCCAACCCCCTGCCAAGCAGGAAACACCATCAGAGCACTCCTGACATATGGTTGTCAAGCCTCTGCTTAAAGACCTCCAAAGAAGGAGACTCCACCACACTCCTTGGCAGCAAATTCCACTGTCGAACAGCTCTTACTGTCAGGAAGTTCTTCCTAATGTTTAGGTGGAATCTTCTTTCTTGTAGTTTGGATCCATTGCTCCGTGTCCGCTTGTCTGGAGCAGCAGAAAACAACCTTTCTCCCTTCTCTATGTGACATCCTTTTCTATATTTGAACATGGCTATCATATCACCCCTTAACCTCCTCTTCTCCAGGCCAAACATGCCCAGCTCCCTTAGCCGTTCCTCATAAGGCATCGTTTCCAGGCCTTTGACCATTTTGGTTGCCCTCCTCTGGACACGTTCCAGTTTGTCAGTGTCCTTCTTGAACTGCGGTGCCCAGAACTGGACACAGTACTCCATGCCCCATTCTGGCAAGACAGTCTGCAGGCAGGGAGGGTCTCAGCCGGCTTGCAGGAGAAATCCTGGGTGACAAATACTTTGCCTCAGTAACGAAGAGCCTCTCCCAGGTTTTACTGTAATCTGTTTCTGCTGCCTGGGAAAGGAAGGTCCCTTTGAAAGCACCAAGAGAGCAAAAAAAGGGAAGACAAACAAGTGCAGAGTCGAACCTTGACAGGGTGTATAAACTCCGGGATGAGCGTGGCAACGTTCTGGTCTTAGTCAGCCCGTGTGTGCCTGTTTTACAGGGGTGATGCTCGCTGCAGCTTGCCAGAGGTCTGTGGAGCCGTCGCCCTCTTTCCCTCGCCTTTGGATGTGATAAATGAACTGCAGCGATGCTGTTATACATCACGCCAGGTCTAAGGAGACTCCGTCGCACGGTGCCACCGAAAACACAATTCATCATCACCTCGCTGTGTGTGTGTGTCGTCCTTTCCACTACTCTTCCCCCCCATTTTTTTATTCATTTTATAACACAAATAAAAAAGGCAAACATAAAAGATAAACAATTCGAACAAATTCTTGTCACATCCTTATTTTTCTAAACATTGTTAAGTGGGCTTCCCCAAGCCCCAGCTATCTGATTTTCATTTGACAGTGGTACCTCGGGTTAAGTACTTAATTCGTTCCGGAGGTCCGTTCTTAACCTGAAACTGTTCTTAACCTGAAGCACCACTTTAGCTAATGGGGCCTCCTGGTGCTGCCATGCCGCCAGAGCACGATTTCTGTTCTCATCCTGAAGCAAAGTTCTTAACCCGAGGTACTATTTCTGGGTTAGTGGAGTCTGTAACATGAAGGGTATGTAACCTGAAGCGTATGTAACCCGAGGTACCACTGTACTTCATCTCTAGCAGTTTACATATATTATAATTTCTAACCATCTTTTTAAAAAAACTCACACTTAAAATAACTTCACATTTTATCACTTACAAATAACACTATTTTAAAATACCCTATCTTCTACTTCTAAACTTACAGCCTATATCCACTTCCAAAGCTATTCTAAGATTTAAATATTGCACAGTCTTGGGGGGCTATGCAGAGGTTCATCTGGAACCAGACGACCCCTTTCCCAGGGATTCCTTGCCTGAGTCCCACAAGAACCTCTCCCCCCCCTCTGTTGGGGGTTCCTTCCAACTATGGTTCTATTATTCTGTTTTTGTGACTGGACAACACCTTGCTTGCTAGGTCTATGTTTGATTAAAAAGCACACAAACCGCTCTCGGGAAACCGAAGTAGTTTTAATTTTACCTTCTGAAAATGTCAGGTGGTACTAAGGGATGGCAATAATCATTTTCTATGCAATTTTACGTACGTTTCAATGACCGAGCAAAGCTGAATTGGATCTATTTAACAACAACAACAAAAAATCTGTGGGATTCCCTAAGTCATGTGACAACTTTTCCCCACAGCACCTCCCGTTTTCGGAATTGGAAAGTTCGTAAATTCGACACGGCCTGGTAACGAAAGCCAGCGAGTCTCTGAGCATGTGCAGAGTGCCCTCCTTGTTCCGTTGAACAATTGCCCCCCCCCCGCCACCTCTGCAAAAGGAGGCTTGTGCTTCCAGGGATTGCTCTGGAGATATTAGGGGGTCCAGCAGTCAGGTGGGGGGGGCAGATTATGTTGTCGCTAAAGAGCCCTCATGGAAACAAAGCCGTTTACGGGCCAGTGTTCTGCAAAACAGGCCGCGCTCCATCCTATGCCGTTGCCATGACGACCATGATTCTCATTCTCTCTCTCTCTTTCTCTCTCCCCTTTTCCTTCCCTTCCTGGATATGAGAGCCTCCGGAACGATGCGTCTTGCCAGAGAAAAGCCACCGTGCCCAGCTCAGCAGTAAGGGGCAGGCAGGAGGGGTACAGGGGCGTTCAAAGGCTGCTTCTGTCGCCGATTAAGCTTTCTGGGTCCCCCCCTGACATTTCACAGACCTCACGGCCTCCTCTAGTTGCCCAGGGGAAGAGGTGTGTGTGTGTGTGTGTGTGTGTGTGTGAGAGAGAGAGAGAGAGAGAGAGAGAGAGAGAGACAGAGGAACTGGCCTGGCGAGCATTTCTGCTATTAGACCAACCCCACGTCTGCCCAGTCACAACCCAAAATTTCGCAGGTCCCACCCCCTGAGGCTCTGCTGCCGCCTCCTTTTTACTGCGGCTCCAGATGGGCGTTTGATGACCGGTCCATTCTGCAACCTTTTCCTGACACAACAGACAGATCGATGGAGTCGACTTCATTGCGGTTATCACTACTGCACATTTGGAATCAATGGGATGAATGAAAACGGGCTCCTCTAGAAATAAAAACTTGCCCGGTCCAAAAATAGGGCTCGAAAGCTTCACCGACAGAACTTGCTGCAAAATAGAGTCTCAAAACAAGAACGTTACAGCCAAATCGTTGCATAATATTATGTAAAGGTAAAGGGACCCCTGACCATTAGGTCCAGTCGTGGCCGACTCTGGGGTTGCGGCGCTCATCTCGCTTTACTGGCCGAGGGAGCCGGCGTACAGCTTCCAGGTCATGTGGCCAGCAGGACTAAGCCGCTTCTGGCGAACCAGAGCAGCGCACGGAAACGCCATTCACCTTCCCGCCAGAGCGGTACCTATTTATCTACTTGCACTTTGACGTGCTTTCGAACTGCTAGGTTGGCAGGAGCTGGGACCGAGCAATGGGAGCTCACCCCATCGCGGGGATTCGAACTGCCAACCTTCTGATCAGCAAGTCCTAGGCTCTGTGGTATCAGGCCAAGCCCAGGAGCCTGAGGCTGGTTCTGGGCAGGCTTCCATCACCAGAAGTTCTCCTCTCGTGGGACATGAATAGTCATATCCAGGCTTTTTTTTTTGACAGCCAGAGGCCCCGAGGAATGCTCATTTGTCTCCCATTCTCTCACACTATTCATTTCTTTCAGCCTTTTACGGGGAAGGGAGTGCACTTCCAGATAGGCACAGAATCTTATCTGAAGTGTCCATCACTTTCTCTGAGCAGATTTCCATGGTGCCCATCAACCTGGACATGGGCGAGATTCCTGGAGAAGTCGTCGTCGTCATCCCCATGCATCCTCACGACACTCCCTGCCACCATAAATGGCAAAGGTGTTGCCAGGGCTGGCCCCGGACATTTTTTTTATTTTGGGGGACAATGTAATAATCATAGAATCATAGAGTTGGAAGAGACCACAAGGGCCATCGAGTCCAACCCCCTGCCAAGCAGGAAACACCATCAGAGCACTCCTGACATATGGTTGTCAAGCCTCTGCTTAAAGACCTCCAAAGAAGGAGACTCCACCACACTCCTGGGCAGCAAATTCCACTGTCGAACAGCTCTTACTGTCAGGAAGTTCTTCCTAATGTTTAGGTGGAATCTTCTTTCTTGTAGTTTGGATCCATTGCTCCGTGTCCGCTTCTCTGGAGCAGCAGAAAACAACCTCCCTCCCTCCTCTATGTGACATCCTTTTATATATTTGAATATGGCTATCATATTAGCCCTTAACCTTCTCTTCTCCAGGCTATGATAGCCATGTTCAAGTATATAAAAGGATGTCACATAGAGGAGGGAGAAAGGTTGTTTTCTGCTGCTCCAGAGAAGCGGACACGGAGCAATGGATCCAAACTACAAGAAAGAAGATTCCACCTCAACATTAGGAAGAACTTCCTGACAGTAAGAGCTGTTCGACAGTGGAATTTGCTGCCAAGGAGTGTGGTGGAGTCTCCTTCTTTGGAGGTCTTTAAGCAGAGGCTTGACAACCATATGTCAGGAGTGCTCTGATGGTGTTTCCTGCTTGGCAGGGGGTTGGACTCGATGGCCCTTGTGGTCTCTTCCAAGTCTATGATTCTATGATAATAATAATAATAATAATAATAATAATAATAATAATAATAATAATAATAAAAAGTTTATGAAGGGCCCAGGGAGCCATGGTTCCTTGAGTCCTTGCAGAGATGTGTTCCTCCTGAGTCAGAAGACTGGGTGAAAGCAAATGCCGCTGCTTTTCTTTCTTTGAAGAACCTCACTGAGTAATCAAAGCATTTTGCAATGAACCAAAACAAAGAACCAGGCAGCAACTTTTCATTATAGGTCCTTCATAGATGGTTGGATATGACATCCGGACACAAAAAGGTTCGATCTCAAGACAGGCAGGAAAATAGGGTTATTGTTCTCGCCGGAACAAAAGCACCTAGTAGTAATTGTAGATATCAGTATGCAATCAATGCCGAATAAAATCAGATCTGGCAGGAACCTGCTCACCATGAGTTTGCTTCTTGATATGCATCAAAAACATCTGCAACGTTGTGTTGTGGTCAATTGGCTTGGTGGTGCTCCGTGAAACATGCATTTGAAGGAGTAAACTTTCCTGAAATCGCGATATAGAATTGCAGAATTGTAGAGTTGGAAGGGACCCCAGGGTCATCTAGTCCACCCCCTGCAATGCTGGAATCTCAACTAAAGCATCTATGGAAGATGGCCACCCAATCTCTGCGTAAAAACCACCAAGGAAGTGATTGGGGGGATTCCCGGCCGTGTCACCTCCTGGCTGGCCAATCAGCTGGCTCTGGGGGCGTGGCCTGCCCTATTTAAGGAAGGCACGGCCGGAGATCTCCCTCTTTGCTGCCCGCCAGCTGTTCCTGTTTTCCCACCCTATAAGGTTTTCGTTCCTTGACCTTGCTATGGACCTCGGTTGGTCGCCGTCGAGGGGCCTGGTAGGAATTTTTCTACTTGGCAAATTGGCACCAGCCACTTGGTTTCCGCCTACCTCGTAGCAATGGTCAGGGTTCGCCTTACCTTTACCTTTAAGGCTCCCTTGTTTGACCCGCAGAAGTGTCGAGTGGAGGACACTTTTTATTTTATGGGGAATGCTCTGGTTTTTAATTTGATAATTTCGTGTGCTGCAACCGCCCTGAGATCTTGCGACGAAAAGTGGCATATATGTCTAAGAAATAATAGTAATCATCATATTGATCTTCCAGTTTCTGGCAGCAAAGGTTGGAGAATGTCCCATGAGCGCTGTTCAAAATCCATTTCCCAGCGGAGATTGTCCGCATCCCAAGCCTGAGTTGTTTCCAGATGTTTTGCAGTATTTCTTGGCCTCACTGCAAAACGCAGGGAACATTCACGCTGTAGGGCAATTGTGGCAAAGAAAGGACAGAGATATACTTTCGTTTATCAGCAGTTACTGCTGCTTCGTCTGGGCTGGCAATTCTTAATTAAGCAGGTTTGTTAATTAGCGAAGGAAACGGCTGGCTCTGTTATTTCCCCTCCTTTCCTTATTAATCCTCCTTATCCCCTGGCTGCACTTGGGAGAAGGTGTTTTCAGGCCTTTATCATGTTCCACGTCACTATCACTGCCCAGCGTTGACAACTGGAAAAACCCCGGCAACGAAATATGTAATTGCAAAATTCAATCAGATTGCAACGTTTGCCTGTGGCGGTTTTGTGTGTGAAACAGGATTGCTTGCCTCTTGTGCTGGTCCTGGGGGCTAACCGAGAGGCGAGGTCTGAGTCCAGTCCGAGGTTGAGGTATGGAGGCTGTCCGTCAAAGCTGAAGTGGGGTCCAAGGCAAGGAGTCAGGTGTGGTCAGGAACTCTGGCAGAAGAGCAGGACAGGGTGCCGGCAGGAACAGGTTACCAGCAATGTTGCTCCCGAAACCTGGGACTGGGCTGGCTGGCCTTTATCTCCTCCGAGGCATAGGGCGGCCCCCGTCCACAGGTGACTTGCCTCTCCTGGCCTGGAGGCGAGCCCTCCTCCTGCGGGAACTTAGTTCCCTCCGCCTCTCTGCCCTGAGCCTCTGCAGCTCAGGAGAGGCTGGTGGGTTACTGGACCTAGAGGCCACCTCAGCTTCTTCTGACGGGGCTGAGAGTGGAGCACCTGCAGGCAATGGGTCCTCCATCACCTCCGGAGCCAGAGCAGACTCAGCTGATGCCTGCACCTGAGGATCCAGCACAGGTGAGGACCCTTCAGGCTCATGCCCCAACCCCCGGCTCAGCTGGTTCTGGAGGCAGGGAATCCTGTGCAGGCTGGGATCCCTCAGGGCCAACCTCCGAGTTTGACTCCCAAGCCATCACACCTCTCGACTCTCCTGATGCTGTTGTGCAAGCAAAGAAATGGACAAAACACAGCGTTGCTCCAGAGGAAACAGGGATGAACAGAACCCTTGCTTTGCCCTCAGGTGCTCCCAGGTAGGGAAGGAGAACATATTCGATTAAGTTCACATTTAAGGGCAAACTTCATCCACATTTTCTGAAGCGAGACACTTCGCGCTTCAAATGGCAAGAAAGGACACCCCAACTCAATTTTAGGAAGAACTTTTCGAGGGTCATTGCTGATCAACAGTGGAATGGAAGACCACAGGAGTAGATGGGTTCTCCTTCAATGGAGTTTTTAAAATGGCCATAATAATAATAATAATTTATTTATACCCTGTCCATCTGGCCGGGTTTCCCCAGCCACTCTCGGCGGCTCCCAACAGAATATTAAAAACACAATAAAACATCAAACATTTAAAAACATCCGTAAACAGGACTGCCTTCAGTTGTCTTCTAAAAGTCAGATAGTTTATTTATTTCCAGCACCGAGAGCCTTCTGGTGGTTCCCTCACTGCAAGAAGCCAAGTTACAGGGAACCAGGCAGAGGGCCTTCTCGGTGGTGGCACCCGCCCTGTGGAACGCCCTCCCACCAGATGTCAAAGAGAAAAACAACTACCAGACTTTTAGAAGACATCTGAAGGCAGCCCTGTTTAGGGAAGCTTTTAATGTTTGATGTATCACAGTATTTTAATATTCTTTTGGAAGCCGCCCAGAGTGGCTGGGGAAACCCAGCCAGATGGGCGGGGTATAAATAATAAATTATTATTATTATATTATTATTATTTCCTTGACATCCGATGGGAGTGCGTTCCACAGGGCAGGCGCCACCACCGAGAAGGCCCTCTGCCTGGTTCCCTGTAACTTGGCTTCTTGCAGGGAGGGAACTGCCAGAAGGCCCTTGGCGCTGGACCTCAGTGTCCGGGCTGAATGATGGGGGTGGAGACGCTCCTTCAGGTATACTGAGCCGAGGCTGTTTAGGGCTTTAAAGGTCAGCACCAACACTTTGAATTGTGCTCAGAAACGTACTGATTTCTGTCAGGTGTGAGTCATGCTTTGTGAGGGCTTGGGTTAGATTTGGCCTTGAGGTTCTATCCAGCTCTCCAATTCTATGGTTCCAGGGCTCAGGGACTGGGAGTGTCCCTGAAACCCCCCACAACGCCTCATTGCGATGCTACCTTGGGCGCTCTGGCGATATCTGTCTACCTTATCGGTTGCGTCGCATAGATTCGCTTTTGTTAGAGCTAGATTTAATGTGTTCCCCTCAAACGTGCTGAGCAATAGATTTTCTAATGGTAAAACCTCTGTTTTATGCTCATGTGACAACAAATCAATAGAATCCCTTTATCATATCTTGTTTAATTGTCCTCTATATTTGGTTCCCCGATCAAGGATTCTGAGTTCAATCATTTTGGAAACTGTTGCTAAACCACCCGAATTACATCTTGCCTATCTACTCCAGGACATTGACTCTTATAGAACATTACAGGTTGCCAGATTCCTGAATTCAGTTCTTTCATATAAAAGACTTCATGGAATGCTGCATGACTATTAAAAATCTAGTAAACTTTATCCACAATCCTTATATTCAAGGCCACAATATGGTATATCTAGAGATGGTACGTAACGTGAAGGAGATTATGCGTTGAAATATTTTAGTTGATATTTTAGAATGTAAAATGCTATTTTATTTATTGACTGGTTTTACCTTGTGGGCTGATCGCCGAAGAATTGACGCTTTTGAATTATGGTGCTGGAGGAAACTCTTGAGAGTCCCATGGACTGCAAGAAGATCAAACGCATCCATTCTTAAGGAAATCAGCCCTGAGTGCTCACTGGAAGGACAGATCGTGAAGCTGAGGCGCCAATACTTTGGCCACCTCATGAGAAGAGAAGACTCACTGGAAAAGACCCTGATGTTGGGAAAGATGGAGGGCACAAGGAGAAGGGGACGACAGAGGACGAGATGGTTAGACAGTGTTCTCGAAGCTACAAACATGAATCTGACCAAACTGCGGGTGGCAGTGGAAGACAGAAGTGCCTGGCGTGCTCTGGTCCATGGGGTCATGAAGAGTCGGACATGACTGAACGACTAAACAACAACAACACCTTGTGGGCTTATAGCCGAATAAAGTATCTGATCTGATCTGGCGACCGTGGGAAAATTAAAATGGCAGCTGAGGTCTCGTGAACTTAGAGAGTGACCCCCCACCTCCATCGTTGAACCTGGAACTGCAGCCCAGACTAGACGTCCTCGCCACTTTCCACGGCTCTGCCGTCCTCGCCTGCTTTTTGCTCGGTGCCCAAACTCTCCGCACGAGAGCAATTTCATATTTCTCTCTCCTCCCCGCTCCCCCGGAAATCTTTTCCGGTGTTGAGTTTGCTTAGTGTCACTGTTGTCGGAGGGAATTTCACATGCCTAATTAAAGCTGCCGAGAGCGGGCTGCCTGCGTTCCCCAGGGACGCTCCCTTGCCTTCCGACTTTCCCTGTCAAGATCAAGGGAATAAAACAATGTTACGGTTAAAGCTAACAACGGCGGCGACAACAACAGAGAGGCAGAGCTGAGTGATGAGACCCGAGCTGGCAGCTGCTTCTCCTTCCAGAAGGCAAGCGCACCTGCCAGGCCCTGACACCTTGATCGGCCAGGGAACCGAGACATCTTCGAGGGCTCCTGGCTGGTGTAGGGGGTCGGCCCCACAGTTCCCCGGCCGTGGCCCCTCGCCCCTGCAAAGCTGCCCTGCTGCTTCACTTCCTGCCTCTTCCATCGCCCCTCTCCGAAGTCACTGCCATCATGGACCTCACCTGGAGTACTGTGTCCAGTTCTGGGCACCACAGTTCAAGAAGGACACTGACAAACTGGAACGTGTCCAGAGGAGGGCAACCAAAATGGTCCAAGGCCTGGAAACGATGCCTTATGAGGAACGGCTAAGGGAGCTGGGCATGTTTAGCCTGGAGAAGAGGAGGTTAAGGGGTGATATGATAGCCATGTTCAAATTTATAAAAGGATGTCACATAGAGGAGGGAGAAAGGTTGTTTTCTGCTGCTCCAGAGAAGCGGACACGGAGCAATGGATCCAAACGACAAGAAAGAAGATTCCACCTCAACATTAGGAAGAACTTCCTGACAGTAAGAGCTGTTCGAGAGTGGAATTTGCTGCCAAGGAGTGTGGTGGAGTCTCCTTCTGTGGAGGTCTTTAAGCAGAGGCTTGACAACCATATGTCAGGAGTGCTCTGATGGTGTTTCCTGCTTGGCAGGGGGTTGGACTCGATGGCCCTTGTGGTCTCTTCCAACTCTATGATTCTATGAAAAGATGGAGAGGCAACTTTGCATTCTCCCTGTTAGAATTCCTGCTCCGTGATTGCAGTCATGGGATTGTTGTCTTTCACATGACGGTGTATGTTTTGACTCCACAGAGTGGGAAGGGACGGAGACAGGATGTTTGTGTTACTGTGTTCCGTGAAGTGGGATGTACTGTATTTTTTGCTCTATAAGACTCATTTTTTCTCTCCTAAAAAGTAAGGGGAAATGTGTGTGCATCTTATGGAGCGAATGCAGGCTGTGCAGCTATCCCAGAAGCCAGAACAGCAAGAGGGATTGCTGCTTTCACTGCACAGTGATCCCTCTTGCTGTTCTGGCTTCTGAAATTAAGAATATATTTTTTCTTGTTTTCCTCCTCCAAAAACTACGTGCGTCTTATGGTCTGATGCGTCTTATAGAGCGAAAAATACGGTATTCTACTATCAGCTCACTAGTGTGAGTGAGGGAAGGGTAATATTTAATCAACATATCATCTCCTACTATCCACAACATTCCCACATGAATATAGTGCAGTATACAAATTTAATCATCATCATCATCAACAACAACAACAACAGTTGCCCGGGACCCAAAGGACCCCTTCCAACTCTATGATTCTGTGATTAATACCCACTTAGTGTTAGAATTCCTGCTCCATGATTGCAGTCATGGGATTGTTTTCTTTCACATGGCGGTGTATGTTTTGACTCCACAGAGTGGGAAGGGACGGAGACAGGATGTTTGTGTTACTGTGTTCCATGAAGTGGGATTATTGCCCTTTGTTCTTTTTCTCTTTGGTGTCTGATGCTAGAGAGAGAGGGAGCCATGTTGCAGTGCTCCGTGTGTGTTTATATGTAAATAAAGTAGATTAGCCAAAATGCTGAGTTGCTGAGTTCTGTCACGCAAGGTGCGCAAACTCTGCGGATCCCTAAGTGTGCCGGTGTCTGTTGGTATCGGTCGCTGTGATGTTCAGGCAGAAGAAAGCTTTTGAAGCTCCCGAACGAACGACCAGGAGGGAGAGAACACGCCAGTCGGGCATGTGTCTCTGCCAGGGTCCTACTCGAGTGTAGGCTGAACTCCTGACACTCCCCCTCTGGGCAGATGTGTCAAGTGAGTCCAGAGTGGAAAGACAAGAAAATGAGCAGTGGCAGGGAAAGAGATGGGAAGAGAAAGGGGTCTGCTGGGGCCGCCTTGCCCAAGCCCCCCGAAGCTAACACAGTTGTCACACTCCAGGGGAAGCCCTCCGGGGGCCCTGGGGGGGGTTTCCTGAATTACAGGAGCTATAAAGCTTTTGCCATAGTATGTACCAATATAGATACAGCACAGACCAAACAAGGCATGGCCAAGCACAGTGAGCTTCTGGCCTTAGACTGATTCACTGTGGAGAGGCTCATTGGGCAGAGCAGAGGCAGCAGAGGGCACACAAGAAAAGCTTTGCACTTCCTCGCTTTGCTGCACAGAATCGTGGAACTGTTGAGTTGTAAGGGACCCTGAGGGTCATCCAGTCCAACCCCGTAGAATGCAAGAATCTCAACATGCAGTCCCCCACCCACTGAGAGCCAGTGTGGTGTAGTGGTTAAGAGCGGTAGTCTCGTAATCTGGTGAACCGGGTTCGCTTCCCCGCTCCTCCACCTGCAGCTGCTGGGTGACCTTGGGCCAGTCACACTTCTCTGAAGTCTCTCAGCCCCACTCACCTCACAGAGTGTTTGTTGTGGGGGAGGAAGGGAAAGGAGAATGTGAGCCGCTTTGAGACTCCTTAAAGGGAGTGAAAGGCGGGATATCAAATCCAAACTCCTCCTCCTCTTCTTCTTCTTCAATTTGATATGGGACCTTCCTGGAAGAATGACCAAGCTTGGTATCACCCACTCTGGAGGGTAGGACTTGAAACAAGGACTTCAAGTTGCAAGGAAGGAGATTCTAACTCAACATCAGGAAGAACTTCTGACATTAAGAGTAGTTGCGCGGTGGAGGTTCAGGAGGTGGAGGACTCTCCTTCCTCGGAGGTTTTTAAGCAGAGGTTGGATGGCTCTCTTAAAGGAAGGAGAGGAAGAAAGAATACAGTGGTACCTTGGTTCTCAAACTTAATCTGTTCCAGAAATCCGTTCCAAAACCAAAGCGTTCCAAAACCAAGGCGCGATTCCCCATAGAAAGTAATGCAAAACGGATTAATCCGTTCCAGACTTTTAAAAACTAACCCCTAAAACAGCAATTGAACATGAATTTTACTATCTAAGGAGACCATTGATCCATAAAATGAAAGCAATAAACAATGTACTGCAGTCACACAATCAATCAACCAGTAGCTGGACTGGGCTCCACACAGTCACAAGAACAAAACAAAAAGAGCCGCAAAAACGAAAAGGCAAAATAAATAGCAAAAACAGATACACCTCAGCGTAACACTCAAACTGGAAGTGTAACACTCAAAACAGAGCACGTTCAGCTTCTGAAAAAAGTTCACATCAGAACACTCACTCCCGGGTTTGCAGTGCTTGGGTTCCAAGTTGTTTGAGTACCAAGGCGTTTGAGAACCAAGGTACAACTGTACAGTCATACCTCGGAATGAATACGCTTCAGGTTGAGCATTTTCGGGTTGCGCTCCATAGCGACCCGGAAGTAACGGAACACGTTACTTTTGGGTTCCGCCGCTCGCGCATGCACAGATGCTCAAAATGACATCATGCGCATGTGTCGAAGCAGCGAAATGTGACCCGCGCATGCACAGATGTGCAGACATATGTTACATTTGCTTCAGGATGTGAACGGGGCTCCGAAACGGATCCCGTTCACATCCAGAGGTACCACTGTAATAGAATTCTGAAGCCTGACAAGAAAAAGGAAGAGACTATGGGAAGAACTTAGACAGCATCTTAAAAAGCAGAGACATCACCTTGCCGACAAAGGTCCGTATAGTCAAAGCTCTGGTTTTCCCAGTAGTGATGTATGGAAGTGAGAGCTGGACCATAAAGAAGGCTGATCGCCGAAGAATGGGTGCTTTTGAATTCTGGTGCTGGAGGAGACTCTTGAGAGTCCCATGGACTGCAAGAAGATCAAACCTCTCCATTCTGAAGGAAATCAGCCCTGAGTGCTCACTGGAAGGACAGATCCTGAAGCTGAGGCTCCAAGACTTTGGCCACCTCATGAGAAGAGAAGACTCCCTGGAAAAGACCCTGATGTTGGGAAAGATGGAGGGCACAAGGAGAAGGGGACGACAGAGGACGGGATGGTTGGACAGTGTTATAGAAGCTACCAGCATGAGTTTGACCAAACCGCGGGAGGCAGTGGAAGACAGGAGTGCCTGGCGTGCTCTGGTCCAGGGGGTCACGAAGAGTCGGACACGACTAAATGACTAAGCAACAACAACAACATGGGAAGAGCTTATTTGGGATTTCCGGACATGGACAGGTATGCAGAATGGTGTGATCAATTCACTCTGTTTCTCTACAGTTTTAAAGCAGCAACAACAAGAAGAAGAAGACAGGCACTGCTGGAATCTCCCCCCTGCTCTGCCAAGCTTCAGTGTGGCTCCATTTCAGCTTCTATTTTTGTCTCACCCCGGAGCGTTCTGCAGCCTAGATTCCCAGGAGAGAAAGTCTCTCCACATCTCTCTCTGCCTCTTGCAACACACCTGGACCCAACCTTCGTGCTGCCTAATGAGTCCTGGAGACCCTGCCGCCAGCAGATAGTCCTCAAGGCCATTACAGGAGGGACTCTCAGATCCTTCCTTCCACAGCCTTGCCGGAAAAGGCCGGAGGGAGGCACGGAATGGCAAAGCGTGGCCGGTTTAAGCCTCCTGAAATTCATCGTTATCATAATTTATTTCACAAGCATGAGCTCGAATCAACTCGCAGAAGCAAACAGGTAATAGCAACCCAAGATGCTTGCCGATAACAGATAGACAACAGCAGAACCAACCACAGAAAAATAACTCACAGAATCGTAGAATCATAGTGCATGCTCTAGTTATCTCCCGCTTGGACTACTGCAATGCGCTCTACATGGGTCTACCTTTGAAGGTGACCTGGAAACTACAACTAATCCAGAATGCAGCAGCTAGACTGGGGACTGGGAGCGGCCGCAGAGACCACATAACACCAGTCCTGAAAGACCTACATTGGTTCCCAGTACGTTTCCGAGCACAATTCAAAGTGTTGGTGCTGACCTTTAAAGCCCTAAACGGCCTCGGCCCAGTATACCTGAAGGAGCGTCTCCACCCCCATCGTTCTGCCCGGACACTGAGGTCCAGCTCCGAGGGCCTTCTGGCGGTTCCCTCCCTGCGAGAAGCCAAGTTACAGGGAACCAGGCAGAGGGCCTTCTCGGTAGTGGCGCCCTCTCTGAGGAACGCCCTCACAGCAGATGTCAAAGAGAACTGCTATACTTTTAGAAGACATATGAAGGTAGCCCTGCTTAGGGAAGCTTTTAATGTTTAACAGACCACTGTATTTTAATACTTTGTTGGAAGCCACCCAGAGTGGCTGGGGAAACCCAGCCAGATGGGTGGGGTATAAATATGTTGTTGTTGTTGATTTGGGAGCGACCCCAAGGCTCATCTAGGTCAACCCCCTGCAATAAAACTCACTTGGCCATGGCACAGGGAGCCTCCTTTGGGGGGGGGGATGGGGGCCAGGATTGAGAAAAAGAGAAAGCTCTCAACATATAGCATAAGAGAACTAGAAATACATACATACAGAGAAGTTTGGAAAACATTTATTGAATACATGGGGGGGGGGATTGTGTACACTTGAAAATGTTGGCAGCATTAAGATAAATTCAACAGTGTAAATAAGTTTTGATGCATGAAATAATGGGATACTGAATGGTTTAGTTTTTGTAAAACATGCAAAATGAACCATAGTGTGCTGGGCCCGGGCAGTGGCGTAGCGTGGGGGGTGCAGGGGGGGCTGGCCGCACCGGGCGCAACATCGGGGGGGGGGCACTCGCACTCGCAGCTCTCTGCCCCTACCTGGCTCACTCACTCTCTCTCACTGCAGTGCTGGCTGTGCGAATCCGATCCGAGCCGCCGGGTCGCCGCCCACTGTGGAGGGGAGGGTGCCAGGCATGCGGTGCGGAGAGAGAGCGAGGGACTATCTGGGAGAGGGACAGTGCAGCGGGGGGGGGCGCAAATTACTTGCCTTGCCCCGGGTTAGGGGGCGCAAATTACTTGCCTTGCCCCGGGTGCTGACAACCCACGCTACGCCACTGGGCCCGGGGGTAACCCATGAAATGCAGTCCAGGACTGGTCCAGAATGTGAAGGCAGGACACGAGACAGGAAACCAGGCAAGGACAGGCACAGGGTCACAGGCAGGTTCTGGCAAACAGCAACGTTGCTCCCACAACCTGGGGCAGGGTCCAACAGCTTTTTATCTTTGTCGGGGTAACGGCCGGTCCTGATCTCTCGGAGACTCACCTCCCTGTTTCACCTGGAGGCGAGCACTCCTCCTGCGAGTACTCAGGTTGCTCCTTCTCTCAGACCTTAGTCTCTGCAGCTCGGGAGACGTCGGTGGGTTACTAGACCCAGGGGCTGCCTCAGCCTCCCCTGACCCAACCGGTAGTGGAGCAGCTGTAAGTGATGGCCCAGCTGGAGGCAACGAGGTCATCCCCGCATCTGGAACCAGGGCAGGCTCAGGCCCCTGACTCGGCCCAGCTGGTGCTTGTTGCAGGGGAACCTGTGCAGACTGGGGCTCTTCAGGATCAGGCCCCAGACTTGGTCCAGATGCCGCCTGAGGCGGAGGATCCAGTGCAGACTGAGACTCCTCTGGTTCCGAGCCCGAGCCGGAGTCCCAGGCCATCACACATGGATGGAGAAGAAGGGAAGTCATTGATTTTTAAATGGGTATTCTAAATTGTAAAACACACACACACTACTGGTAATAACTCTTCTTGTTTCTCTGCTTCTCAGCATCCCACCGTGGCAGGATTTCCTGAAGCCTGACACTTGGGCATGGTTTGACTGTGGAAAGCCAGCACACACATAAACCAATGGTGGTGGCAGTGAGCATGGCTGGCCTTAGATGGATTCAATGTGCTTGGCCAGAAGCAGCTTAGTCATGCTGGCCACATGACCCGGAAGCTGTACGCCGGCTCCCTTGGCCAGTAAAGCGAGATGAGCGCCGCAACCCCAGAGTCGTCCGCGACTGGAACTAATGGTCAGGGGTCCCTTTACCTCTACCTAATCTTTTGTTGGAAGCCGCCCAGAGTGGCTGGGGAAACCCAACCAGATGGGTCGGGTATAAATAATAAATTGAGATCTTCCTGTGAACCGTCCTGAGACCAGGTATAGGGCGATATATAAACTCTAATAATAATAATAATAATAATAATAATAATAATAATAATAATACTACAGTGGTACCTCTGGATGCGAACGGGATCCGTTCCGGAGCCCTGTTCGCATCCTGAGCAGAACGCAACCTGTGTTTGCGAGTCTGTGCATACGCAGGTCATGACTCGCCACTTCTGCGCATGCTCGTGACGTCATTTTGAGCATCTGCGCATGCACGAGCGGCGAAACTCGGAAGTAACCCATTCCGTCACTTCCAGGTCTCCGCGGAACGCAACCTGAAGACGCTCAACCTGAAGCTACTTTAATATCTAGTAGCCAGCAGTCCCCAATGCTCCTTCAAGCCAGGCACCTTCTGCGCCTCTTAACTACGCCAAGGCCCAGATAAATACCCCATCTCATCTGCTCAGTAGCGTAGCGTGGGGGGTGCAGGGGGGGCCGGCTGCACCGGGTGCAACATCTGGGGGGGCGCGCTCGCACTCGCAGCTCTCTGCCCCTACCTGGCTCACTCACTCTCTCTCACTGCAGTGCTGGCTGTGCGAATCCCATCCGAGCCGCCGGGTCGCCGCCCACTGTGGAGGGGAGGGTGCCAGGCGTGCAGTGCGGTGCGGAGAGAGAGCGAGGGACTATCTGGGGGAGGGACAGTGCAGCGGGGTGTGTGTGTGTGCAAATTACTTGCCTTGCCCCGGGTTTGGGGGCGCAAATTACTTGCCTTGCCCCGGGTGCTGACAACCCACGCTACGCCACTGCATCTGCTTGCCACCGGGTGCCTGGTCCTGCAGGGTTAATTCTTGGTGCCAGGGTGCCAAATTAGCTTTGCCCGTTGCCTGCTCTTCCCCATAATGCTCTCAGCCACTGGCCCAGCCGCCCGGCGCTCCTAATGAAGTGGCCGCCGGAATCTGAGATGCAATCGGTAGCCAGCGATCGATTTGCCCCGAGGCGCCTTTGCTGAATGACAGGCAGATGCGTGAGCAGAGAGAGAGAGAGGCCTGGCACGAGCCGCGCTGTTAATTTGTGTTTGTGGGCACGCGCCAGCAGAGGCAAAGGGGGGGGGGGGCTCCCGCGCACGATGGATTTCTCTCTCTTTTATTTTCTACCCCCAGGGCAGATGTGCTACTCAGGTTTCGGCTTTAGCCTAGCAATCAGCTCTGGAGGGAAGTGCAGAGTTCGATTCCCGCTCCCCGCTAACGACTTGTCTGATTATCATTTTTATGATCGCAGGGCAAAAGCTGGAGTGGGGGGGGGCGGGGGGGGGGGAAGCAAGGGGCTTTGGCAACGGAGGCGAAACGGCTGCGCTGTTCCCAAAACGGAAGAGTAATGAAATCCCCTCTATACAAGATTGGATCCGAAAGCTGACACAATATGCCGAATTAGATGGTTTATCAGAAAAAAATAAAGAATAAATCAAAACGGGAATTTGTTTCAAAATGGGAGGTTTTCAAAGAATATCTGAAAAATAAATACAGGAGTTTAAATTCTGTTGCAGCATTCGAGCAACTTCAGTAATAGTTGCAAGGTAGATATAAGAAATAGAGGGACGCGGGTGGCGCTGTGGGTTAAAGCCTCAGTGCCTAGGGCTTGCCGATCGAAAGGTCGGCGGTTCGAATCCCCGCGGCGGGGTGCGCTCCCGCTGTTCGGTCCCAGCGCCTGCCAACCTAGCAGTTCGAAAGCACCCCTGGGTGCAAGTAGATAAATAGGGACCGCTTACTAGCGGGAAGGTAAACGGTGTTTCTGTGTGCGGCTCTGGCTCGCCAGAGCAGCGATGTCAAGCTGGCCACGTGACCCGGAAGTGTCTTCGGACAGCGCTGGCCCTTGGCCTCTTTGAGTGAGATGGGCGCACAACCCTAGAGTCTGTCAAGACTGGTCCGTACGGGCAGGGGTACCTTTACCTTTACCTTAGATATAAGAAATTAGATTTATTAAGAATAAGTTTAATTATGATAAAAGTGTGTACTGGCAATAAGTAATATGAATTTGAAATATGGAATAGACGGGAGGTTGGGTCTTTAAGGTTAAGACCAATAGATGTTTTATTGTTTGCTAAGAAAATTATGTGTCTATAGTTATTCTTGTGTGTAATTTGGTATATGTGGTTTTTTTTTTTTCTTGTATCAATAAAAAACTTTATTAAAAAATAAAAAAGAAACGGCTGCGACGTTCCTCACCCCCACCTGCTTGCACCTCCAAGATGGACAAATTTGGTCCAGGGTTTCCTCTTCCTAAAAAGATCAGGTGAGGAGTGCTGGACCACAGTGGGCAGCTGGAGGGGGCAAGGGAGAATTCTCCTGCACAGTTGCCACAACGCCACCTGCCCAATTACCCTGAAAATGGAACAGATGGCAATATGCCCCCAAGATGTTCTTTGGAAACATTTAGAACTCTGCTTTTTCTGCATTCTCACTCGTCCCTCTCATTATCTCTCTCCCTGCTTCTTGCAGAACAGCTTAATATAAGGTGGGTGGAATTAGGCAAGTATCCCCCCCCCCCCAAGGGGTTATCGGGGAGAGTAGGGGGAATTATGGGTAAGGAAGAAATGGCCGTCGAAGAATGCCAAGCCGGGCCGGCTGTCAAGATTATTAAATGCCCTGGAGCTGCTGAGGTTTTTGAGTGCCCTGGGGGCCTGGTTAATGTCAATACCAAACTAGAGGAAGTAAAGGAGAGGAAGGGGGGAAGGGAGAAATATCCCAAACCAGCGAGGCCTTGGAATGAAAGCAGCCCTGAGCAGAATATAGAACTGTAAGGCTGCGGGAAAGAGCCGGAGGTTTGCTAATGCAGCTTCTCGCCCCGAGACATGTCTTGAGAATCGGGCGGATCGTGGCTGCAAATGGTCGAGGCGTGAAGCCGCTCTCTCAGACCACATCCTCGGGCTCATGCCTCGATTACTCTCAAACGCACTCTCCCACAATCTGCTCCATGGCTTGTTGTTGTTTAGTTGTTTAGTCGGGTCCGACTCTTCGTGACCCCCTGGACCAGAGCACGCCAGGCACTCCTGTCTTCCACTGCCTCCCGCAGTTGGGTCAAACTCATGCTGGTAGCTTCAAAGGCACTATCCAACCATCTTGTCCTCTGTGCCCTCCATCTTTCCCAACATCAGGGTCTTTTCCAGGGAGTCTTCATGACTCTTCGTGACCCCATGGACCAGAGCACGCCAGGCCCTCCTGTCTTCCACTGCTTCCCGCAGTTTGGTCAAACTCATGCTGGTAGCTTCGAGAACACTGTCCCACCATCTCGTCCTCTGTCGTCCCCTTCTCCTTGTGCCCTCCATCTTTCCCAACATCAGGGTCTTTTCCAGGGAGTCTTCTCTTCTCATGAGGTGGCCAAAGTCTTGGAGCCTCAGCTTCAGGATCTGTCCTTCCAGTGAGCACTCAGGGCTGATTTCCTTCAGAATGGAGAGGTTTGATCTTCTTGCAGTCCATGGGACTCTCAAGAGTCTCTTCCAGCATTATAATTCAAAAGCATCCATTCTTCGGCGACCAGCCTTCTTTATGGTCCAGCTCTCACTTCCATCCATGGCTTAGATAAAAGTAAAGAAGGGAAAGGTAAAGGACCGCTGGACGGTTAAGTCCAGTCCAAGGCGACTATGGGGTTGTGGCACTCATCTCACTTTCAGGCCGAGGGAGCCGGTGTTTGTCCACAGACAGCTTTCTGGGTCATGTGCCCAGCAGGACTAAACCATGTCTGGTGCAATGGGACACCGTTACAGAAACCAGAGCGCATGGAAACATCACTTACCTTCCCGCCAGAGTGGTATCTATTTATCTACTTGCACTGGCATGCTTTCGAACTGCTAGGTTGGCAGGAGCTGGGACCGAGCAACGGGAGCTCACCCCGTCGTGGGGATTCGAACCGCCGACCTTCCAATCAGCAAGCCCAAGAGGCTCAGAGGTTTAGACCACAGCTCCACCCACATCCCCTCCATGGCTTAAACAGAGACCCAGATGCAGATGCAGATCATACAGTTTGGGCAACCCAAACGGTCAAGGGGGTGGAGCAACTCGCCGATAAAGAAAAGTTGCCACTTTGCCACCCCACAAGCAATACCACCCCCCACGAGGAGAGAGAGCCAGTGTGGTGTAGTGGTTAAGAGTGGTAGATTTGTAATCTGGTGAACCGGGTTCGCTTCCCCGCTCCTCCACCTGCAGCTGCTGGGTGACCTTGGGCCAGTCACAATTTTCTGAAGTCTCTTAGCCCCACACACCTCAAGAGTGTTTGTTGTCGGGGAGGAAGGGAAAAGAGAATGTTAGCCGCTTTGAGACTCCTTGTTGTTGTTGTTGTTGTTGTTGTTTAGTCGTTCAGTCGTGTCTGACTCTTCGTAACCCCATGGACCAGAGCACTCCAGGCACTCCTGTCTTCCACTGCCACCCGCAGTTTGGTCAGATTCATGTTTGTAGCTTCGAGAACACTGTCTAACCATCTCATCCTCTGTCGTCCCCTTCTCCTTGTGCCCTCCATCTTTCCCAACATCAGGGTCTTTTCCAGTGAGTCTTCTCTTCTCATGAGGTGGCCAAAGTATTGGAGCCTCAGCTTCACGATCTGTCCTTCCAGTGAGGACTCAGGGCTGATTTCCTTCAGAATGGAGAGGTTGGATCTTCTTGCAGTCCATGGGACTCTCAAGAGTCTCCTCCAGCACCATAATTCAAAAGCGTCAATTCTTCGGCGATCAGCCTTCTTTATGGTCCAGCTCTCACTTCCATACATCACTACTGGGAAAACCATAGCTTTTACTATATGGACCTTTGTTGGCAAGGTGATGTCTCTACTTTTTAAAATGCTGTCTAGGTTTGTCATTGCTTTCCTCCCAAGAAGCAGGCGTCTCTTAATTTCGTGGCTGCTGTCACCTTAGGGTAGTGATAAAGCGGGATATCACATCCAAACTCCTCCTCCTCCTCCTCTTCTACTTCTTTCCTCTCCAGCTTCTGCTTCTGATTCTGGACTGTTCTCCGCCTCAGCCTCTTCTTGCTCACCAAACCCTGTTTCATTCCAGCCTTGAGACTGTGCCCGGTTTGTCACCCCCTGCTCAGAGACATGGGTTAAGCGCAGACTCGCAAAGGCAGGCTCCTTCCATCTCCCAGAACTCTGCTAAACAAGGAGGCAGGGTTTTGAGGCAATTTGCGGGCCAAAGAGCACTCCCGGGCTGGGCCTTCAATTATATTTTGGAAAGGGGGAGGAAAAGGAGCCTGTTCGTCTTTGATTTCGCCCCCACCTTACAAAGCAGGAGCATCTGCACACCTCCGATCTGCCTCCTCCAGCAGCCATCCAGGACTGGAAGCAGTAATGAAACTCTTAACAATGCACATTGGGACCTCAGTCTGGCCATTCCAGATGTCTCTGCCGCAGAACCGAGCTGACTATGCACTGCGACGGCTCCTGCCGCCAGCCAGCGAGCGGAAACCCTGACCTCAATCAGCCTTTTGTAGACGACGGCTCTTCCCAAGCAGCAGCCGCCCCCCCACAGCCGCCCGCCTACTGAGGTCATCTGTGCTTAATGTTTGTGCCGCGCAGGTACCATGAAGCACACAAAACGGCGCTTCTTGCTAAGCCAGAGTTAACATTCCTGCAATGGCCCTTTTCCCACCCAGGGGAGAAGTTAGAGGAACATAACCTGCTTTTCCGAGGGCATCTGGGGACAGGCAAATTGGTCAACTTGGGGTTTTTCGCTGTTTCTCATACTCTCCCCGAGAGTGGCTGGGGAAACCCGGCCAGTTGGGCGGGGTATAAATTATTATTGTTGTTTTTGTCGTCGTCATCATCATCATCATCATGTGGCTGCACCATAGATTTGTATAACAATATTATGGAGCTCTTGGCCAATGGCTTTCTAGTCAATTGGTCAACGGAAATGGCATAAATTTGCAAGTTTTGAAGAAAAGGGGGTTCTTTCTCTGTTGCTCTGGCAAAACAAAGGCGTAGCTTTGGAAAAGGTGACCCTTACCCATTTGCGACAGAAGCGCCCGACACGCTAGGATCTTTCCCAAGTGCAGGCGTAGTATTTAAAACAATTTATTTTAAAGCCTTTTTTTATAAAAAAACCCACAACCCTCTGTTTCCTCCCTCCCTCCCAGTGGCGTAGCGTGGGTTGTCAGCACCCGGGGCAAGGCAAGTAATTTGCACCCCCTAACCCATGGATTTTCGCCCCCTAACCCTAACCCCCAGATGTTGCGCCTGGTGCGGCCGGCCCCCCCTGCACCCCCCACGCTACGCCACTGCTCCCTCCCTCCTCTCTCCATCTTTCATTTTTGACTCTCCCTGACGGACACACCGGGGGTGGGGGTGGGTTTCTCTATTAACACGTGTGCTTGATGAATTATTTATAAAGCAGGTGACCTCATTCATTCAGGCTGATTTCCCACCGTGTCACTCCAATTACGGCACATTCCTTGAGAAGGGGGGGGGGGGGAGATAGAGACCAAGGCAGTTGAGTTCGTTATCATGACTTCAGCTACCCTGTCACTTTGGTGCATGATCTGTGTGGGAGCAGCGGCACACAGAGTTGCCCGACTCAGCTCCCTTAATCATGAAAGCCATGCTCACTTGGACGTTCTCTCCCCCCCCCCGCAACCCCCCTCCCCACGCAATTTAATTAGCTGCAGTGTTCTGATGTTCTGGGATGGTGCAAAGCGAAGTTTTGCACACTGCCAACTAGGCTTTTTTTAAAAAAATGCATTTACAGTGGTACCTCGGGTTAAGAAATTAATTCATTCTGGAGGTCTGTTCTTAGCCTGAAATGGTTCTTAACCTGAAGCAGCACTTTAGCTAATGGGGCCTCCCGCTGCTGCCGCACAATTTCTGTTCTCATCCTGAAGCAATGTTCTTAACCCGAGGTACTATTTCTGGGTTAGCGGAGTCTGTAGCCTGAAGCGTCTGTAACCTGAAGCGTCTGTAACCTGAGGTACCGCTGTATAGCTCTCATTTTCCCCCATGTGGTTTACATAGGCACCCAGCTCCTCATTTCATCCCAATGACAACCCTGTGAGGTAGGTTACACAGAGAGGTGGAGAGGAGGAGGAGGAGTTTGGACTTGATATCCCACCTTTCACTCCCCTTAAGGAGTCTCAAAGGGGCTCTGGGATTTGTAGGTCTGTGAGGCTCCAAGACTTTGGCCACCTCATGAGAAGAGAAGACTCCCTGGAAAAGACCCTGATGCTGGGAAAGATGGAGGGCGCAAGGAGAAGGGGACGACAGAGGACGAGATGGTGGGACAGTGTTCTCGAAGCTACCAGCATGAGTCTGACCAAACTGCGGGTGGCAGTGGAAGACAGGAGTGCCTGGCGTGCTCTGGTCCAGGGGGTCACGAAGAGTCGGACACGACTAAACAACTAAACAACAACAACAGGTCTGTGAGGAGGAGAGAAGAAGAAGAAGAAGAAGAAGAAGAAGAAGGAGAAGAAGAAGAAGAAGAAGAAGAAGAAGAAGAAGGAGAGTTTGTATTTGATATCCTGCTTTATTACTACCCTAAGGAGTCTCAGGTGGGACACAGGTGGCACTGTGGGTTAAACCACAGAGCCTCGGACTTGCCGATCAGAAGGTCGGCGGTTCGAATCCCCGCAACGGGGTGAGCTCCCGTTGCTCGGTCCCAGCTCCTGCCAACCTAGCAGTTTGAAAGCACGTCAAAGTGCAAGCAGATAAATAGGTACCACTCCGGCGGGAAGGGAAACGGCGTTTCCGTGCACTGCTCTGGTTTGCCAGAAGTGGCTTAGTCATCCTGGCCACATGACCCGGAAGCTGTACGCCGGCTCCCTCGGCCAATAAAGCGAGATGAGCGTCGCAACCCCAGAGTTGGCCACGACTGGACCTAATGGTCAGGGGTCCCTTTACCTTTAAGGAGTCTCAAAGCGGCTAACAATCTCCTTTCCCTTCCTTCCCCACAACAAACCCTCTGTGAGGTGAGTGAGGCTGAGAGACTTCAGAGAAGTGTGCCTAGCCCAAGGTCACCCAGCAGCTGCATGTGGAGGAGCGGGGAAGCGAACCCAGTTCACCAGATTATGAGTCTACCGCTCTTAACCACTACACCACACTGGAAGCAAGATGGATCTTCTGGTCCGAACTTATAAACCCCCCAGATACTTCTATCACACCCACACTGCACCATTGGTTTTGTAGTTTTATGGTTTCCATAAGAAGAAGTTGCTTGGTTTTGTGCATCCATAATGAGGGACGTTGAAGAAGAAGAAGAAGAAGAAGAAGAAGATGAAGAAGAAGAAGAAGAAGGAGGAGGAGGAAGCAACAATCCCCAATTCACTATATGCAAGGATTTGCATTCTTACAAGGAAGTAAGAAGTAAGAGAGAATGTGTCGCGTGAGAAAGGTGCTCTCCCACCTATTTGTTTGAGCTGCCGGACTTCAACAATCTTCACACTCCATCTCCACACGCTGGTGTGTGGGTCAGTGCGAATGCCCCAATTACATGAGCAGATGGAACGGCAGCACCACAAATATCTCCCTCGTAAAGTTAAACGTGTGGTTGTCAGCAGGTTTTCAAACTTTGCAAAGCAACCCGAGTCTGCTCCCTCCCAACTCTCCGCTTTAATTATCTCTTCACCTAGCGTACCTGCAGCATCTTTCAGAGGTGTGTGGGGCACATAACTCGCAGACAGACCACATGCCTTGTATGTAGAAAGCCAATGGCTTAGTCCTGATACGGAAGGGGGCGGGCATGTCTTCCTCACCTCCTTCTTCGCTACAATATATCCATTTATTTCCAATTGTCAATGACAAAAGGGACTAAAATCTATAAAATTCATAGAAAATCAACGTGCCAATTTGCTCAATCTCTCTAGGACTCCATGACACCTCCCCTGTCCTCCATAATCCCTCAAGCAAGGTGCCAAGACCCTAATCCTGTCAAATCACTCTGCCAAGCCTTTCCTCCGGGCAATGCCAGGTGGCAGACTATGCATACATGGACCATTGTCTTCTCATCACCGGTACTCAGGATGTGCTTATCTGCGCATATCTCCAGCTCTGCATATTCCCCCCTCCCTCCTCCATATGTTAATCCTGTGTAACCCAACCTCTTCTTAATATATTCATGATGTAATCTGTGTAACCCAACCTCTTCTTAATGTATTCATGATGTAACTGGGATGTATTTTGCACTGTATTCTGGGACATGGAGGGAAGTTTCAAAAGTTCATGTCACCCCTTTCTCGCTGTTCAATCTCTCCTTGAACCTTGTTGCGCAATAAACATGGATCTTCTGCAGTTTGCTCCTGTCTCTGGCTGAACTCATTTTCCTCCGCAGGGACCCGCGGACTTAGTCTGACGAGCTGGGTGGCAGAGCAGCCTCGCACCCAGATTTTGCCGTAACAGTCCCATCAAGAATGGAGGAGGTGGCAGGTGATAGAAAATACTTTTTTTTTTTGCCTAAGACGCTCCAGGGATGTTGCCAATCGGAAAAGGTGATATTGGGCTTAATTGGACAAATGGGACAGCTAACTATGTTCCTGCCATATGTTCCCGGACCCATCTTATTTTTTTCTTCCTGTGCAAAGGTATTCTTCTTTAAATAAAGCATTTATATGCTGATTAATCATTAGCACTATGTAAGTGATACAAAGAATAAAACATTAAACATTCATTAGAAACCCCCCAAAAGTGCCTGCTGGGATATGAAAGTCTTTGCTATGTGCCTGATGTTCGGCAAGGAGGATGTCTGCCGAATTTCCATTGGCAGGGAGTTCCACAAGCTTGGACTCACGGCACTGAACACCACATGGCTTCCAGTAGCTTCTTTCTTCGCGTGCCCACTCCAAAAGGGCTCCAAACTCCAGGAGTTTCCTGACTCCTGGTAGCCTGATTTGTGGACTCTTAGCTTAAAGGAGTACGACAAGGCTGTATTTTGTCTCCCTGCTTATTTAACTTATATGCAGAATTCATCATGCGAAAGGCTGGGCTGGATGAATCCGTAGCCGGAATTAAGATTGCTGGAAGAAATATCAACAACCTCAGATATGCAGATGACACAACATTGATGGCAGAAAGTGAGGAGGAATTAAAGAACCTTTTAATGAGGGTGAAAGAGGAGAGCGCAAAATATGGCCTGAAGCTCAACATTAAAAAAACGAAGATCATGGCCAGTGGTCCCATCACCTCCTGGCAAATAGAAGGGGAGGAAATGGAGGCAGTGAGAGATTTTACTTTCTTGGGCTCCATGATCACTGCAGATGGTGACAGCAGCCACGAAATTAAGAGACGCCTGCTTCTTGGGAGGAAAGCAATGACAAACCTAGACAGCATTTTAAAAAGTAGAGACATCACCTTGCCAACAAAGGTCCGTATAGTTAAAGCTATGGTTTTCCCAGTAGTGATGTATGGAAGTGAGAGCTGGACCATAAAGAAGGCTGATCGCCGAAGAATTGACGCTTTTGAATTCTGGTGCTGGAGGAGACTCTTGAGAGTCCCATGGACTGCAAGGAGATCCAACCTCTCCATTCTAAAGGAAATCAGCCCTGAGTGCTCACTGGAAGGACAGAACGTGAAGCTGAGGCTCCAATACTTTGGGCACCTCATGAGAAGAGAAGACTCCCTGGAAAAGACCCTGATGTTGGGAAAGATTGAGGGCACAAGGAGAAGGGGACGGCGGAGGACGAGATGGTGGGACAGTGTTCTCGAAGCGACCAGCATGAGTTTGACCAAACTGCGGGAGGCAGTGGAAGACAGAAGTGCCTGGCGTGCTCTGGTCCAGGGGGTCACAAAGAGTCGGACACGACTGAACGACTAAACAACAACAAAGCTTCCTCACCCCTGGACTGCTGACCCTGGACTGCTGATTCCTGCTTCCCAACCTCTACTCTGGTCCCGATGTACCAAGCTGGGACTCCAACTGCCGGTAACCTGGACTGTGACACCTTTCACCTACATATGCCTGCATATATAGAGTGGTCATTGATCGTGTGGTGGTTGGCTGGTTGGATGGTTGAAAGCTGGTTGCGTTTGATATGTATAAAGCTGTCGGTCGTGGATGTAGAAGAAGATTTTAAGAATAAAAGCAGCATTCTGCAAAGTACTCTTTCTTAAGGACTCTTTGTGCCAACTAGGGTCTGAGGACCAGGCAAAGGAGATTAGAACCTTTTCCTTTTCAAACACTGACAGCAAAAAACAGCCCAGGAGGCAACAGTTACGAGTTACCAGCCTCTGCAGAATCATGAAATTGTAGAGATGCAAAGGACCACCTAGTCCAGTGTTTTCCCAAAATTGGGTCTCCAGCTCTTTTTGGACTACAACTCCCATCATCCCTAGCTAGCAGAACCAGGAGTCAGGGATGATGGGAACTGTAGTTCAAAAACAGCTGGAGAGACCCAAGTTTGGGAAAACACTGATCTACCCCTGCAATACAAAAGCCACACATGATCGTATGTCCAAAGGCAAAACAGTTTGAGAAGCATTGAGGTGAAGCGTTCAGCACCACTTTTAAGAGGTACCAGCTACTCCTGTCCCATAATAAAAAACCATAATGCAGGGATCGAACCTGCAACCTCAGCGCCATCTGCACCAGGCTCTAACTGGCTGAGTTTCCCCAGGAACTCTGGGCAGCTTCCACAGAGAACAAAAATACACTAAAATGTCACACATGAAAAACTTCCCTGAACAGGGCTGCCTTCAGATGTCTTCTGAATGTCAGGTAGTTGTTTATCGCTTTGACATCTGGGGGGAAGGCGTTCCACAGGGCGGGCGCCACCACCGAGAAGGCCCTCTGCCTGGTTCCCTGTAGCTTTGCTTCTCGCAATGAGGGAACCGCCAGAAGGCCCTCGGAGCTGGACCTCAGTGTCCGGGTAGAACGATGGGGGTGGAGACGCTCCTTCAGGTATATTCAGATCACAGCATCCTGAAGTTCTTCGGGAGATTTGATGCTGATTTACGGCGGGTTCGAAATCTGCGGCGTCCCCTAAGGCAAGGCCCCTATTTGGTAGAATCCCTTGGGGGGGGTATCCCTTCCAATTCTACAATTCTAAGTTCTGAGAGGGTGCCATTTTTCTTTTTGCCCTCTGATAATCTCCCCCCTTTCAACTGTGTCAGAGGATGCAAGGGATCTTATTTCTCTCAGAGGGAAGCCTGTAAAATTTTCCACCAGTTCCCGGCTTCTCTGCTGGGTAGCACAGGCGTGCTCTGTGCCGGGGATGAGACAGAATAATTTGTAATGTTTACCAACAGCTGTCTCAGAAACACTTAGGTTTATGAAGTGCGCGCTGTAAATTCTCCAGCAGATGCTGCAGCAGGCAGAAAGGAAAAAAGCAGGGGGGGGGGTTACTTCTAACCTCTCTCCACCCGCCCTTGTCTTGCAGGAATTCTTCAGCAGAGCTGAGTGGGGAGGAAAGAAAGGAACAGGGCCTCAGAGAGGTGTGTGTGTGTGGGACAATCAATTTGTTGCTGTGGTTGCTAAGATGCAGCAAGGAATGCAATGATTTCTGTCCGGCCCCTGGCCCATCACAGTCAGTGCTGCCTCCATTCCGCTGTAGTTCGTTGTTGTTTAGTCGTTTAGTCGTGTCCGACTCTTCGTGACCCCCTGGACCAGAGCACACCAGACCCTCCTGTCTTCCACTGCTTCCCACAGTTTGGTCAGACTCATGCTGGTAGCAGCTTCGAGAACGCTGTCCCACCATCTTGTCCTCTGTCGTCCCCTTCTCCTTGTGCCCTCCATCTTTCCCAACATCAGGGTCTTTTCCAGGGAGTCTTCTCTTCTCATGAGGTGGCCAAAGTATTGGAGCCTCAGCTTCAGGATCTGTCCTTCCAGTGAGCACTCAGGGCTGATTTCCTTCCGAATGGAGAGGTTTGATCTTCTTGCAGCCCATGGGACTCTCAAGAGTCTCCTCAAGCACCAGAATTCAAAAGCATCCATTCTTCTGCGATCGGCCTTCTTTATGCTATTAATAACTTTTTCTGTTAAGAGATAGCAAAGTGGGTGAAAATGGAAACAAACCAGAAACGCAAGTTGGGGGAGGCCTTGTAGGGGAGGGAGGGAGGAATATATAGTAAATATTAAGAATTTGAGATATAAGTAATGAATGAAAAAGAAAAATGAATTTTAAAAAATTGATAAAAAAGAGAGAGAATGGAAGACTTGCTAGCCTTGCTAAGCTCAAAAATAGCACAGATATTTCCAGATTTGGTTTTTGAGATAGCATCTCCTCCTCCCGGAGGGGAGGGGTTGTGACCGGGAACCGTTCCCGCGCTCCTCAGGGGGCGTGTCGGCCCCTGCTCAACGTCTCTGCTGACGCGCCACGCTCCCTGGTCAGTCTTCCTATTGGTGGGAATCTCAGGGGCAGGGTTTAGCCGCTCAAATGCGTCCACGGCAACTCCTTCCCTCATTGCGCTGCAATTTTTTCATCGAGTCACCCACCCACCCTTCCCTCTAGTCATCCTTTGCGCATGACCTTGCTATGGACCTATGGTTGGTCGCCTTGCTTGCCCAAGGGGCCTGGTTTTTCCCCAATTGGCAAATTGGCACCGGACACTTGGTTTTCTGCCTACCTCGTAGCAATTCGTCACAACTTTTCCACTATTGGCAGTTAGGCATTGGAATGTGTTGTTGGTTTGTGGAAGGGCGGGGTGCGGCCATCGCCTACCCCTTCACTTATGGGTATTCCGTTAAAGGAATCCGGCGGTCGTGGATCCTGTCCAATGCCCTGCTGGGGGCTGGGGCCCATGGCACGACCCCCGGTGACATCAGGGGAGAGCTTAGTTGCATCAACAACCACCCTACTGGTGGTTAAACCCTGCTAGACTCACCCCTCTCTGAGTGGGTGGAGTCAAACTTTGCTGTTTTCTAATGCCTAAGCCAACACCTCTCACATGCTGCAATCAATAAAGTTGTGGCCTTTTGCTAGCCCGCTAACCTAAAATACTGTGTCCATGTGTCTTTCTTATTCCCAAGCGAAGGAGGCGGGTCCTCGAATCACAACCTCCTATTTGTGTTGTCTAGACGCAAGCTCAGAAGCCATGCCCAGCACACCGTTTTCTAAAAGGAAGGTTGGGTGATTATTCCAAACACACGTGCGCTCACACATATAGTGCCTTGATTAGGAAGGTTCATTATGGTGGAAGGGAGCTTCCGGCATTCGGGAGTTCATTAAGGGAAATGGGCCATTAAGGGAAAATGAAGCAATTTGGGGGCGGGGGTGGTGGGTACTTTGGCTCCGTAATGGAGAAACTCCTTCTTTCCCTTGGGCATTGCGTCTCCAGTCAGTGGTAAGGGAACTAGCAAGAAAGGAAAGGGAAAGCAGGCTGAGAAAGCTTTAAACATGAGGACTAGAAACTGGGTAGTGAAGCTGAGAGGCGACTGCTGCAATTTTGTGTTCATCCGACGAAAGAAATGGAAATCACAGGAGTGAATATGAGCAGTGTTTGCAGAATGAGAATACAGTGGTACCTCGGGTTAAGAACCTAATTCATTCTGGAGGTCCGTTCTTAACCTGAAGCACCACTTTAGCTAATGGGGCCTCCCGCTGCTGCCGTGCCGCCGGAGCACGATTTCTGTTCTCATCCTGAAGCAAAGTTCTTAACCCTAGGTACTATTTCTGGGTTAACGGAGTCTGTAACCTGAAGCGTCTGTAACCTGAAGCGTCTGTAACCCAAGGTACCCCTGTATTTGTTTTTTTCCAAAAAATTAAAACAAACAAACACACACACATCCTATCTATAAGTAAACCAATCTTGGTAACATTATTAAGTGACTTCCTCAAATCCCCTTGGTTGAATTTCATTATATATCACTTTAACAGTTTTCCAAAATCAATTTTCTCAAAAAATTAACTTGATCACTTAACATCTTTCATTCTTTCTAAATTAGCTTCAAACATCTTGAATCCTATCCTTACATATTTAAATCCTAAACCTATCTAATATTTGCAAGCTTTCCCAATTTCCATTCTTCGTGGTATTCCTCCTCCTCCAGTCAGGTCAGCCAGCTCCAAAATATCCATCATCTTCATCTGCCAATCTTCCACTGTTGGTACTTTTTGTGTTTTCCAAGAGGTACCGCTGTATTTGCAGATTGTTTGCAAATATGAGCAGCATTCGCCAATGCTGGTTTTTTTTTTTTAGTCTGCAAATGATTGTGTTGTTTTATGCAGGGTTGTTGTTTTTTTACCTCCCCCCCCCCCGAAATGCATTGGAATTGGTTACATCATTAATTGCGCGAGTTTTGCCCATTGCAGTTAGCAAGCTGAGGTTTTAGCAGGAGCTGAACTGCAGTGGTTTCCCAGTAGTGATGTATGGAAGTGAGAGCTGGACCATAGAGAAGGCTGATCGCCGAAGAATGGATGCTTTTGAATTCTGGTGCTGGAGGAAACTCTTGAGAGTCCCATGGACTGCAAGAAGATCAAACCGATCCATTCTGAAGGAAATCAGCCCTGAGTGCTCACTGGAAGGACAGATCCTGAAGTTGAGGCTCCAAGACCCTGGCCACCTTATGAGAAGAGAAGACTCCCTGGAAAAGACCCTGATGCTGGGAAAGATGGAGGGTGCAAGGAGAAGGGGACAACAGAGGATGAGATGGTGGGACAGTGTTCTCGAAGCTACCAGCATGAGTCTGACCAAACTGCGGGAGGCAGTGGAAGACAGGAGGGCCTGGCGTGCTCTGGTCCAGGGGGTCACGAAGAGGCGGACACGACTAAACGACTAAACAACAACAAACATCAAACCTAAAAAACATAAGTAAATACACCATCATATTTCACTATCTTCTAAACATTTTCTGATGCTGATAATGTGAATGTTTATTTAAATCCTGCCATCAAGTCTACTGGCTTTCTTTGTTTCTGCAAATGTAATATGAATGGTTCCCAATCTTTTTCAAAGTCTCTGTTGTCTTTTTCTCTTTGTCTGTCTGTTATTTTTGCCAGTTCTGCATAGTTCATCAACTTCTCTTGCCACTGTTCTTTAGTTGGTATTTTTCCAGTCTTCCAATTTTGTGCAATCAACATTCTTGCTGCTGTAGTGGCATACATAAATAAAGTCCTCATTTCTTTTGGTATGTCTTGACCTAAAATACCTAATAAAAAGGCTTCTGGGTTTTTTTTTTTTACAAAAGTTATTTTTAACATTTTCTTCAATTCATCGTATATCATTTCCCAGTAGGCTTTTACCTTCTTACAGTCCCACCACATATGATAAAACGTACCTTCTGTTTCACATCTCCAACACTCTTTCTTTTTGTTTTTATACATTTTTGCCAATTTAACTATTCTCCATCATTGGGTGCGGGTGGCGCTGCGGGTTAAACCACAGAGCCTAGGACTTGCCGATCAGAAGGTCGGCAGTTCAAATCCCCGCGACGGGGTGAGCTCCCGTTGCTCGGTCCCTGCTCCTGCCAACCTAGCAGTTTGAAAGAATGTCAAAGTGCAAGTAGATAAATAGGTACCACTCTGGCAGGAAGGTAAACGGTGTTTCTGTGTGCTGCTCTGGTTCGCCAGAAGCAGCTTAGTCCTGCTGGCCACATGACCCAGAAGCTGTACGCCGGCTCTCTCGGCCAATAAAGTGAGATGAGTGCCGCAACCCCAGAGTCGGCCACGACTGGTCCTAATGGTCAGGGGTCCCTCTACCTTTATCATCGCTCTGTGAAAGAATATCCTGGCCCTTAGGTTTTGGCTAACATTAGAAAAGGGGATAGGGCCCATTTTAGCACTTACGGCTTTCAATGAGATGTTGAGTCTTCATGATAGATCAAATGTGGTGACTGCCCCCATCTTGGCTGGCTTTAAAAGAACAGTAGACCAGTGTGTCATTGAAATTCTGCTCAATATTGATCCAGAGCAGAACTCCGATGTATAGTTAGCAGAGCAACAACTTAAACACTTTGCAGGATTCCCAAACAATAGACCAGAGGCTATTGGTATTCCATCCAGCAGAGCTTTACTGCTACTGAAGGCAATTGAGTATAATGGTCACAAATCCAATACATTCAGGATTGGCCCTGTCCACAAGAAATCCAGTTGCAGCAGACTTAACTTAAACTTACGATAAATTATACAGTGGTACTTCGGGTTAAGTACTTAATTCGTTCCAGAGGGCTGTTCTTAACCTGAAACTGTTCTTAACCTGAAGCACCACTTTAGCTAATGGGGCCTTCTGCTGCTGCTGCGCCGCCAGAGCACAATTCCTGTTCTCATCCTGAAGCAATGTTCTTAACCTGAAGCACTATTTCTGGGTTAGCAGAGTCTGTAACCTGAAGCATATGTAACCCACGGTACCACTGTAATAAGACTAAAACCTTAACACTATGTACACTCTTATCTGACAGGATGCCTAATGGTTGTTGCGACTGTGTGGTGTTTATTCTGCTTTACGTATTTTATCCTTTGTAATGGTTTCAGAAAGGGATGCGGGTGGCGCTGTGGGTTAAACCACAGAGCCTAGGACTTGCCGATCAGAAGGTTGGCGGTTCGAATCCCTGTGACGGAGTGAGCTCCTGTTGCTCAGTCCCTGCTCCTGCCAACCTAGCAGTTCGAAAGCACGACAAAATGCAAGTAGATAAATAGGTATCACTCCATCGGGAAAGTAAATGGGGTTTCCGTGCGCTGCTCTAGTTCGCCAGAAGCGGCTTAGTCCTGCTGGCCACATGACCCGGAAGCTGTAGGCTGGCTCCCTTGGCCAATAAAGCGAGATAAGCGCCACAACCCCAGAGTTGGTCATGACTGGACCTAATGGTCAGGGGCCCCTTCACCTTTAATGGTTTCAGATAGGTTGAATGAATGAATGAATGAATGAATGAATGAACAAGGTGTCCAGTGATGACCAAGCCATGAAGCAAAGGAAGGGGCCTCCTTGGTGGAGGGAGGGGTCATGGCTTTGAGCCCCACATTGGGCGAAACACTCCTGCACTGCTTTCTCCAGACCTGCCTGGAGATGATGTTGGGAATGAGCCTGAGACCTTCTGCATGCCAGGCAGGTGCCCGAGCATGCAGCCTCACATCAGTAATGCAGCATAAAACGCATTGAAGGCATTCGGCGCCGTGGCAAATTGCCCGTGTATGAAACTTGGGAAATGAAAAAACGGCGTAACCGAACTCATCGGTTCCACTTCAGAGAGAAGCCCACGTAATCCACAAGTCTGGAGAGACTCTATAAGGATCGCCGGAGCATCGCCGTGGCGTCAAGTGTCACCTGCGCACATCTCAACCCTCTTTCTTCTCTCCTCGTCCTTCCTCCTTACCCACCGATGGCTCCATAAAAGCAGCAAGGAAGCTAGAGACAGAATGTCGTCTCCGGCAGCATAAAAAGGGCGCGTAAAAGTTCATGGTCGTTAATTAATGGCGCTCTGTAAGGAGAAGGGGGGGGAGATGGAGCCGCCGCACTGGCAAAGGAGCTGATGGCGGATAACGTTATTACTCACTCCAACGAGCTAAGTAACTCTGCGGAAATGGACATTATATTTGTGGCCTGGGCAGGAAGAGCCTGATGAGAAAACTTGCTTTATGGGCATCGTTCAAGCCAGTAAGGGGTGGGGGTGGGGAGAAGCACGGTAGCATTGGGAAACCTGTGATTCCCCCTCCAAAAAAAGATACAGTGGTACCTCGGGTTGCAGACGCTTCGGGTTACAAACTCCAGAGCCAGTGTGGTGTAGTGGTTAAGAGCGGTGGACTCGTAATCTGGTGAACCGGGTTCGCTTCCCCGCTCCTCCACATGCAGCTGCTGGGTGACCTTGGGCCAGTCACACTTCTCTGAAGTCTCCCAGCCCCACTCACCTCACAGATTGTGGGGGAGGAAGGGAAGGGAGAATGTTATCTGCTTTGAGACTCCTATGTCTGTTGTCCATGGAGTTTTCTTGGCAGGGATACTGGAGTGGCTTGCCAGTTCCTGCTTCATCTTACAGCATCTTAAAAAGCAGAGACACCACCTTGCCGACCAAGGTCCATATAGTCAAAGCTATGGTTTTCCCGGTAGTGATGTATGGAAGTGAGAGCTGGACCATAAAGAAGGCTGATCGCCGAAGAATGGATGCTTTTGAATTATGGTGCTGGAGGAAACTCTTGAGAGTCCCAAGGACTGCAAGAAGATCAAACCTCTCCATTCTGAAGGAAATCAGCCCTGAGTGCTCACTGGAAGGACAGATCCTGAAGCTGAGGCTCCTAGACTTTGGCCATCTCATGAGAAGAGGTGGAAAAGACCCTGATGTTGGGAAAGATGGAGGGCACAAGGAGAAGGGGACGACAGAGGACAAGATGGTGGGACAGTGTTCTCGAAGTAGATGATGGACTGCAAGAAGATCCAACCTCTTGAGAGAGTCCCATGGACTGCAAGAAGATCCAACCTCTCCATTCTGAAGCGAATCAGCCCTGAATGCTCACTGGAAGGACATATCCTGAAGCTGAGGCTCCAGTACTTTGGCCACCTCATGAGAAGAGAAGACTCCTTGGAAAAGACCCCGATGTTGGGAAAGATGGAGGGCACAAGGAGAAGGGGATGATGAGAAGGGGCAATCTAATGTTGGAATGTAGAGAACCAAACTTGAGGTTGCAAAAACGAGAAACCAAAGTTGGCAGGTTGGCTCACCCCTGGGCAGGAGGCAATTTGATTCGTTCTTGGGGCCTTGCATAGAAAAGCAGTCTGTGTTGCTATAATGCCAGGCCTTTGTAAGAGGTTGCATTCGGAAGCCCTGCAGCCGGTCTGATCCTGCATAATGCCCAGAGCTTGGAAAGTTCTTTTTTTCTTTTAAGGCAGGCACCCCCAAACTTGGCCCTCCAGATGTTTTGGGACTACAACTCCCATGATCCCTAGCTAACAGGACCAGTGGACAGGGATGATGGGAACTGCAGTCCCAAAAACATCTGGAGGGCCGAGTTTGCCTACGACTTTTTAAAGGAACTAGTTCTTGTTCTAGTTCAGCATATTCAAAACAGAACAGAGAACAGAACAGAACACAGAGAAAGCAAATTTGGCAGATTTGTACAGTGGTACCTCGGGTTAGGGATGTGGGTGGTGCTGTGGTCTAAACCACAGAGCCTAGGGCTTGCCGATCAGAAGGTTGGCGGTTTGAATCCCCGCGACGGGGTGAGCTCCCGTTGCTCAGTCCCTGCTCCTGCCCACCTAGCAATTCGAAAGCACATCAAAGCGCAAGTAGATAAATAGGTACCGCTCCGGCGTGAAGGTAAACGGCGTTTCTGTGTGCTGCTCTGGTTCGCCAGAAGCGGCTTAGTCATGCTGGCCACATGACCCAGAAGTTGTACGCTGGCTCCCTCGGCCAGTAAAGCAAGATGAGCACTGCAACCCGAGTTGTTTGCAACTGGACCTAACGGTCAGGGGTCCCTTTACCTTAAGAACTTAATTCAATCTGGAGGTCCGTTCTTAACCTGAAAGTGTTCTTAACCTGAAGCACCACTTTAGTTAATGGGGCCTACTGCTGCTGCCGCGCTGCCGGAGCACGATTTTGTTCTTATCCTGAAGCAAAGTTGTTAACCCGAGGTACTATTTCTGGGTTAGCGGAGTCTGTAACCTGAAGCATCTGTAACCTGAAGCGTCTGTAACCCGAGGTACCACTGTACATTCCAACTGTGATATACCCCATCTTAGATTTCCTGCAATGCCAAAACATCATTCTGGGACATGGCAGGGAATGTTAAATACTGGGTGTCTCACAATCACCTGAAACGTGCAGAAACGAAGGAGAGGAACAGGTAATACCTTTGCAAATGGTCTGAGAGGACGACTCTTTGATCGCTTCAGAAGGTGTAAGGTACATAGTGGGGGCAGTGAATCCAGGCAGCAAAGCAGACTCACGCGAACATGGCTATGAAATGAAGCTGAATCCCGAGAGATCGAGAACACATTCCGTTTCCATTGACGGAGAACGTGTGACTCCCTGTAGATCTCACAAGGCTTATTTATTGTAGCTGAGAAGCTGTGATGGGATCGGGGGGGGGGGGTGTTAAGTGGAAGTGGTGCTAAAACCGACCAGCTTGGTAGCCGGCTAAGACCGTACAGGGATTGGGAAGCAAAAGACCTCGCCTTATCGCACCGAAGGAAACCGAGCCGGGAGATTCAGACCTCAGTTCCCCCCAGATGTAAGTCAGACTGATAAATCTTTGATGAACAAGGCTGAGCAAAAAAGCTATTTGATCTGAGGCAGAGATAAAAAAAGAGCACAGAGGACTCAGAAAAGCTGGAAGATGGATCTCTTCCCTTCCTCTCCTCTGGAACCTTTGTTACGCATTTTGGAAATGGCTGGGAGAGCTGTCTGCCACGAATGGGGGCCACGCTCAACAAGACCCTGCAAACTCGGCCCTCCAAATGTTTTGGGACTGCAACTCCCATGATCCCTAGCTAACAGGACCAGTGGTCAGGGATGATGGTGGGGTGGGGGAAATGGGGCTGTGGTGGGAACAGGTGGGGGGAGTTGGAGGCATGCCAGGGGAGGGGAAGCAGATGTGGGGCTGAGCCCCACTCTTCTATATAAAGCAATGGCAAAGTCCTTGAATGCCCACAGATCTGCATCGACCTCAAATTTGCACAGCCCCAGCATAAAGGTAAAGGTAAATGGACCCCTGACCATTAAGTCCAGTCGTGGCTAACTCTGGGGTTGCGGTGCTCATCTCGCTTTATTGGCCGAGGGAGCCGGCGTACAGCTTCTGGGTCATGTGGCCAGCATGACTAAGCCGCTTCTGGCGAACCAGAACAACACACGGAAACACTGTTTACCTTCCTGCCAGAGTGGTACCTATTTATCTACTTGCACTTTGACATGCTTTCGAACTGCTAGGTTGGCAGGAGCAGGGACCGAGCAACGGGAGCTCACCCCGTTGCGGGGATTTGAACCGCCGACCTTCTGATCAGCAAGTCCTAGGCTCTGTGGTTTAACCCACAGCGCCGCAACCCCAGAGTCGGCCATGACTGGACCTAATGGTCAGGGGTCCCTTTACCTTTACCTTATGTTATTAAATGCAACTTTGCACACATTGCTTGGCTGGAGAACTGCATTGCAAAATTCAGGAATGTGTCGATTTCAAAGACACTCAGCAGCCTCTGTCCTGCCCACCCCCCACCCCCCCCCGGATTCCTGGAACAATCAAGGGACCAGACAGCTATGGCACCCATCTGCAAGAAAACCCAAGTGAAGGAATAGAGATTTTTACAGCCTGCATCTGCAGCCTGCTAACCCAAACATTGCACGATCATTTGGGTAAGGAAACCAAGTTCTTTTCCTTTTTGAAGTTCTTTGGAACCTTTCCCCCTCTTTGTTTTACTGCCAGCAGATGGAGACTTGTTTGCTGTGACTTCTGTCAACTCCGTGAGTAAAACATTCACTTATTTGCAAAGCTAAGTGTCTGGGATTTATTCAAGCCTAGGTATTTCCAGGGGCAATGCTTGTTTAAAGGTGGATGAGGACAGATGCAAATCTTTGTTGTTGTTGTTTAGTCATTTAGTCATGTCCGCCTCTTCGTGACCCCCTGGACCAGAGCACGCCAGGCACTCCTGTCTTCCACTGCCTCCCACAGTTTGTCAAACTCATGCTGGTAGCTTTGAGAACACTGTCCCACCATCTCGTCCTCCGTCGTCCCCTTCTCCTTGGGCCCTCCATCTTTGCCAACATCAGGGTCTTTTCCAGGGAGTCTTCTCTTCTCATGAGGTGGCCAAAGTCTTGGAGTCTCAGCTTCACGATCTGTCCTTCCAGTGAGCACTCAGGGCTGATTTCCTTCAGAATGGAGAGGTTTGATCTTCTTGCAGTCCATGGGACTCTCAAGAGTCTCCTCCATTCCTTCAGAATGGATACTGCCTTGCCGTGGCGAAGGGGCTTGAATAACTCAAAGAAGCTATGAGCTATGCCGTGCAGGGCCACCCAAGATGGACCGGTCATAGTGGAGAGTTTAGACCAAATGTGATCCACCTCGAGGAGGAACCGGCAAGCCACTCCAGTATTCCTGCCAAGAAAACTCCATTTTTAGGGGGTAATGCTTGTTTAAAGTTTAATGAGGACAGATGCAAATCTAGCCAAGTTTCAATGTGCTTGGAGCAGTCACCATTGTGCTTAACTCTTGCTACGAGAAAGCAAGAATCTCTCTTCCAGACATCTCTCCCCCAAAATTTAGGGATTGCTGCTGGTCTTTGCATTTCCCCTTCCCAAACTCCCTCCCTCCCAAGTGTGGTCTCTTTTCAGCCCCTTGACATTTCCTGGTGCGCATAACCTCCCCCTGCCAGCTGCTTACGGGTCAAAAAGGTCATTGTGTTACCGAACTTAGCTGCTCCTTCCACGGGGATATAAATCCATATCTTACTGTCAGATAAAGTCACCGTTGGGGGAAAGAAAATCCTGCTCAGAATCGTTGATAGGGCAGTCCCGGGTGAGTGGCGCTTGTGAATTTTAATTCAGGAAGGAAGAGCAGATGTCGAACGGAGCCAGAGGGCGGAGGAGGAGCGAAGCAGCTGCTGTTTCTCTAAGAACTTGGGTTGCCTGCAAGAGGAGCGGAGAGCCCAGATTGCTAGGGTCCATCCCAACCTATTTGGGACTGCATAGCAAACCCGCAAAAGAGGAAATCCGTGTACAGCCGCAAAGCCCATTGCTACTCTTCTTGCCTCCTGTGTGCTGGTCCCGGGGGGGTTACCATGCGGCGTGGTCCGAGTCCAGTCTGAGGTTGAGGCTGTGGTATGGAGGCTGTCCGTCAAGGCTGAAGTGGGGTCCAAGGCAAGGAGTCAGGTGTGGTCAGGAACTCTGGCAGAAGAGCAGGACAGGGTGCAGGCAGGAACAGGCTACCAACAATGTTGCTCCGCAACCTGGGACTGGGCTGACTGGCTTTTATCTGCCCCGAGGCATAGGGTGGCCCCGGTCCACAGGTGACTCGCCTCTCCTGGCCTGGAGGCGAGCCCTCCTCCTGCGGGAACTTAGTTCCCTCCACCTCTCTGCCCTGAGCCTCTGTAACTCAGGAGAGGCTGGAGGGTTACCGGACCCAGAGGCAACCTCAGCTGCCTCTGACGGGGCTGAGAGTGGAGCACCTGCAGGCAATGGGTCCTCCATCACCTCCGGAACCAGAGCGGATTCAGCTGGTGTCTGCTCCTGAGGATCTGGCACAGGTGAGGGCCCTTCAGGTTCAAGCCCCAGCCCTGGCTCAGCTGGTTCTGGAGGCGGGGACTCCTGTGCAGGCTGGGATTCCTCAGGTTCAGCCTCTGAATCTGATTCCCAGGCCATCACACCCTGTCTCAAAGGGACATGAGGGGTGGGTAGCCTCAGGAATCGGATGCAGCCCGCCAGAACTCCTTGGAGAAGAATCTGGGATATAAATGCAAGCTCAAGGAGTTCCCAGTCAAAAACCCAGTGGCGTAGCGTGGGGGGTGCAGGGGGGGCCGGCCGCACCGGGCGCAACATCTGGGGGGGGGGGCGTGCTCGCACTCGCAGCTCTCTGCCCCTACTGGCTCACTCACTCTCTCTCACTGCAGTGCTGGCTGTGCGAATCTGATCCGAGCCGCCGGGTCGCCGCCCACTGTGGAGGGGAGGGTGCCAGGCGTGCGGTGCGGTGCGGTGCGGAGAGAGAGCGAGGGACTATCTGGGGGAGGGACAGTGCAGCGGGGGGGGGGGGCCGCAAATTACTTGCCTTGCCCCGGGTTAGGAGGCGCAAATTACTTGCCTTGCCCCGGGTGCTGACAACCCGCGCTACGCCACTGCAAAAACCTTAGCTGGTGAAGATGAAGAGAAGATGAACAAGTGTGGGAAGGCAACTGGGATGATGACGACGTGGAAGATGATTTCTCTAATCACCTAAGAGCTGAAGAAGAAGGAGAAGAGTTTGGATTTGATATCCCACTTTATCACTACCCTAAGGAGTCTCAAAGCGGCTAACATTCTCCTTTCCCTTCCTCCCTGACAACAAACACTCTGTGAGGTGAGTGGGGCTGAGAGACTTCAGAAAAGTGTGACTGGCCCAAGGTCACCCAGCAGCTGCAGGTGGAGGAACGGGGAAGCGAACCCGGTTCCCCAGATTACGAGTCTACAACTCTTAACCACTACACCACGCTGGCTGGGTTTCCCCGCCCATCTGGCTGGGTTTCCCCAGCCACTCTGGGCAGCTCCCAACGGAATATTGAAAGCCCAATAAAATGTCAAACATTAAAAACTTCCCTAAGCAGGGCTGCCTTAAGGTGTCTTCTAAAAGCCAGATCGTTGTTTATTTCCTTGACATCTGATGGGAGGGCGTTCCACAGGGTGGGCGCCACCACCAAGAAGGCCCTCTGCCTGGTTCCCTGTAATCTCACTCCTCGCAGGGAGGGAACCGCCAGAAGGCTCTCGGACCTCAGTGTCCGGGCTGAACGATAGGGATGGAGATGCTCCTTTGGGTATACAGGGCTGAGGACATTTAGGGCTTTCAAGGTCAGCACCAACACTTTGAATGACTCTCATGATCTCCTTCCAATCCTACAATTCTATGAAAACACAAGAGGCATAATAATAATAATAATAATAATAATAATAATAATAATAATTCATTATTTATACCCTGCCCATCTAAAGCTAAAGTGGTACCTCAGGTTAAGAACAGTTTCAGGTTAAGAACAGACCTCCAGAACAAATTAAGTTCTTAACCTGAGGTACCACAATAATAATAATAATAATAATAATAATAATAATAATAATAATTTATTATTTATACCCTGCGCATCTGGCTGAGTTTCCCCAGCCACTCTGGGCGGCTTCCAATCAAGTGTTAAAAACAACACAGCATTAAATATTAAAAACTTTCCCTTTCTTTGAACCATTATTTGGAAGCCTGTTTCCCAAAATTCCTTTCGACGGTCAGCCCTGTGTTATTTTGCCCTGCTCTCTGCCCTGGGACCGAGGGACAGAAGCACACCCGCCTCTTCCAGCTCCGCCCGCAGGGAGGGATTGGCCAGTGCCAGTGACCCGGATGGTTGGCGGGCGTGGCTGTCGCTTGCTGAGGAATCCACTTTGCAGGCATCTTCCCTTCCCCGGCAGTTTGCATAGCAACTGGCTTAGCAACCAGTCAGCTATTCAGCCTTTCTCTCTCTCTCTCTCAAAAAAAATCAAAATCAAACCAGCTTCCTATCTTCAACTGAATGTCAAGAAAAATCCAGAGGAAGGGAAAGCAGGAAAGAGAGATGGGAGGAATGCTAATCACCTCATAAGACTGAATTGGTTTCCAGAAGTTACCTCGTTTGACCCCCCTCGGTTCAAAGGCTTGCCAGGCACCCCCCCATCCCAATTATTCTGGGCTAGGCAACCTTAAGAACCAGACTGCATGCCTAATTTCACACGGCCCTTGGACTAATAGGCTGTACTGAGAGATCTCTGGAATAAAGGCAGGATGTATATTTTATTTTTAAAATAAATCCACATGGTTGGGTGGAAAAGGGGATGAGAAAGATAAAGATAAAGGGGTGCTCTGCCCAGTTTCTCATGTCGGATTCTAGTCTGTTTATTGTTCTGGCAGCTGATCTGAGATTTCAAAGAGAACCAGGATGAACATTGGGCTCGGAGCAGTGGCGTAGCGTGGGTTGTCAGCACCCGGGGCAAGGCAAGTAATTTGCGCCCCCTAACCCGGGGCAAGGCAAGTAATTTGCGCCCCCCCCCCCCCGCTGCACTGTCCCTCCCCCAGATAGTCCCTCGCTCTCTCTCCGCACCGCACCGCACGCCTGGCACCCTCCCCTCCACAGTGGGCGGCGACCCGGCGGCTCGGATCGGATTCGCACAGCCAGCACTGCAGTGAGAGAGAGTGAGTGAGCCAGGTAGGGGCAGAGAGCTGCGAGTGCGAGCGCGCCCCCCCCGATGTTGCGCCCGGTGCGGCCGGCCCCCCTGCACCCCCCACGCTACGCCACTGGCTCGGAGCGAGGTCTGCGTTTTCCATTATTCTTCTGCCTTTCTGTTTTCCAGTAACCACAATTGCAAAAGATACTCTGCATTATCAGAGTCGACTGGGCTGGTTTGGGGGCTGGGTTTTTAAAACTGTTTTTTAAAAACTTTGTCAAACCTTGGCGGTTCCCCCAGATGTGGCACACCCTCCGACTTTTCACCGATGAAAATATGGATGCCCTATTTAATTACAGTGGTACCTCAGGTTACATACGCTTCAGGTTACATACACTTCAGGTTACAGACAGGTTACTTAATTCGTTCCGGAGGTCCGTTCTTCACCTGAAACTGTTCTTAACCTGAGGTACCACTTTAGCTAATGGGGCCTCCCATTGCTGCCATGCTGCCGGAGCGCGATTTCTGTTCTCATCCTGAAGCAAAGTTTTTAACCTGAGGTACTATTTCTGGGTTAGCAGAGTCTGTAACCTGAAGCATCTGTAACCTGAAGTGTCTGTAACCAGAGGTACCACTGAACAGTGGTACCTTGGGTTACATACGCTTCAGGTTACACACCCCACTAACCTAGAAATAGTGCTTCAGGTTAAGAACTTTGCTTCAGGATGAGAACAGAAATCGGGCTCTGGCGGCGCGGCGGCAGCAGGAGGCCCCATTAGCTAAAGTGGTGCTTCAGGTTAAGAGCAGTTTCAGGTTAAGTACGGACCTCCGGAACGAATTAAGTACTTAACCTGAGGTACCACTGTATATCTATATCTATATCATCTATATCTATGCAGGGGTACCTTGGGTTAAGAGCGTAATTCATTCCGAGGTATGACTGTAAATATGAAAATATGAAATAAAGGCAAACCATTTTTGCAGGCGAGAAATAAAATATAAAAAATCAATGTGTGTGTGTGAGGGGGTGGCAAGAAATTTTCCGCACCAGGTTCCACCTGACCTTGCTAAGCCACTGGGACGGCCCTGTCTCTTGCAGGAGGAAATTTCACTGTCTCTGGTCTGAAATGGCCTCTGGGAAGCCCAGAAACAGACTACAGAGAGCGCAATCATTTCCTACTCAGAATTCCCAGGAATGGGTTAGTTACAGGCTTCCTGTCTCTGATCCTGGGGGCAGCTGAGAGCTGTTATATTCACCAGAGATTTGTAGGCTTGGACACATATGTCTCTTTCTGGTCCATGTCACTTTTGTTTTAGAATCATAGAATCATAGAATCCTAGAGTTGGAAGAGACCACAAGGGCCATCGAGTCCAACCCCCTGCCAAGCAGGAAACACCATCAGAGCACTCCTGACATATGGTTGTCAAGCCTCTGCTTAAAGACCTCCAAAGAAGGAGACTCCACCACACTCCTTGGCAGCAAATTCCACTGTCAAACAGCTCTTACTCTCAGGAAGTTCTTCCTAATGTTTAGGTAGTTTCTTGTAGTTTGGATCCATTGCTCCATGTCCGCTTCTCTGGAGCAGCAGAAAACAACCTTTCTCCCTCCTCTATGTGACATCCTTTGATATATTTGAACATGGCTATCATATCACCCCTTAACCTCCTCTTCTCCAGGCTAAACATGCCCAGCTCCCTTAGCCGTTCCTCATAAGGCATCGTTTCCAGGCCTTTACCATTTTGGTTGCCCTCCTCTGGACACGGTCCAGTTCGTCAGTGTGGTCATTCAGAAGTCCGCTCTATTTCTGCATCAATCAACAAAAATTGCATTTGTACATTTCCCTCTCTTCAGATGTGTCTTTTCACATGCGTTTCCTCCTAGAATATATGCTTGTTGTTTGCATTTTATCCCAGCAATATGCATTTCTGTATGTGTTTTAACTTAAAATACCCTTTTTTGAGCCGAGTGCTGCATTGCAAAATTTGCAGAAGTGCAAAAATGGAGTTTGCTGCATTCTGTTCCACATACAGTGGTACCTCGGGTTAAGCACTTAATTTGTTCCAGAGGACCGTACTTAACCTGAAACTGTTCTTAACCTGAAGCACCACTTTAGCTAATGGGGCCTCCTGCTGCCACCGTGCTGCTGGAGCATGATTTCTGTTCTCATCCTGAAGCAAAGTTCTTAACCTGAAGCACTATTTCTAGGTTAGCGGAGTGTGTAACCTGAAGCGTATGTAACTCAAGGTACCACTGTCTGTAACCTCTGGTTACAGACACTTCAGGTTACAGATGCTTCAGGTTACAGACTCTGCTAACCCAGAAATAGTACCTCAGGTTAAAAACTTTGCTTCAGGATGAGAACAGAAATCGTGATCCGGAGGCATGGCAGCAATGGGAGGCCCCATTAGCTAAAGTGGTACCTCAGGTTAAGAACAGTTTCAGGTTAAGAACAGACCTCCGGAACAAATTAAGTACTTAACCCAAGGTACCACTGTATTCAGTTTTATATACAGTGGTACCTCTAGTTAGGAGGGATGCAGGTGGCACTGTGGTCTAAACCACAGAGCCCAGGGCTTGCTGTTCGGATGGTTGGCGGTTCAAATCCCTGCAACGGGGTGAGCTCCCGTTGCTCAGTCCCAGCTCCTGTCCACCTAGCAGTTTGAAAGCACGTTGTCAGGGAACTGCCATCAGTGGTGGAGGGAGAGAGCAAAATCCAGAGGGATTCCGGAGAGCGTCCCGGGATTGGGAGAGGCAGCCCATCTTCTGGGGAAGAGAATCAGCGTAGCACCAGTGGAGAAGGGGGGCAGATGGGGGAAGCGGTGAGGCGGTCCCATGACTCCTTGCCAGGGACCAGCGGGGAGAGTAGAGGTCCTCCGCTGCCTACGCCCTCCTTGCCCAGAAGGCTTTCGCGCAGAGAGAGTAGGAGGAGACTAGGCGTCAAAGAGCTTCTTTGCTGGAAGAAGTTTAAGAAACACCCACTGACGGATTCTGCCAGCGATTGAGACAGCCACGGGTGAGTGGCTGTCCGGACAGAAAAGGTTCACTCAGGCAACCCAGCCAGGTGTTTGCACCGGCTTACGCACGAGCAACCCCTAGAACCATTACACATGTCAAAGTGCAAGTAGATAAATAGGTACTGCTCTGGCGGGAAGGTAAACGGCGTTTCCGTGCGCTGCTCTGGTTCGCCAGAAGCTGCGTAGTCCTGCTGGCCACATGACCCGGAAGCTGTACGCCGGCTCCCTCGGCCAACAAAGCGAGATGAGCGCCGCAACCCCAGAGTCGTCCACGACTGGACCTACTGGTCAGGGGTACCTTTACCTTTACCTCTACTTATGAACTTAATTCTTTCTGGAGGTCTGTTCTTTTTTTTTTTTTGGTAGATCATTTATTAATTTTCCAATACCTACACTGTGTCGAGCCTTGCTACCTATTTTGCTGAGACCATGCCCAGAATTTCTTCCATTTCTCTTCGCCTACAAGCAGCTCTAAGATGCCACGCTGCCTTTCGCTTACTGTAATTAGTGACGTTTCTGCAGGCAAAGAGCCGTCTGGAGGGAAAGCGGCATTTGCTTAATTAAAAACAATTAATCGGGGCTTAGGGGTTTGGGGAGAGGAAATTCTGTTGTTGTTGTTTAACCAGAAGAGCCCCAGAAATGGATTTAGTCACAGCCAAAAAGCCTCAGTTGGGGTGCCATCGAATTGTTCCAACTATTCCCATTTACTATAACAAAGGCGGCATTTTTCCATCTCCGCCAAGCTAAGCAGTTGGCTCCTTACCTCTCTCGCCCTGACCTAGCCACTGTGATCCACGTGACGGTCACCTCCAGACTGGATTATTGTAACTCGCTCTACATGGGGCTGCCCTTGAGACTGATCCAGAAACTCCAGCGGGTGCAGAATGCCGCAGCGAGACTCCTTACGGGGTCCTCGCTGCGGGATCACATTCACCCGGTGCTATACCAGCTGCACTGGCTCCCGGTGGAGTACAGGATCAGGTTTAAGGTGCTGGTTTTAACCTTTAAAGCCCTATACGGCCTAGGACCCTCGTACCTACGGGACCGCCTCTCCTGGTATGTCCCACAGAGGAACTTACGGTCTTCAAATAAAAACATCTTGGAGATCCCAGGCCGCAGGGAGGTTAGACTGGCCTTGACCAGAGCCAGGGCTTTTTCGGCCGTGGCCCCGATCTGGTGGAACGCTCTGTCTCATGAGACCAGGGCCCTGCGGGACTTGACATCTTTCCGCAGGGCCTGCAAGACAGAGCTGTCCCACCAGGCCTTTGGCCAAGGTACAATCTGACCCCCTCCTTCGGTAATCCTCACAGAACTCTAGCCCAATGGTTGCCATTAATTTGACTCTGAATTGATTTTAGAATGAATTGATTTTAGAATGAATTGATTTTAGAATGAATTGATTTTAGAATGTATTTCAATTAATAGATTGTGATTTTATGTAAACAGTGTTATTTTTACTGCTGTTAGCCGCTCTGAGCCCGGCTTCGGCTGGGGAAGGCGGGATATAAATTTTAAAAAATATATTATTATTATTATTATTATTATTATTACTTGGAATGAGGCTGAGTCACAGGACGGAGAGCAGAGCTGCATCTAACAACCTTCCCATTCGCCAAATTCAAACTTATTGGATCAGCTCCAACCTCTTCCGGTTCTGAGAGGCTGTCTCTGAATTTGTTCCTTCCAGATTGTGCTTCTGGCAAGCTTTGGCTGTGTTCTAGCCTGCTCTCAGCTACTGCCTTATCAGCCTCTCTGCCAACATCAGGAAGAGCCAGTGCAGTGTAGTGGTTAAGAGCAGTAGACTCGTATTCTGGTGAACGGGGTTCGCATCTCCGCTCCTCCACATGCAGCTGCTGGGTGACCTTGGGCTAGTCACACTTCTCTGAAGTCTCTCAGCCCCACTCACCTCACAGAGTGTTTGTTGTGGGGGAGGAAGAGAAAGGAGAATGTTAGCCGCTTTGAGACTCCTTCGGGTAGTGATAAAGTGAGAAATCAAATCCAAACTCCTCCTCCTCCTCCTCCTCCTCCTCCTCCTCTTCTTCTTCTTCCTCTTCTTCTTCTTCCTCTTCTTCTTCTTCCTCTTCTTCTTCCTCCTCCCCTGCCTGACTAAGATCTAAGCCTCTCTGTTCCTGGCTGTTTCTGCAGTTGACTGCAAACCTTCGCTTGGAGCTGGCTCATTCCTGACATTTGACTTCTTCGCCCTTTGTAAACCATATCAAAAAACTTTGTTGCGGTCCAAAGACCCACAAAACAAATTTCAAAACTAGATACAGTTAAAATGACCAGGCAGACAGATGGAAGAAACCAAGGCAGTCATTTTGTTTTATCTAGGGCATAATGATCTTTGTTTCTTATAACCTCTGAAAGAAACTTTGCCACGGCCAGTGTAATATGTAATATGACCTGTGTAATATGACCTGTCTTCCAAAAGATATTTAATATGGGAGGCTTCAGATTTTCCCAGCAAATTTGCCAGTAGGGGTTTGATCAGTTGACCCCTCGCTTGCTCATATTGCCCACAATGCAGTAGGATATGCTTCATACAATTGACGTCCTGGGAACATGAACAAAGCCTATTTTGATAGGGGATGCCTCTCAGTCTGCCATTTAGAACTTCCAAGAGAAATACATTTAGTTTGGCTTTGGTAAATAAACGCCGATAGGTAAAGGTAAAGGTACCCCTGCCCGTACGGGCCAGTCTTGACAGACTCTAGGGTTGTGCGCCCATCTCACTTAAGAGGCCGAGGGCCAGCGCTGTCCGAAGACACTTCCGGGTCATGTGGCCAGCGTGACAAAGCTGCATCTGGCGAGCCAGCGCAGCACACGGAAACACCGTTTTCCTTCCCGCTAGTAAGCGGTCCCTATTTATCTACTTGCACCCGAGGGTGCTTTCGAACTGCTAGGTTGGCAGGCGCTGGGACCGAACGACGGAAGCGCACCCCGCCGCGGGGATTCGAACCGCCAACCTTTCGATCGGCAAGCCCTAGGTGCTGAGGCTTTTACCCACAGCACCACCTGCGTCCCTAGGTACAGACAAATTCCTAAGGTATGAGGATATCTGAAAGTCGTACCCGTATTGGATTCCAGCTGCGACTGGGCTACAAATTACATAAGATCGGGATCGCAGGTCTCTATGTGAGATGTCCCAAAGCCTTTGCCTCAGGGATTCAAGTGCAGCGTCATAACCCAGATGATATAAGAGGGATGATGGCAGTCCAATCGAGGTGGCTTTTCTGGTCACAGTTTTCAGCCATGGGATGACAAACTTCTCATTGGCAAACCATTATTTCGCACTTTCAACACCCGAAACGCAGAAGGACAATGACAAACTGGAAAGTGTCCAGAGGAGGGCAACCAAAATGGTCAAAGGCCTGGAAACGATGCCTTATGAGGAACGGCTAAGGGAGCTGGGCATGTTTAGCCTGGAGAAGAGGAGGTTAAGGGGGGATATGATAGCCATGTTCAAATATATAAAAGGGTGTCACATAGAGGAGGGAGAAAGGTTGTTTTCTGCTGCTCCAGAGAAGCGGACACGGAGCAATGGATCCAAACTACAAGAAAGAAGATTCCACCTCAACATTAGGAAGAACTTCCTGACAGTAAGAGCTGTTTGACAGTGGAATTTGCTGCCAAGGAGTGTGGTGGAGTCTCCTTCTTTGGAGGTCTTTAAGCAGAGGCTTGACAACCATATGTCAGGAGTGCTCTGATGGTGTTTCCTGCTTGGCAGGGGGTTGGACTCGATGGCCCTTGTGGTCTCTTCCAACTCTATGATTCTATGATTTGAAATTTGCACTTCTCCGAATTCTGCATGGGGAGGAAGGTGGATCATCTTAACCGGGAAGAGATGGGCTCAGCCGAAGCGTCCTGTTGGGACTCCTTAAACCAGCTCACCCGATGCTTTAAGATAAGGCAGAGCTGGTATCTCTCGAGCTCCCAGGAAGCTTCTTAATTGTGCCCGGAAGACAACAGGAACTGAAGTTGCCAGCTTCCCAGTGGCGGATCCTCTGGAGGGCAAAGCGGCTGCATAATCAGGCTTTGGCGGCATTCAGCCTGTGTGTTTTTTAAAACAGCAACACAACAGAGTTGCGTTGCCGCCGTCCCGGGGGACCTTCCCTCTACCGATCTTCCTCACTTGCATCTATGCACGGCTGCTTAATACTTCGCTCCTTCTGGGGGAACTTCGAACGTGACGCCGTTTGATGCTGCAGCAGAGGGGAAGGTGCCGTTTAGCACCCAACACCGTCACCCCTTTGCAATCCCCAAAGGAGCCCCAGCAGTTACGAAGGCGGGTGGTTTCGTGGGGATTGTGATTCCGGCAAGGAATGCGGAGCAAGCACTCCAAAATCCCCTTGGCTGTTTGTCCTGTGTACTAATTTGGAGAGCCAGTGTGGTGTAGTGGTTAAGAGTGGTAGTCTCGTAATCTGGGGAACCGGGTTCGCGTCTCCGCTCCTCCCCATGCAGCTGCTGGGTGACCTTGGGCCAGTCATACTTCTTTGAAGTCTCTCAGCCCCACTCACCTCACAGAGTGTTTGTTGTGGGGGAGGAAGGGAAAGGAGAATGTGAGCCGCTTTGAGACTCCTGAAGGGGAGTGAAAGGCGGGATATCGAATCCAAACTCTTCTTCTTCTTCTCCAAGTGTAGGTCTCTGTGAGGTCAGAATGAGGACCATGCAACTAACCCCAGTCAGATCCTGGATCCCAAGCCAAACTTTGCTGAATCAGGCTGATCTGGAATTAAACTGGAGCAGGCTGAGGCAGTTCCAGATCACCCCAGGTGTGATGGCCTGGGACTCGGGCTCGGACTCGGAACCAGAGGAGTCTCAGTCCACCCCGGATCCTTTGCCTCAGGCGGCATCTGAACCCAGTCTGGAGCCTGATCCTGAAGAGTCCCAGTCTGCACAGGTTCCCCTGCAACCAACACCAGCTGGGCCGAGTCAGGGGCCTGAGCCTGCCCTGGCTCCAGATGTGGGGATGACCTCGTTGCCTCCAGCTGGGCCATTTGTGATTCTAGCGCACTCTCTTCTTCCCTTTGCAAAACCCTTTTGGGTCACTGAAGGGTGCAATGGGCTCACTAGAATTTGAGAGTGGTTCGTACTGGTTGCTGTATGGAGACTGAGCACCCCCACTCCCCACACAGCCCCCCACCCTCTCACTGCCCCCTTTCCGTCTAAGCTGAATGGCAGCTTCTGGAAGTGGCTAACGCAGCGCTTGTTTCTGAATGATGCCGGCCTTTGGCCAAAGAGAAAAAGAAGTCACAATAGCTCTGAATTGGCTGAGAGCGTGAATGGAACGCAGAGAGAAGAAATTGTGGAGAGAAAGCCCTGGACGGGTTCAAGACTGGGACCTGTGCCTTGGGAGGGAGGGAGTGGAACGGCAGGTTTTGGGTGGTCCTGTCCTTCAGGATTCTGTCCTCCATGGGGGAAAAAAGTGATCCTGGGTTCCTCTGCCAGCCTTCTTGGGGCTACGGGGTGGGGGCTTTTCATTTGGGTTGCCATTCGGGATGAAGGAGAAATCCAACTTTGAGATACAATGGTGCCTCGCAAGACGAAATTAATTCGTTCCGCGTGTTTTTTCGTTGTGCGAGTTTTGTCGTCTTGCGAAGCACCACTGCATTTAAACACTAACAACGGCGGGGGGGAAGGGCGGGGAGAAGCAGGACAGCTGCTGCAGCCGGTACCTCAGACTCACCCGCGTGTTGTGGCCACCGCGCGACGCGGCTGCTGGAGGGCGGCGGGGCTCAGGAGCGCGACTCTGGCTGCAACGCTGGCTGAGGGGAGCGCGCGAGGGGGGTGGGCAGCGGCACGAGGCAGCCGGAAGGTCGGCCATCAGCCGGAAGGTGGGAGGGAGCCGGAGGAGTGGGGAAGCGAGCGTGCGTGTGTGCAGTGACCGTCGCCATGACACGAGAGGCAGGGCCATTTCGTCTAGCGAAGCAAGCCCTTAGGAAAATCCGTCTTGCGAAGCACCTCAGAAAATGAAAAACCCTTTCGTCTCGCGAGTTTTTCGTCTTCCGAGGCATTCGTCTTGCGGGGTACCACTGTATTTCCATTTAAAGGTGAGCCTAGCAGATCTGCATTTGCACAAAGAGAGAGAGAGAGAAGAACTGACTATAAGAGCTCTTTGACAGTGGAGCAGACTCCCTCAGAAAATCATGCTAGAGAGAGAGGGAGCCATGCTGCAGTGTGCTCCATGTGTGTTTATATGTAAATAAAGTAGTGTTAAGGAAAAAAATCTAGGTGCGAGGCTGCTCAGTCACTCAGCTTGTCAGGCAGAGCCCGTGGGTCCCTGTGGAATAAAGGAAGGAGTCCAGCCAACCGGAGCAAATAGCTGTAGACCAAAGTTTATTGCGCAATAGGTTCAAAGAGCAAATTTGAACCCCGAGGATGGGGTGACAAAGACTTTTAAAACTTTCCCACTATATCCCAGAATACAGTTCGTACAACGTCATTGCTACATCACTGACATGTCGCGAAAGGGGAGGGGTTAACCTTGGCAAGCATGTCCAGACAAGTCCTTGGTACAAGATTAGCATAAGCAGACATGGCAGGGCAAGACTCAGGTATAAGATTAGCATAGGCAAATATGTCTTAAGTACCCACCACCCAAAAGTACAATAGAAGTTCCTTTGCATGCCTGGAGCCTGAGGCGAGTCAGATGATGAGATTTGGCTTCCTTTGGCTAACAATGAGCCCAGAAATTGTCACCTCTGGGAACTTCCTGGAGTCCTTTTTCAAGGGGAAAATAGCTTTGGAATGGAGGAAACTGGGAAAGGAGATGATTTTAAATTATTTTTAAAGCTAGGTAACTTCCTTGAGCTGTCAAGTTGAAAGGATACATTCAGGCATAATATGTGTAATATTTAACTTTAAAGATGTGCCCCCCCCCCGGTAATTTCTGTAACAGTAGATTAGCCAAAATGCTGAGTTGCTGAGGTCTGATACGCAAGTTGCGAAGACTCTGCGGATCCCTATGTGTGCCGGTGTCGGTTGGCATCGGTCGCTGTGATGTTCGGGCAGAAGAAAGCTTTTGACGCTCCCAAACGATCTACCAGGAAGGAGAGAACGTGGCAGTCGGGCATGTGTCTCTGCCAGGGTCCTACTCGAGTGTAGGCTGAGCTCCTGACACTTCGACCATTGCCAAGAGCGGCCCACCACAGCAGTTCTTCTCTCCTGTTCACCCTGAATTGCACCGCAGCCCTGACTCAAAGTGACTCGTGGTGACAGCAGCCATGAAATTAAAAGACGCCTACTTCTTGGGAGAAAAGCAATGACAAACCTAGACAGCATCTTAAAAAGCAGAGAAATCACCTTGCCGACAAAGGTCCGTATAGTTAAAGCTATGGTTTCCCCAGTAGTGATGTATGGAAGTGAGAGCTGGACTATAAAGAAGGCTGATTGCCGAAGAATGGATGCTTTTGAATTATGGTGCTGGAGGAGACTCTTGAGAGTCCCATGGACTGCAAGAAGATCAAACCTCTCCATTCTGAAGGAAATCAGCCCTGAGTGCTCACTGGAAGGACAGATCCTGAAGCTGAGGCTCCAAGACTTTGGCCACCTCAGGAGAAGAGAAGACTTCCTGGAAAAGACCCTGATGTTGGGAAAGATGGAGGGCACAAGGAGAAGGGGACGGCGGAGGACGAGATGGTGGGACAGTGTTCTCGAAGCTACAAACATGAGTCTGACCAAACTGCGGGAGGCAGTGGAAGACAGGAGTGCCTGGCATGCTCTGGTCCAGGGGGTGACGAAGAGTCAGACACAACTAAATGACTAAACAACAGCAACCTGACTCGAAAGCCTTTGTTGCATCCCAGCTCAGGGATTTGCTGCTTTGAGGATCTGCTTTGAGGGTGGCAGCGGAGCTGTGAGCTTGGAGGGAAAGCCAAGTGAGGTGCCACTTTTGCAACCCATTTGCAGAAGCCTTTCCTTTCCGCCCGGCAGATTTGCAGCCCTGCCGGGACCTCACCCCTGGGCCAACTTTTACACCCTCCTTAACTCATTTATCGCCTGGGTTTAAACGGTTCCCTTTTAGTTAATCCAGGAGCCGTCAGAAGCGCTTGACTTTCCTGGATTCTCCTTCTCCTCCCTTGGTCCCCAGAGAAATCGCTTTGCGGATGTTCACCGCTGACTCAGCTCCGCGCTCAGGGCTGCCTGTATTCCTCTGGATGGAGGCTGAGACTGAGAGCCACGTCTCAGCGCTGGCCCCTCACCGGCACCAGGTGGGCGCCGCAGAACCACCGCTTCCCCGCAATTCCCCCTCCCCACCTTCTCTGAAAGCTAGAGGTTTCTTTTCCCCAAAGGCCCACGTTTGCAGCTGCTTCCTTTAAAATAAAAATGAAAAAAGAACAAAAATTAAAACGCCAGCTAGCCAGCAGCTGCCTGGAGTTGATGGATTGAAAGTCAATCTGTTTAGACAAGGTATCAAACTACTCTTTCCCTGCAGATCTCCAGATACTACAATTCATGGCTCGAGACCAGTCTTTATCAGCAGTCTTCGGATCTGCTTACTCGCTCTGCCATCGAGGGAAGAGTGCAAGGAAAGGTTTGCAAGACCCTCTATCCACAGGGCATGGGGTTAAGTTTAAGGTGGTGGTATTGTCCTCAATAAAGGGCTGATCACAGAAGAATTGATGCTTTTGAATTCTGGTGCTGCAGGAGACTCTTGAGAGTCCCATGGACTGCAAGAAGATCAAACCTCTCCATTCTGAAGGAAATCAGCCCTGAGTGCTCACTGGAAGGACAGATCCTGAAGCTGAGGATCCAAGACTTTGGCCACCTCATGAGAAGAGAAGACTCCCTGGAAAAGACCCTGATGTTGGGAAAGATGGAGGGCACAAGGAGAAGGGGACGACAGAGGACAAGATGGTTGGACAGTGTTCTTGAACCTACCAGCATGAGTTTGACCAAACTGCGGGAGGCAGTGGAAGACAGGAGTGCCTGGCGTGCTCTGGTCCAAGGGGTCACGAAGAGGCGGACACAACTAAGCGACTAAACAACAACAACAAAAGCTGGCTTTTGGACCCTAACAGGACTGGCCAGGCTGCATCTAAAGTCCCAACTTCTACTCAAAGTGGGACCACTGAAATTAACAGGCTCATGTAAGTCATGTCCTTTAAATTCGATGTGTCTCCTCTGAGCATGGTTAACCTTGGACACAACCCACTATGTCCAGTTCTGGGTAAAAGGTTAAGGCAAAGGACCCCTAGACGATTAAGTCCAGTCAAAGGTGACTGTGGGGTTGCGGTGCTCAACTCACTTTCAGGCTGAGGGAGTCGGCATTTGTTTGCAGACAGCTTTCCGGGCCATGTGGCCATCAGGACTAAACCGCTTCTGGCGCAACTGAACACCATGACAGAAACCAGAGCGCACAGAAAGGGCCAAGGGAGCCGGGGTACAGCTTCCGGGTCATGTGGCCAGCATGACTAAGCCACTTCTGGCAAACCAGAGCAGCGCACGGAAACGCCGTTTACCTTCCTGCCGGAGTGGTACCTATTTATCTACTTGCACTTGACGTGCTTTTGAACTGCTAGGTTGGCAGGAGCTGGAGCAGAGCAACGGGAGCTCACCCCGTCTTGGGGATTCGAACTGCCGACCTTCCGATCGGCAAGCCCAAGAGGCTCAGCGGTTTAGACCACAGCGCCACCCACATCCCACATGTTAAGAATGCCACTGAGAAACATAGAAGGCTGACCACGATTGTGAGACCAAAAGATACTGATTATTTTTTCCCCATCGCGTGAGTTATCTGGCTCTCGCGCGAGCTAAGGACCAAAAAAAAATGAGCACCTGCGCTTTGATTAGTGGGACGTTGGAGGGCATGCAATCTTAAATTGCGTTCTCTACATTCCCACATCAATTTGTGATTTCCTTTAAAGTCCTCGTGGGGATTCGCCAGCGTTTTAGTGTAAATTTCCCCTAATCAGCACCTGCCCGCCTGCAATTTTGCCTAATCTACATGTTTCCGCAAAGCAATTCCACCTAATAGAATGTGCTTTTGTATACTTTCCGTGGGTGGATGAAAGGGGGGAACTGGGCAAAAGAATCTGTGTGTGTGTGTGCGTGTGTGTGTCTTTTTGGGATGCGGCAGCAAGCCCCAACTAGGAAATAAAAATATTGCTTCGTTCCGATCCATGCAAACTCACGCTTGCTGCTGGGCGCAACCAACAGATTTTTCTGACTTCGATTTCAGAACTACTGCCACCCGCAGACACAGCCATGAGGTGGAGCTGGATCAAAAGGAAGTTCAAATTCTGGGCGGAGCCTAGAGGAATGTGGAAGGTTGAGTGGAGGCTCTGGAGCAAAATGTGGGCGGGGCATGGAAGAATCTAGAATGCCTGGGCCTAGTTTGGGGCAGAGCTTGATGGGTCAATGGGTGGAGCCTGGTGAAATCTAGATTTTATAGATTCTAGACCAGGGCTCAGCAACCTTTTTCAGCAGGGGGCCGGTCCACCGTCCCTCAGACCATGTGGTGGACCGGACTATTTTTTTTTTTTTGGTGGGGGGGGGGAAATGAACGAATTCCTGTGCCCCACAAATAACCCATAGATGCATTTTAAATAAAAAGACACATTCTACTCATGTCAAAACACCAGGCAGGCCCCACAAATAACACAGAGATACATTTTAAATAAAAGGACACATTCTACTCTTGTAAAAACATGTGATTCCCGGACCGTCCGCGGGCCAGAATGAGAAGGCAATTGGGCCGGATCCAGCCCCCGGGCCTTAGGTTGCCTACCCCTGTTCTAGACCGCCTCACTTCATTTACAAAGTATTTGAAGATGCAACAAAGTGAATTGGACCCCCTGGCAGGTTTTGAATAAACATTCACAAACTTTTTATTGACAATAATCAGTTAAACAATTTAAGGAGATATACAACTTTGTAACATGCAGATAACAGCATTCACAAAGAAACCAAAGCCTGGAACTGAGGGAAAGCCGGGGATGTGTGGAAGGGTGTGGGGAGGGAGGAAAATGGGGGGAAATTTAGGATGACATGTTTTTGGATAATATGTTTTGTTTAAATTTCTAATAAAAAAATTCAAACAAACAAATTATATAATATCTATATCTATATATCGATATCGATATACATCTATATCGATATACATCTATCTATATCTCTATATCATCTATATCTCTGTATATCTATATCTATATCTATATCTCTATATCTCTATATCTCTATATATCTATATCTATATCCATATCCATATCCATATCCATATCCATATCCATATCCATATCCATATCCATATCCATATCCATATCCATATCCATATCTATATCTATATCTAGGGACATGGGTGGCGCTGTGGGTTAAACCATAGAGCCTAGGACTTGCCGATCAGAAGGTTGGCTGTTCGAATCCCTGCAATGACGGGGTGAGCTCCCGTTGCTCGGTCCCTGCTCCTGCCCACCTAGCAGTTCAAAAGCACGTCAAAGTGCAAGTAGATAAATAGGTACCACTCTGGCGGGAAGGTAAACGGCGTTTCCGTGCGCTGCTCTGGTTCGCCAGAAGCGACTTAGTCCTGCTGGCCACATGACCCGGAAGCTGTACGCCGGCTCCCTCGGCCAATAAAGCGAGATGAGCGCCGCAACCCCAGAGTCGGTCACGACTGCACCTAATGGTCAGGGGTCCCTTTACCTTTACCTTATACCTATATCTAGATAGATAGTAGATATAGACTGCCTCACTTCAGACTGCCTGAGAAGAACGTATGTGTGTGCGTTTTAATGCTCAGACCCCCTAAAAACGCCTGGCTCACGGCAGACCCTCTGCACCCCTCTTTCGAAGCAGAGTGGCAGAAAATCTAACGCAAAAGAGCGCTTGCGTCCTGTTCCCTCTGTTTAAAGCCTTGAGATTTTGGCACGGTCAAAACCCAAGAACGAAGCTTTAAACACGGTATTTTCCAAATACTGCTGAGCTTAGGAACAACGGCACGTGCGGAGTGGCGACAAAATCCCCCCCCCCAGCGGAAAACTCTTTGACTCCTTGACTGTCAAATATATACAAAGCTGTGAGCGCCCGGGGGGAGGGGGGCAGGGCGGGGGTGTGTGTGTCAACCAGTCTTCTTTCCAAACCTTCTCTCCTTTCTTTATCTTTTCTCTCCAAAAAAGACTCTGCATTAGGGACAGAATCCCCGCTCAGCCTGACTTGGGGTCATTTTTTTTAAATACTGTATTCTGTGGCGGAATGGAATGAGGGGGGGGGAGAAGAAAGCTTCTTTTTGTCATGGTGATGGAAGGAAGAGTGGTAAAGGCAGGGAATGCATTGAATGTTTAAGAACCGGCCAACTTACCATATTTTCCGCTCTATAAGACGCACCAGACCACAAGACGCACCTAGTTTTTGGAGGAGGAAAACAAGGAAAAAAATATTCTGAATCTCAGAAGCCAGAACAGCAAGAGGGATCATTGCGCAGCGAAAGCAGCAATCCCTCTTGCTCTTCTGGCTTCTGGGATAGCTGCGCAGCCTGCATTCGCTCCTTAAGACGCACACATATTTCCCCTTACTTTTTAGGAGGGAAAAAGTGAGTCTTATAGAGCAAAAAATATGGTAAGCGCTGGCACCCAGTGCCAAAAGAGTTTGGCAGCTCGTTTTCTCATGCAAAACATTTTGTTGCCTCAGCGGGGGGGGGGGGGGGGGTTGCGGGGGGGGGGGAGAGCTGCATCTGATCCTAAATATTTTGAAGGAGAGGGGATTAAGTCCCACCGGAGAGAGCAATATGGGAGGGGGGAAGAAAAGAGACGACAGAAAGATTCGGTGTTTCGGTAAACAGCAGTCCGGAAGAATTCTGCTTGCGGATAAAAGTGGATATACAGTTGTACCTCAGGTTATGTACTTAATTCGTTCCAGAGGTCCGTTCTTAACCCGAAACTGTTCTTAACCTGAAGCAACACTTTAGCTAATGGGGCCTCCCGCTGCGCCACCACCGCCGCGCGATTTCTGTTCTCATCCTGAAGCAAAGTTGTTAACCCGAGGTACTATTTCTGGGTTAGCGGAATCTGTAACCCGAAGCGTATGTAACCTGAAGCGTCTGTAACCCAAGGTTCCACTGTATGTTCTCTGTCCCCGCAGGAGGAATGGGTGCTGCGTTCAAATCCTAACACAGCCACGGGGGTCCTAGGCCTCGTCACACATTTCTGGCGTGAGGATTCTGCAGCCCAGTGGCCTTATTTTAATTTCATGTGACTTCCTGAGACGAGGATGGTCAGAGAGCGATGGAGTGTCGCAGAAAAAAGAGACGGGAGGGGGATGAGGTGCGAAGAAAATTAAATTAAGCGAGATCTAATTTTTCTGAAGGCGTGATCTAATTCAATTGCAACACCTGATTGCAGATAGTCCTTTGGCCACCACACAGTCTAGGTTCGCTGGGGCATGCCAGATATTCAGACCGGACCGGAAGACACCAGAAACAGATTAATAGGGCAGAATTTTATTTGTTCCCTTATGCAGAAGCGAGGGTAAAGATTAAACCAGCAGATCAATAGCCATTCCAGCAAGCAGCTGTGTCTTCCAGAATGACAGAGTTGCCCTCCCTTCTGAAGCTTGGAGACCAATTTGGGGTCTTCATCCTTCTAGCCTTAAAATTACGTCAATGCCCAGCTTTTTGGACCTATGCAAAGCACGACACTGCCCCCTGGTATTTAATTGGCTAAAGGTAAAGGTACCCCTGCCCATACGGGCCAGTCTTGACAGACTCTAGGGTTGTGCGCCCATCTCACTCTAGAGGCCGGGGGCCAGCGCTGTCCGGAGACACTTCCAGGTCACGTGGCCAGCGTGACATTGCTGCTCTGGCGAGCCAGAGCCGCACACGGAAATGCCGTTTACCTTCCCGCTAGTAAGCGGTCCCTATTTATCTACTTGCACTTTGACGTACTTTCGAACTGCTAGGTTGGCAGGCGCTGGGACTGAAAGATGGGAGCGCACCCCGCCATGGGGATTTGAACCGCCGACCTTTCGATCAGCAAGCCCTAGGCACTGAGGCTTTTACCCACAGCGCCACCCGCGTCCCTAGTATTTAATTGGCTACTTATCCCTAAATGGATGACCACTTCCCCCGTAAGGGACACACCTATTTCTGATTTGATAGTTTCTTCAAGATATCATTGAAACGGGCTGTTCCTCTCACTCTTCAATCCTGACGTCTTAACCCAGCTCCTGTTTTCCCCCAGCCAAAATAGGCATAAAGGGTAAAGGGGACCCCTGACCATTAGGTCCAGTCGTGACCGACTCTGGGGTTGTGGCGCTCATCTCGCTTTATTGGCCGAGGGAGCCAGCGTACAGCTTCCGGGTCATGGGGCCAGCAGGACTAAGCCGCTTCTGGCGAGCCAGAGCAGCGCACAGAAACACTGTTTACCTTCCCGCTGGAGCGGTACCTATTTATCTACTTGTACTTTGACGTGCTTTCAAACTGCTAGGTGGGCAGGAGCAGGGACCGAGCAATTGGAGCTCACCCCGTCGTGGGGATGCGAACCGCCGACCTTCTGATCGGCAAGTCCTAGGCTCTGTGGTTTAACCCACAGCGCCACCCACATCCCCATTTAATTGGCTTCTTATCCCTAGATGGGTGACCACCTTTCCCCTCCCATAAGGGACACACCCATTTCTGATTTGATAGTTTCTTCAATATGTCATTGAAACAGGCCGTTCCTCTTTCTCTTTCATCCTGACTTGTTAACCCAGCTCCTATTTTTTCCACCCAAAATAGGCATAAAGGTAAAGGTAAAGGGACCCCTGACTATTAGGTCTAGTCATGTCTGACTCTGGGGTTGCGGCGCTCATCTCGCTTTACTGGCCGAGAGAGCCGGCGTACAGCTTCTGGGTCATGTGGCCAGCAGGACTAAGCCGCTTCTGGTGAACCAGAGCAGCGCACGGAAACGCCGTTTACCTTCCCGCCTATTTATCTACTTGCACTTTGATGTGCTTTTGAACTGCTAGGTTGGCAGGAGCAGGGACTGAGCAATGGGAGTTCACCCTGTCGCGGGGATTCGAACCGCCGATCTTCTGATCGGCAAGCCCAAGAGGCTCAGTGGTTTAACCCACAGCGCCACCTGCGTTATAGCTGAACACAATTTCCTCCACACACAGACCTCGTGTTTGCTTTCCTCCTTGCGTGGCAATTTCAGTTCTTCATTCTTGTTGTACATCTATGGCCTTATCCTGGTTTTCTGACACTTATACCTGAACATGCTAGAATGTGCCTGCAATTAACGTTCTTCTATTTCGTATCTTTCAATCGGTCAATCCTGCTTTCACTCAGAGCCCTGTGCTCATGATGTTACTCATTTCTAATTCTGAAATTTAGCCAGCACGGCGGTTTGCATTGTGAAGCCTGGTCCCTTCAAGAGTCAGCAGAAAGCACTTTTGAGATCAGAACACTGGTGCATAATGAGCAGTGGCGTAGCGTGGGTTGTCAGCACCCAGGGCAAGGCAAGTAATTTGAGCCCCCTAACCCAGGGCAAGGCAAGTAATTTGCGCCCCCCCCCCCCGCTGCACTGTCCCTCCCCCAGATAGTCCCTCGCTCTCTCTCCGCACCGCCCCGCACACCTGGCACCCTCCCCTCCACAGTGGGCGGCGACCCGGCGGCTCGGATCGGATTCGCACAGCCGGCACTGCAGTGAGAGAGAGTGAGTGAGCCAGGTAGGGGCAGAGAGCTGCGAGTGCGAGCGCGCGCCCCCCAGATGTTGCGCCCGGTGCGGCCGGCCCCCCCTGCACCCCCCACGCTACGCCACTGAGTAGGGGAGAATCTCGCAGGTGTGTGTGTGTGTGTGTGTGTGTGTGTGTGTGTGAGAGAGAGAGAGAGATGGGATAGAGCAAAAAGGAATAGATAGATCATAGAATCATAGAATTGTTGAGTCAAGTTTGGTTATCCAGGCCAAGCCCTTGCAAATACAGTGTTACATACGCTTCAGGTTACAGACTCCGCTAACCCAGAAACAGTGCTTCAGGTTAAGAACTTTGCTTCAGGATGAGAACAGAAATTGTGCCCTGGCGGCGCGGCAGCCGCAAGAGGCCCCATTAGCTAAAGTGCTGCTTCAGGTTAAGAACAGTTCCAGGTTAAGTACGGACCTCCGGAACGAATTAAGTGCTTAACACGAGGTAACACTGTAATAATAATACAGAGGTACCTCGGGTTACATATGCTTCAGGTTACAGACTCCGCTAACCCAGAAATAGTACCTCAGGTTAAGAACTTTGCGTCAGGATGAGAACAGAAATCGTGCTCCGGTGGCGCGGCAGCCGCAAGAGCCCCATAAGCTAAAGTGGTGCTTCAGGTTAAGAACAGTTCCAGGTTAAGTACGGAGCTCCGGAACGAATTAAGTGCTTAACCCGAGGTACCACTGTACAGAAATCACTGCTAAAGACTCTCTGGCACACCTCTTGAGGGAGTCCATTCCATTGTCAACAGCTCTTCCCATCAGAAAGTTATTCCCTATGTTTAGTTGGAATCTCCTTTCTTGGAACTGTGAGCAATTGGTTCGGGTCCTACCCACTGGAGCAATTAATCATAGAATCATAGAATCATAGAATCATAGAATCATAGAATCATAGAATCATAGAATCATAGAATCATAGAGTTGGAAGAGACCACAAGGGCCATCGAGTCCAACCCCCTGCCAAGCAGGAAACACCATCAGAGCACTCCTGACATACGGTTGTCAAGCCTCTGCTTAAAGACCTCCAAAGAAGGAGACTCCACCACACTCCTTGGCAGCAATCTCCTCCAGTGGGCATATTTGGGCAGAGTCAGATTGAAGGAACTGATTGGAGGCAGGACAAGATGACCTTCAAGAACCCTCCATACCATATGATTCTGTGATTTTATCTTAGTATGCTGGAGGAGGTCGTGAACAGGCTGTACTCTGACCTGCTTTCTCGAAAACAGTCTGAAGCATTGCAAGCTGAATAGCCGAAGGGGCAGCTGTTGGCGTTTCGTAAATTCAGTGGCCAGAAAAGAGCCATCATCTCCCAGTCAAGCTGATTAGGGGGAACGAGGCTGTGACAAGGGGAGAAATTGTGGGAACGTTCAGGGATGCAGGAGAGGATATATTGTTTGATTATACCCTTTCCAACTTGTGTTAACAAGTTCTACAATTTAGCAGAGTAACATTCCCCTTTTAAACCTGCACAGCGGATGCGTTTGCTCAGGCTTGCTAAAGCCTCTCAAATAAGTTTCCTTGGTAATTTCCCCTTTAGCCCCTCATAAAAAGATAGACACAACACAGTCTTCTATAAAAGTATGTTGTTGTTTAGTCGTTTAGTCGTGTCCGCCTCTTTGTGACCCCCTGGACCAGAGCATGCCAGGCAGTCCTGTCTTCCACTGCCTCCCACAGTTTGGTCAAACTCATGCTGGTAGCTTCGAGAACACTGTCCCACCATCTCGTCCTCTGCCGTCCCCTTCTCCTTGTGCCCTCCATTTTTGCAACATCAGGGTCTTTTCCAGGGAGTCTTCTCTTCTCATGAGGTGGCCAAAGTCTTGGAGTCTCAGCTTCAGGATCTGTCCTTCCAGTGAGCACTCAGGGCTGATTTCCTTCAGAATGGAGAGGTTTGATCTTCTCGCAGTCCATGGGACTCTCAAGAGTCTCCTCCAGCACCATAATTCAAAAGCGTCAATACTTCGGCGATCAGCCTTCTTTATGGTCCAGCTCTCACCTCCATACATCACTACTGGGAAAACCATAGCTTTAACTGTATGGACCTTTGTTGGCAAGGTGATGTCTCTGCTTTTTAAGATGCTGTCTAGGTTTGTCATTGCTTTTCTCCCAAGAAGCAGGCGTCTTTTAATTTTGTGACTGCTGTCACCAGAGTTTACTCACACATTCTTTTCACAAATGGATCCCAGAAGGCAGACTTAAGTTGCAAAAGTAAGATACCTGGAAACTATCCCATAAGGCGATAGCCCCTTTGTCCTCTTGGCTGAAAGCCAAGAGAGCATCTAAGGCTAAGCAGATGTTGCTTCTTTGACAAATGTAGTCAGAGAGAGATAGCGACCTCCGCTGAGGTATTTTGTTACCTGCATAGGTCACGCCCACCTCTGGTCACATGTAGAGGAAGTCTGTCCCAGCCTAGGAGGAAACAGGAAGTTCTGACAGGCTGGTCCAGACATCCCCTTTTTATGTCCACTCTAGGGATGTTGTACTTGACTGCTCTGTGTTTCACATCCCACAGAAATTACGTAGGAGAGGCTCCCTAGGCATGGAAAGGATCTAGAGCAGCAGCAGTCCAGAAGGGTCCTAGTCCTAAGGCAGGGAAGGTAGAAAATGCTGATTGCTAAAGGCATTGGACACAACATATTCATAACTTCATTTACGGTGGATTCGCAAAATAGACAAGCAGAGAAGCAGCGGCACAAGGAGTGAAACAAAGTGTGCTGGTCCCGTAGGTTTCCGTGAGGCGTGGTCCAAGTCCAGTCCGAGGTCGAGGGTGCAGTATTGAGGCCGTCCGTCAACGCTGAGGCTGGGTCCAAGGCAGGGAGTTGGGTGAGGTCAGGAGCTCCGGCAGGACAGGGTTCAGGCAGGCACTGGCTACCAACAACGTTGCTCCCGCAGCTTGGCACTGGGGCTGGCTGACTTTTATCTGCCCCAAGGCATAGGGTGGCCCCGATCCTCAGGTGACTCGCCTCTCCTGGCCTGGAGGCGAGCCCTCCTCCTGCAGGAACTTAGTTCCCTCCACCTCTCTGCCCTGAGCCTCTGCAGCTCAGGAGAGGCTGGAGGGTTACCGGACCCAGAGGCAACCTCAGCTGCCTCTGACGGGGCTGAGAGTGGAGCTCCTGCAGGCAATGGGTCCTCCATCACCTCCGGAGCCAGAGCAGACTCAGCTGGTGCCTGCACCTGAAGATCCAGCACAGGTGAGGACCCTTCAGGCTCATGCCCCAGTCCCGGCTCAGCTGGTTCTGGAGGCGGGGAATCCTGTGCAGGCTGGGATTCCTCAGGTTCAGCATCCGAGTCCGAATCATCCTGATCAAATTTGCAGATGACACCAAACTGGGACGGGTGGCTAATACCCCAGAGGACAGGATCACACTTCAAAACGACCTTGACAGATTAGAGAACTGGGCAAAAACAAACAAGATGAATTTTAACAGGGAGAAATGTAAAGTATTGCACTTGGGCAAAAAAAATGAGAGGCACAAATACAAGATGGGTGACACCTGGCTTGAGAGCAGTACATGTGAAAAGGATCTAGGAGTCTTGGTTGACCACAAACTTGACATGAGCCAACAGTGTGATGCGGCAGCTAAAAAAGCCAGTGCAATTCTGGGCTGCATCAATAGGAGTATAGCATCTAGATGAAGGGAAGTAATAGTGCCACTGTATTCTGCTCTGGTCAGACCTCACCTGTAGTACTGTGTCCAGTTCTGGGCACCACAGTTCAAGAAGGACACTGACAAACTGGAACGTGTCCAGAGGAGGGCAACCAAAATGGTCAAAGGCCTGGAAACGATGCCTTATGAGGAACGGCTAAGGGAGCTGGGCATGTTTAGCCTGGAGAAGAGGAGGTTAAGGGGTGATATGATAGCCATGTTCAAATATATAAAAGGATGTCATATAGAGGAGGGAGAAAGGTTGTTTTCTGCTGCTCCAGAGAAGCGGACACGGAGCAATGGATCCAAACTCCAAGAAAGAAGATTCCACCTAAACATTAGGAAGAACTTCCTGACAATAAGAGCTGTTCGTCAGTGGAATTTGCTGCCAAGGAGTGTGGTGGAGTCTCCTTCTTTGGAGGTCTTTAAGCAGAGGCTTGACAACCATATGTCAGGAGTGCTCTGATGGTGTTTCCTGCTTGGCAGGGGGTTGGACTCGGTGGCCCTTGTGGTCTCTTCCAACTCTATGATTCTATGATCCCAAGCCATCACACAAAGCATTTTTATTTTTTTGCACGTTCTAGATTCAGATAGGTAGCCATGTTGGTCTGACGCAGTCAAAATATATTTAAAAAATATAAAAATTGTCCAGTAGCACCTTAGAGACCAACTAAGTTTGTTCTTGGTATAAGCTTTTGTGTGCATGTACACTTCTTCTTCAGATACACTGAAACAGAAGTCACCTTATATAATTGAAAAAGTGATCTGTTCACTGACTCTATGCAAAAATTAGGCCTTCTTGGGCAGGCCCTGGGAAAAAGATAATTGGTTGTGAAGCAGTCTCGGTCACCCCTTTCGCTACTCAGTCACAATTAGAGACGGGTGTATCTGTCAATTTCAGTTTCTCATTTTTACGGTCTTAAAATAACATCCCCCCGTCTCGTCTTCCTCCTTACAATCTTCACATCAGTTTGCAATTGATTTTTCTTTTAAAAAGAAAAAGGGGAAAGGGAAAAAAATGTCATCGTGATTCCTGGGAACTATAGTGTGCTAAGGGTGCTGGGTGCTGCAGCTCTGTGAAGGGGGGGGCAACTACATTAGTCAGCAAAGCATGAGACTCTTAATCTCTGGGTCTCGGGTTCAAGTCCTACATGGGGCAAAAGATTTCTCCATTGCTTGTGGTCCCTTCCAATTCTACAATTCTATGATTCTACGAACAAGGGATGCAGGTGGTGCTGTGGGTTAAACCACAGAGCCTTGGACTTGCTGATCAGAAGGCTGGTGGTTCGAATCCCTGTGACGGGGTGAGCTGCTGTTGCTCGGTCCCTGCTCCTGCCAACCTAGCAGTTCGAAAGCACACAGTGCAATTAGATAAATAGGTACCACTCCGGCGGGAAGGTAAACGGCATTTCCGTGCGCTGCTCTGGTTCACCAATAGCGGCTTAGTCCTGCTGGCCACGTGACCCGGAAGCTGTATGCCGGCTCCCTTGGCCAGTAAAGTGAGATGAGTGCCGCAACCTCAGAGTCGTCTGCGACTGGACCTAATGGTCAGGGGTCCCTTTACCTTTACATTGGTATCTCAGGTTGCATACGCTTCAGGTTACAGACTCCGCTAACCCAGAAATAGTAGCTCGGGTTAAGAATTTTGCTTCAGGTTGAGAACAGAAATCACACAACGGCAGCGCGGCAGCAGTGGGAGGTCCCATTAGCTAAAGTGGTGCTTCAGGTTAAGAACAGTTTCAGGTTAAGAATGTACCTCTGGAACGAATTAAGTATTTAACCCAAGGTACCACGGTACTGTTTCAGACACATGGTTTATATACTTATGTATGTGTTTGCCTGGTACATTTATGAACTTTTAATTTTGTATTTGAGACTTAGAATTCTTTACAGCACATGAGAGTCACCTAACCCAACCCCCTGAGACGCAGGAATCTTTTACCCAATATGGGGCTCGAACCCACAACCTGGAGATCAAGATTCTCATGGTCTACCCACTGAGCTCGTCGGCTCAGACTACAGGTGTTCTTGTCCCGCAAAGCAAGACAATAATAATAATATAATAATAATTTATTATTTATACCCCACCCATCTGGCTGAGTTTCCCCAGCCACTCTGGGCGGCTCCCAATCAAGTGTTAAAAACAGTACAGCGTTAAATATTAAAAACTTCCCTGAACAGGGCTGCCTTCAGATGTCTTTTAAAGATAGGATAGCTGCTTATTTCCTTCACATCTGAAGGGAGGGTGTTCCACAGGGCGGGCGCCACTACCGAGAAGGCCCTCTGTCTGGTTCCCTGTAACCTCACTTATCGCAATGAGGGAACCGCCAGAAGGCCCTCAGCGCTGGATCTCAGTGTCCGGGCAGAACGATGGGGGTGGAGACGCTCCTTCAGGTATACAGGACCGAGGCCATTTAGGGCTTTCAAGGTCAGCACCAACACTTTGAATTGTGCTCGGAAACGTACCGGGAGCCAATGCAGATCTCTCAGAACCGGTGTTATGTGGTCCCGGCGGCCACTCCCAGTCACCAGTCTAGCTGCCGCATTCTGGATGAATTGCAGTTTCCGGGTCACCCACGTAGAGCGCGTTGCAGTAGTCCAAGCGGGAGATAACTAGAGCATGCGCCACTCTGGCGAGACAGTCCGCGGGCAGATAGGGTCTCATCCTGCGTACTAGATGGAGTTGGTAGACAGCTGCCCTGGACACAGAATTAACCTGTGCCTCTATGGACAGCTGTGAGTCCAAAATGACTCCCAGGCTGCGCACCTGGTCCTTCAGGGGCGCAGTTACCCCATTCAGGACCAGGGAGTCCCTCACACCCGCCCGCCCCCTATCCCCCCAAAACAGTACTCCTTTCTTGACAGGATTCAACCTCAATCTGTTAGCCGCCATCCATCCTCCAGGCACTCACACAGGACCTTCACCTCCTTCACTGGTTCTGATTTAAAGGAGAGGTAGAGCTGGGTGTCATCTGCATACTGATGGACACCCAGCCCAAACCCCCTGATGATCTCTCCCAGCGGCTTCATATAGATATTAAAAAGACAAGGAGCTATGGGATGGCTCTGCTGGAGGACACAGCTACCTACACAGGTAGAAGGAGCAAGCAGATGCAGGGAGGATGAGAGAAGGGGAGCAAAAGGGGTTTGCACTGGTCACTGCCCTGTGAGTCCGAGGTAAGTTCATGACTGTGTGCGAGGCCCCCTGCAAAAAGCCTTTAATCTTTGGCGCTCGGTAACCTGTTTATCTCTCGGCGCATGTGACAGAAGTCGACTCCCCTGGCAAGGCCCGGCAGCGATGCTATCTTCTGAAGATTTAGAACTTCAAAACCTCCTGCCTCAAAGCATCTAAATACCTTTTCATCATCGCGGACTAGATATAATTATCTGCGCGCACAGATATAGATAGAGATACAGATCTCTCTCTCTCTGAATATATATTTTAAAAATAGCTGCTCCGCAACACCAAAGGGGAGAAAATAAATTCGGCGTTTACCGGGAGCAATTTCTGCGAGGTGCTTTCGTTACTAATTGCAGGGTGCAATCCTGACCTGTCACAGCACTCCCTGGCATGGGGGCTTCCGACATACCGCAGGCGATATCCTGCTTCTGGCGGGAGCGGAGCTCAGCCACTGTTTGGGGGGCAGATCGGTGAGAGCTTCTGACTCCCCAAAGTTTAACAGCAGCAACAACAAACCACAACTTCCCCCATAAATTAGGTAAAGGTAAAGGAGGCGGGGAATCCTGTGCAGGCTGGGATTCCTTAGGTTCAGCCTCTGAATCCGATCCCCAGGCCATCACAATTATGCTCATTTGCCTTCAGTAGCAGTCGTCCCTGATTTGGTCCGGCATTGGAAACAGACCAAAGTACAGTGAACTTAAAAAGTAGGAAGTGCAGAAGAAATAGTAAATCATCGTGGTGGAAGCAGGAGGGGTATATTTCACTGGAAGGGGCTGACTGAGGGCCGCACTGGGTGTGGGGCATGCTCTTTGATGGGAGATCAAAGACCGCTGGTTCTAATTGTCACAGTTCCAGGGGCCCTGGGTTTTAGAAGCTAATGGGAGACTTATGCTTTTAAGGCTGACATTACTGGCTTCTCCTCCATAGAAGGTAAGAAAGGATTGCTCAGAGGGAGGAAACTTGGCTGTTCCTCTTTGTGGCCACCCTGCAGGAGACGGCTAGTAATTAAGAGCTCCGAGTGGTGGCACAGATGTCTGTTTTTTTTGGGGGGGGGGCTACTGCCTTCAGCAAAGGAGTGTGCCACAGGCTTTGAACGGAGCTGAGCTGTTGATTAAATGAAAGGTATAACCCCCCCACTTAATCTCACGTATAATTACATTCAGTGGCGTAGCGTGGGGGGTGCAGGGGGGGCCGGCCGCACCGGGCGCAACATCTGGGGGGGTCGCGCTCGCACTCGCAGCTCTCTGCCCCTACCTGGCTCACTCACTCTCTCTCACTGCAGTGCTGGCTGTGCGAATCCGATCCGAGCCGCCGGGTCACTGCCCACTGTGGAGGGGAGGGTGCCAGGCGTGCGGTGCGGTGCGCTGCGGAGAGAGAGCGAGGGACTATCTGGGGGAGGGACAGTGCAGCGGGGGGGGGGGGCGCAAATTACTTGCCTTGCCCCGGGTGCTGACAACCCATGCTACACCACTGATTACATTTCAGGTAGAGCAAAAGGCTTGCTAACATTTGACGGCCCGGGTTCCGCACTGCTGCAAGGTGGCTTTGAATTTCCTCGCTGGCCGGCTCAGGCGTAGGGCTGATTCTCGCTGGGTGACAGATACCGGCATCCAGAGGTGTGTGCCGTGAATTTCAAACCCATTTTCCATAACCTTTCCCAATCGGAAATCTGAATAGTAAACGTAAAGGGACCCCTGACCATTAGGTCCAGTCGTGACCGACTCTGGGGTTGCGGCGCTCATCTCGCTTTACTGGCCGAGGGAGCCAGCATACAGCTTCCAGGTCATGTGTTCAGCATGACTAAGCCGCTTCTGGCGAACCAGAGCAGTGCACGGAAACGCTGTTTACCTTCCCACCGGAGCGGTACCTATTTATCTACTTGCACTTTGATGTGCTTTCGAACTGCTAGGTTGGCAGGAGCAGGGACCAAGCAACGGGAGCTCACCCCGTCATTGCGGGGATTCGAACTGCCGACCTTCTTATCAGCAAGCCCTAGGCTCTGTGGTTTAACCCACAGCACCACCCGGGTCCCTTTGCAACCGTGCCCCACTCCAAAAAAAGAAGAAGAACCCTACAGAAAATGAAACCCCTCTCATTGTTCCATAAGAGGAAATATTGTGCAAGAGATTTCTTTTCCAAGGTATCACAACGCTGGGTTGAAACCCACAACCCTGAGATTAGGGTCACACGATCCACGAGTGGAGCTATCCCTTATGCAGCCTCCAGGACCCAGTGGCCCGTGGAGAGGACTGCATGCGTATCCCATGTCAGCCCTACTCAGTGTAGACCCACTGGAAATAATGAACTTTGACGTGCTTTTGAACTGCTAGGTTGGCAGGAGCAGGGACTGAGCAATGGGAGCTCACCCCATCGCGGGGATTCGAACCGCCGACCTTCTGATCAGCAAGTCCTAGGCTCTGTGGTTTCACCCACAGCGCCACCCCAAATCCCTTGCCCAGTGTGGATCTTGTTCCCTATCCAGACCTTGATGGCTGGGTGCTGTCCAAGGTGCTGCTTTGCTTGCCTTCCTGCGTAAGGGTTTTGGCCCTGACTTTGCCCATCTTGCCTGGACCTTCCTCACCTGTTCCTCACATGGCTTGTACCAGCCTAGCTTGATGAAAGCATGAGTGCCTTGATTTCACCGGAGTCTGCAGAGAGCAGTCAATCTCTTTTGAGCAATGGATACATCTTTGGAGGGGAACAGTGGGGCAATAGCAGAGAAAAATAATTTTCTTCCTTTTTTTTAAAAAAAGAAATCATTTTCCTTTAAACAGCTTTCTCAACAATACATTGATCCACATAAAAACCCTTTTTTGCTCTGCCGAGCTTATGACTTCCCTCCTTCCCTTCAACCGATATCCCATATCAAATCCAATCGTGCAATCTAACTCTTTAGAGAATCATAGAATCATAGAGTTGGAAGAGACCACAAGGGCCATCGAGTCCAACCCCCTGCCAAGCAGGAAACACCATCAGAGCACTCCTGACATATGGTTGTCAAGCCTCTGCTTAAAGACCTCCAAAGAAGGAGACTCCACCACACTCCTTGGCAGCAAATTCCACTGCCAAACAGCTCTTACTGTCAGGAAGTTCTTCCTAATGTTTAGGTGGAATCTTCTTTCTTGTAGTTTGGATACATTGTAGGATTTACTTCAATCCTGCTAGTGTCTTCAAATTTTTACAATTATCATTCAAATATACAATAGATTTACTCCAGGGTCTTTGGAATTTCTGATTGTCCTGGTCTTGGATCCTGCAGGTCAGTTTGGCCAATTCAGCAAAGTCCATCATCTTCACCTGCCACGCCGCAATGGTAGGTATTTATTGTAATTTCCATTTTTGGGCCAACAAAGTTCTTGCTGCAACTGTGGCGTACATAAATAGTCTTTGAAATATCATTTCCCATCAAGCCTAGCAAAAATACTTCCGGATTTTTGGGGAAAGTATATCTGAACATCTTCTTAAATTCATTGCAGATCAATTCCCCAAATGCTTTAACTTTATCACAAGTCCACCACACATGATAAAAGTCAGAGAAGGATAATTTTCAAGCAGACATTGCTAATTCCTAATCCTTAGGGAGAATATGTACCCAGATTTCCCCTTTGTTTGGCGCTCGGGAATTCCCTGATTTAAATGGCCCTGCTGTAGGTAGATGGCAGGCAAATCCTCATCGGAATCTCTGCTATGAGCAAACTGGAAGCGTCTCGGAATCTGGGATGGGAGTGTTACGGTAAAATCTAGGTGCGAGGCTGCTCTGCCACCCAGCTCGTTGGACTAAGTCCGCGGGTCCCTGGGGAGGAAAATGAGCTCAGCTGGAGACAGGAGCAAACTGCAGAAGATCCAAGTTTATTGGGCAACAGGTTCAAGGCGAGATTGAACAGCGAGAAAGGGGTGACATGAACTTTTGAATCTTCCCTCCATGTCCCAGAATACAGTGCAAAATACATCCCAGTTACATCATGAATACATTAAGAAGAGGTTGGGTTACACAGATTACATCATGAATACATTAAGAAGAGGTTGGGTTACACAGGATTAACATATGGAGGAGGGAGGGGGGAATATGCAGAGCTGGAGATATGCGCAGATAAGCACATCCTGAGTGATGAGAAGACAATGGTCCATGTATGCATAGTCTGTCACCTGGCATTGCCCAGAGGAAAGGCTTGGCAGAGTGATTTGACAGGATTAGGGTCTTGGCACCTTGCTTGAGGGATTATGGAGGACAGGGAAGGTGTCATGGAGTCCTAGAGAAATTGAGCAAATTGGTACGTTGATTTTCTATGAATTTTATAGATTTTAGTCCCTTTTGACATTGACAATTGGAAATAAATGGATATATTGTAGCGAAGAAGAAGGTGAAGAAGACATGCCCCCCCCTTCCGTATCAGGAGGAAGAAGAAAACAGGTTGCTGTCACTTCTGGGGTTTGCCAAAAGCGTTCTCTCTTCCCCCTTGGATCTCATTTAGAGTGTTATGCCTCTTGGCCTCTTACAAGTTGCCTGTGGCTTCCTCAAGAAGGAGCTTACAAGGTGTTTGAACTATTGAAAACCGACCAGAGAAGAGCTGAACATGCTCCAGGATAAGGCCCATGAAGACACATGTCATTTAGGAGTCATTTTGGACTCACAGCTGTCCATGGAAGCGCAGGTCAGTTCTGTGTCCAGGGCAGCTGTCTACCAGCTCCACCTGGTATGCAGACTGAGACCCTCCTTGCCCATGGACTGTCTCTCCAGAGTGGTGCATGCTCTAGTTATCTCCTGCTTGGACTACTGCCATGCGCTCTACGTGGGGCTACCTTTGAAGGTGACCTGGAAACTACAACTAATCCAGAATGCGGCAGCTAGACTGGTGACTGGGAGTAGCCGTCGAGACCACATAACACTGGTCCTGAAAGACCTACATTGGCTCCCAGTACGTTTCCAAGCACAATTCAAAATGTTGGTGCTGACCTTTATAATAATAATAATAATAATAATAATAATAATAATAGTAATAATAATAATAGTAATAATAATAATATCTTTATTGTCATTGCCCCCTTTGGGGACAACGAAATTACTTGACTGCTCCATAAAAACACTAATTAAACAATACAGTATAATACAGCAAGGGAGATTAGATGACTTTCAAAGTCCAGGCTTCCCATTCAGGGCCGAGATCGCTCTGGAGAAGAAGCTGTTCTTAAGACGGCTCGCTCTTGTCTTCATCGTCCTGTATCTCCGTCCCGACGGCAAGAGCTCAAAGAGACAGTGACCAGGATGCGATGGATCTTTTACTATGTCCAGTGCCTTCCTATGGCACCTTGTGGCATAAATCTGCTCTAAGGTGGAGAGTGGGCAGCCAACAATGCTCTCTGCTGCCTTAACAACCCTGCGCAACTCCATCCTGTCCTGGGTAGTACAGCTTCCGTACCACACACATAAGCCATAAGTGAGCACACTCTCAATGGCACAGTGATAGAAGGCAAGCAGCAGTTTCTGCGGAAGATGGTTTAAAGCCCTAAACAGCCTCGGTCCAGCATATCTACAGATACACAGTGTGTCTGAAGAAGTATATTCTGTGTACCTGAAGAAGTGTGCATGCACACGAAAGCTCATACCAATAACAACCTTAGTTGGTCTCTAAGGCGCTACTGGAAGGAATCTTTTTATTTTGTTTTGACTACGGCAGACCAACACGGCTACCTACCCGTAACTAGTTCAGTACAAGTTTATCATTGTACAGCAGTGCCAATAAAACAACACAGATCACACATCCATAATATGAGCCAACTTCCAGGATGTAAGGGGAAAGTTATCAGAGAAACCAACAAACTCAAATCCAGCTTCATTTCAGATTAAATCTCCGAATCACCACAACTATTTACATTGATTTTATCTAACTCCTTTTTCCTGCTCTTCGTTTGCTTGTTTGTTTGCAACCAGTGCACAGAAGGGCATTTGCTGTGTTACAAAGCGATTATTGTCTCTCAAAAGAAACTGGACCGTTTCTGGTGCGATGGAACCTGCTTCCTTTTGTGAACAAAGGTTTCAGAAAGCGATCTCTTGGGTCTCTCTATATAAGGGGCAAACTAACAGTGAAGCTGAGGCTCCAAGACTTTGGCCACCTCATGAGAAGAGAAGACTCCCTGGAAAAGACCCTCATGTTGGGAAAGATGGAGGGCACAAGGAGAAGGGGACGATAGAGGACGAGATGGTTGGATAGTGTTCGCGAAGCTACGAACATGAGTTTGACCAAATTGCGGGAGGCAGTGGAAGAGAGGAGTGCCTGGCAGGAACTTCCTGCAGCCAATCAGAAGCCGTGCTTTGGTTTCCAAACATTTAGGAAGTCGAATGGACTTCTGGAATGGATTCCATTTGACTTCCAAGGTACGACAACTGAGGCACAGCTTCCGTCGGACGTTCAGGTTCCAAAGAACGTTCTCAAACCGGAACACTCACTTCCAGGTTTGCGGCGTCCGGGAGCCAAAATGTTCGACTCACAAGAAGTTCAGGATCCAAGGTATGACTGTATGTTAATTTTGATCCTTGTATTTGTACTTGTGAGGTGGGGAATTGTATTTGCGTAGGGGCTTTTGTTGAGTGTCTGTGTATTTTTATGAGTTTGTATTCATTAGTATTGCTAATCGTTCTAATTATTTTTATTATGTATTTTGGTATTTTCATATTGTAACTTTGTGTTGTGAACTGCCTTAAGACCCAAGGGTATAGGGCGGTATGCAAATTTATTTATTTATTTATTTATTTATTTATTTAATTAATTTATAATGACACTTCAACAATGTCCCTATGGTTTTCTGTTCCTCGACTTTCAGTGCCTCCATATGACACTTCCAAGAGAGGGATAATAATAATGATGATGATGATAACAACAACAACAACAACAACAACAACAACAATTTATTTATACCCCACCCATCCTGGACTCCAGGCAGTTCTCAACAGATGAAGAAGAAGAAGAAGAAGAAGAAGAAGAAGAAGACGAAGAAGAAGAAGAAGACGAAGAAAAAGAAGATGATGATGATGAAGAAGAAGATGATGATGAAGAAGAAGATGAAGAAGAAGAAGAAGAAGAAGATGAAGAAGAAGAAGAAGAAGAAGAAGAAGAAGAAGAAGAAGAAGATGATGAAGAAGACGACGACGAAGAAGAAGACGAAGAAGAAGAAGAAGACGAAGAAGAAGAAGAAGAAGATGATGATGATGATGATGAAGAAGAAGACGACGACGAAGAAGAAGAAGACGAAGAAGAAGAAGAAGAAGAAGAAGAAGAAGAAGAAGAAGAAGAAGAAGAAGAAGAAGTGATAAAATATCAAACATTAAAAACTTCCCTAAACAGGGCTGCCTTCAGAGGTCTTCTAAAAGTCAGACAGTTGTTTATTTCCTTGACATCTGATGGGAGCGCGTTCCACAGGGCGGGCGCCACCACCGAAAAGTCCCTCTGCCCTTTTTCACTAAAGAGTACACCCAGGAATCTGAGGGCATCCCTTTGAGTGCAACAGGGACTACAGCCACGCTCCAAAATCTCAGCAAATTTTCATGTCCATTCACCAAATCAGCCCCCGGTTTCAGGGATCCGTTTTCGCTGCCTTGTTATTCCAAGAGGCATTCTGGGAGAGAAATGGCCGCTGCTTGCCAAATAGAGGCTGAATCAGCAGCACAATTGGCTGGTTTTCCCAACCTCTGAAGTTTCCCCCACTCTTGAAAGCGCCCCCAGATTTCTCGTCTGCAAATGGAACGTGTCCAGAGGAGGGCAACCAAAATGGTCAAAGGCCTGGAAACGATGCCTTATGAGGAACGGCTAAGGGAGCTGGGCATGTTTAGCCTGGAGAAGAGGAGGTTAAGGGGTGATATGACAGCCATGTTCAAATATATAAAAGGATGTCACATAGAGGAGGGAGAAAGGTTGTTTTCTGCTGCTCCAGAGAAGCGGACACGGAGCAATGGGTCCAAACTACAAGAAAGAAGATTCCACCGAAACATTAGGAAGAACTTCCTGACAGTAAGAGCTGTTCGACAGTGGAATTTGCTGCCAAGGAGTGTGGTGGAGTCTCCTTCTTTGGAGGTCTTTAAGCAGAGGCTTGACAACCATATGTCAGGAGTGCTCTGATGGTGTTTCCTGCTTGGCAGGGGGTTGGACTCGATGGCCCTTGTGGTCTCTTCCAACTCTATGATTCTATGATTCTATGTTTGATCATGAGGGTGTGATAGGAATTTTATGGTCTTAGATATATGGTAATGTTCATAACTATACCAAACAATCACATACATAGATAAGCACAGGAAGGCCAACCTGGAACCATTTTGATTCCTAAACTGAACCAAGGTTTTCTCTGCAAGGTCAAAGTGGGAAACCTCCCCATTGTCTCTTTCCTCACAAATCCTGTCTTAAGGACACATTTAAGATATGAATAGGGTGTGAGCCTGTGACCTGGCCCAGGAACTAAGTATTTATCATTACAAAAGACTGGCCGGGCTCCCCAGGCAATCCAATCAAGTAACCTGCCAGACAGGAGATAAACAACAACAGGAGAAAAACAGTATTACAATTTCTGTTTTAGACCACCTTTTCTGTGATGTTGGTGTGATGTATCTGAGGGGTGGTCTTAGGTTACACCCCTTCCGTGATGTATGTATGATGTTTCTGGGGGCGGTCTTGATCTAAAAAGGTAAAGGTACCCCTGCCCGTATGGGCCAGTCTTGACAGACTCTAGGGTTGTGCGCCCATCTCACTCAAGAGGCTGGGGGCCAGCGCTGTCCGGAGACACTTCCAGGTCACGTGGCCAGCGTGACATCGCTGCTCTGGCGAGCCAGAGCCGCACACGGAAACGCTGTTTACCTTCCCGCTAGTAAGCGGTCCCTATTTATCTACTTGCACCCGGGAGTGCTTTCGAACTGCTAGGTTGGCAGGCGCTGGGACCGAACAACGGGAGCGCACCCCGCTGCAGGGATTCGAACCGCCGGCCTTTCGATCGGCAAGCCCTAGGCGCTGAGGCTTTTACCCACAGCGCCACCTGCGTCCCCTAGGGTGGCAATTTCAAAAGTCTTTATAAGGTCTTGCACACCATTTTTGTGGGTCCTTCCTCTCTCCTGCAAGTGAGGGGAGCACCCTGTTGCAACAGTTCAATAAAGGCCAAGCCTACAGGCTGCTGTTTTGCTCCAAATTACCCTGGTAGGTGTCTTTGTTTTTGTCCAAGGGAGCCCTCAGATCTTTCTGTTAACAAGGGGCACGGGGAGGGAGCGACAACAGCACAGCTCTGGACATATCAGAGGTAAAACATTCGGCGTAGAATCTCATTCCACCCCTAATCTGTTTCCTGGCCTGTCTCCAAGGCTTTCTGGCAAACTCTGAGCTATGTAACAGCAACCCACTTGTAGAGAAGTTATATATTCCAAAGAGGTGGATTTTTTTCTGTTTTATTTTGTTATTTTAGCTAATCCTTTCTGGCGCTGTTTAGCCAATTTTGGCACACTCTGTTAAATCTTGTCTCCTGCGCTCGCAGTTTCAACCCCCACCCCATAACCTCTCCCCTCAAGAGATGTCTCTTTACAACTGATTAATTAAGCAATTTTTTAAAAGGAAACGAGTCAGGGAAGAGAGGAACGGAAAGAGAAAAGGGACTGAATGGAGAGAAAAATGCAGGAGCGACAACAACGTAAAGCGAGACTTGTGGGAAGAGTTTTTTGGGCGAAGAATTCGTCACAACCTTATGACCGAGCTCCTCAAATAGGGAGAGATTTCTGGTACACAGTGGCACCTCAGGTTAAGTACTTAATTTGTTCCGGAGGTCCGTACTTAACCTGAAACTGTTCTTAACCTGAAGCACCACTTTAGCTAATGGGGCCTCCCGCTGCTGCCGCCACTGCACGATTTCTGTTCTCATCCTGAAGCAAAGTTCTTAACCTGAAGCAATATTTCTGGGTTAGCGGAGTCTGTAACCTGAAGTGTCTGTAACCTGAAGTGTATGTATCCAGAGGTACCACTGTATAGGGATTGGTGAATGTGCAAGTTTTCTCTCTGTTTCTCATTTTCCCAATTGTAAGCTCAGTTCACATCAGTTTTGGGGTGTTTTGGTGTGTTTTTTAATAAAACTTCATGAAAATTCACCAGCGTTTTATTGAAAATTTATCTTGGTAAACACGTTTGTATGAAAATTTGCCCTATGTACACATTCCCCCCCCCCAAGCAATTTCTCCTAATATAATACATTTTATGTCTTATTTTGGGAGGAGGGTAAATAGTAATTTGTTCTATTGTTACTAGATGCATTGTAGGGTGGTACCTCGGTTTACAGATGCTTCCGGTTACAGACTCCGCTAACCCAGAAATAGTACCTCAAGTTAAGAACTTTACCTCAGGATGAGAACAGAAATTGTACGGCGGCAGCGGGAGGCCCCATTAGCTAAAGTGGTACCTCAGGTTAAGAACAATTTCTGTGTTTTAAATTGTGTTTGTTTTGTTTTGTTAGTTTAATGTGTTAGTGTTATGTAGTGTTTTTGTGTTGTATTGTATTGTTCATTTTTTTTCTTTTTTTTTTGTAATGTTTAAATTGTTGGAAAATCAATAAATATATTTTTATTTTTTTTAAAAAAGGTTAAGAACAATTTCAGGTTAAGAACGGACCTCCAGAACAAATTAAGTTCTTAACCCGAGGTACCACTGTATATACATCAACCTTTGAAATAACTGTTACGGATTCAAAAAATGACACTTATCTGCACTGCTGAAGACGTCTTTATTATTCTTTACCTAGATATTATACTTGAAAAGAAATAAAAAATATACAAAATAACAATAATGCACTTTAAGCTCTTTTTTTCACCTATCAATGCATTCTTATGCACACTACATGCATTTTTTGACACTTTACTTAGCTGGAGAGCCACATTTCAAAATGAATCATAGAATCATAGAGTTGGAAGAGACCACAAGGGCCATCGAGTCCAACCCCCTGCCAAGCAGGAAACACCATCAGAGCACTCCTGACATATGGTTGTCAAGCCTCTGCTTAAAGACCTCCAAAGAAGGAGACTCCACCACACTCCTTGGCAGCCAATTCTACTGTCGAACAGCTCTTACTCTCAGGAAGTTCTTCCTAATGTTTAGGTGGAATCTTCTTTCTTGTAGTTTGGATCCATTGCTCCGTGTCCGCTTCTCTGGAGCAGCAGAAAACAACCTTTCTCCCTCCTCTAGGTGACATCCTTTTATATATTTGAAGATGGCTATCATATCACCCCTTAACCTCCTCTTCTCCAGGCTAAACATGCCCAGCTCCCTTAGCCGTTCCTCATAAGGCATCGTTTCCAGGCCTTTGACCATTTTGGTTGCCCTCCTCTGGACACGTTCCAGTTTGTCAGTGTCCTTCTTGAACTGTGGTGCCCAGAACTGGACACAGTACTCCAGGTGAGGTCTGACCAGAGCAGACTTTCACAAAATGTGTGAAGGATGACTGTGTTTCAGTTTTTGCGTGTGTTTGGAAAGGTAGATTCACCTTTAAATGTTAACCGAATCACATTCCTCCCCCGTCCCTAGAGGCAGATCAGGCTGATATTTTATTTATTGAACTGGAGCTACCCCCTTCCATTACTCCTCAGCTAAAAAGAACTTGCAGGGCTGTATATCTACAATCAATTAAAACAAGAGTCCCTAAGAAACAAGGAAAAAAGGGATGTGGAATTAAAACTATATATAATCTATTCACGGCTCTGGGCGGTGGGAATGTTCTAATCTGTAGTGTTACTGTTTCACCACTTGGGGCAGCAGCACATAGATTGGTGGGTTCTATGTTCCTGGCTCAGGTAGCTCCTGATTGTAGTTTAGCTCCTGTGAGGGAAGGAAATGGTCAGTTTGGCTGGTAAACCTCGCACACCTAGAGATGAGAGGAGCTACTGTACATGTTGGTGGCAGGAAATGTTAGTAGTGCAAGAAGGTAGGGGGGAAGAGATTCCAGAAGTAATGGAGGCTAAGGTAAAGGTATAAGGTATAGGACCCCTGGATGGTTAAGTCCAGTTAGAGGAGACTGTAGTGTGGTTGCTGACCTTGAGCCAGACATCCTGGAGAGTGAACTCAAATGGGCCTTAGAAAGCTCTGCTACAGTAATAACAAGGCCAGTGGAAGTGATGATATTCCAGCTGAACTATTTAAAATTTTAAACGATGATGCTGTCAAGGTGCTACACTCAATATGCCAGCAAATTTGGAAAACTCAGCAGTGCCCAGAGGATTGGAGAAGATCAGTCTACATCTCAATCCCAAAAAAGGGCAGTGCCAAAGAATGCTCCAACTACCGCACAATTGCACTCATTTCACACGCTAGCAAGGTTATGCTTAAAATTCTACAAGGCAGGCTTAAGCAGTATGTGGACCGAGAACTCCCAGAAGTGCAAGCTGGATTTCGAAGGGGCAGAGGAACCAGAGACCAAATTGCAAACATGCGCTGGATTATGGAGAAAGCTAGAGAGTTCCAGAAAGACATCTACTTCTGCTTCATTGACTATGCAAAAGCCTTTGACTGTGTCGACCACAGCAAACTATGGCAAGTTCTAAAAGAAATGGGAGTGCTTGATCACCTCATCTGTCTCCTGAGAAATCTCTATGCGGGACAAGAAGCTACACTTAGAACTGGATATGGAACAACTGATTGGTTCAAAATTGGGAAAGGAGTACGACAAGGCTGTATATTGTCTCCCTGCTTATTTAACTTATATGCAGAATTCATCATGCGAAAGGCTGGGCTGGATGAATCCCAAGCCAGAATTAAGATCACCGGAAGAAATATCAACAACCTCAGAAATGCAGATGACACAACCTTGATGGCAGAAAGTGAGGAGGAATTAAAGAACCTTTTAATGAGGGTGAAAGAGGAGAGCGCAAAATATGGTCTGAAGCTCAACATCAAAAAACCCCGAAGATCATGGCCACTGGTCCCATCACCTCCTGGCAAATAGAAGGGGAAGAAATGGAGGCAGTGAAGGATTTTACTTTTTTGGGGTCCATGATAACTGCAGATGGAGACAGCAGTCACGAAATTAAAAGACGCCTGCTCCTTGGCAGAAAGACGATGGCAAACCTAGACAGCATCTTAAAAAGCAGAGACATCACCTTGCCAACAAAGGTCCGTATAGTTAAAGCCATGGTTTTCCCAGTAGTGATGTACGGAAGTGAGAGCTGGACCATCAAGAAGGCTGATCGCTGAAGAATGGATGCTTTTGAATTCTGGTGCTGGAGGAGACTCTTGAGAGTCCCATGAACTGCAAGAAGATCAAACCTCTCCATTCTGAAGGAAATCAGCCCTGAGTGCTCACTGGAAGGACGGATCGTGAAGCTGAGGCTCCAAGACTTTGGCCACCTCATGAGAAGAGAAGACTCCCTGGAAAAGACCCTGATGTTGGGAAAAATGGAGGGCACAAGGAGAAGGGGACGACGGAGGACGAGATGGTGGGACAGTGTTCTCGAAGCTACCAGCATGAGTTTGACCAAACTGCGGGAGGCAGTGGAAGACAGGAGTGCCTGGTGTGCTCTGGTCCAGGGGGTCACGAAGAGGCGGACACGACTAAGCAACTCAACAACAACAACAACAGCAAAGGACCCCTGGATGGTTAAGTCCAGTCAAAGGCGAACTATAAGAGGAAACATCCCTCCCCTGGCCTTGAAGGGCATTACTCGTTTCCCAAAAGAGCCAACCTGCCACGCTCACTTCCGCAGCATCCGAAAGGGTCTGCAAACATTTTCACAAGATCCTAGAGGTTGCTCAGTTCTGTGTGTGGAAACAAATCGGCACAGGCTCATTTCTCTTGCTCTTATGTCAAGGCAGAGAAACACTCTGCGCGGTTGTTAATTAGACCCGCAGTGACAAACCTCCCATGATTCGATGGCAGTTCTTCGCCTTCCGACGGAGCAAATGGAAATTGCTTTGACAAAAGGAGGCGTCAGCGCAACGTGGGAGATAGATGGATGGAATCGCAAAGGGAAGGAGACGCCAGTCCGCCCCCCGCCCCCGAGAGAGGCTCCGCTACCAGCTTGGATTGAACGCCTCTGAAGATCAAGGCCCCTCAAATGACAGCTCAGAGGGCAGAGTCCCTGCAAGGATCCAGACTTTGGGGAAAAAGTCTTTTGGGGAAAGTGTCGAAATACATAGAGGGCACTTCCAGCTAGCAAAGTCATGGCTTAGCGGAGAGCTTTCCAAACTTCTCATGCTGGCTGGCGGAAATGACTGGCAGAATCCGAGACCAGGGAGAAGAGTCGGTGGAAGAAGATTGGAAAAAAATTTAGAGTATATTTACAGAAATATTGCAAAATTCATGAATGCTAGAAGAATGCTGGAATGACGTTATATGGTTTCAGCAGAAATGTTATAAGGAATTAAGTAAAAACTGATGGTTAATGGGTTGAAGTGGAGAATTTGAAGTTAAATGGTGCTAAGATAAATTATAGAACAAAAAATTGGAAAAGAGGGAAAGGATTTGCTGAAATAGTGAATTGAACTAGAATACAAAAAAGGGAGGTGTGAGGAGGTCGATGAAACAAGTAAATGAAAGGTAAAGATATGGAAATATGGGAGGTGTTTTTTAAAAAAAAATGTTTTTATTTTTCTAGTGGTTTTGGTGTATTTTTTTTCCTTTTTCTTTTTCGATGTATTGTTTGTCAAATTTTGTATTGTTTCCTTTTTTCTTTTGTTTCTTTTCTGTAACTATTAAATTTTTAATAAATATTATTTTGAAAAACAGCAACAAAAAACAAACTTCTCATGTTGGCGACACACTTTTTGGACAAGCATAATTTCATGACCTGGTAATTCAGTTTTGCTAGCAAACCAGAGGTTAAACTAACCCCTTTCCAGCCGGGGCAGAATGCGGAGAGCATTCGTGTGACACACCTTCTTCTTCTTCTTCTGCAAGTAGATAAATGGGTACCACTGTAGCGGGAAGGTAAACAGCGTTTTTGTACTCTCTGGTTTCCGTCACAGTGTCCTGCCAACCTAGCAGTTCGAAAGCACACTGGCACAAGTAGATAAATAGGTACTGCTGTGGTGGGAAGGTAAATGATGTTTCCGTGCGCTCTGGTTTCCATCACGGTGTCCCGTTGCGCCAGAAGCGGTTTAGTCCTGCTGGCCACATAACCCGGAAAGCTGTCTGTGGACAAACGCCAGCTCCCTCGGCCTGAAAGCAAGATGAGCACCTCAACCCCATAGTCGCCTTTGACTGGACTTAACCGTCCAGGGGTCCTTTAAAGGTAAAGGTAAAGGGACCCCTGACGATTAGGTCCAGTCGTGGCCGACTCTGGGGTTGCAGTGTTCATCTCGGTTTATTGGCAGAGGGAGCCGGCGTACAGCTTCCGGGTCATGTGGCCAGCAGGACTAAGCCGCTTCTGGTGAACCAGAGCAGTGCATGGAAACACCTTTTACCTTCCCGCCGGACTTGCACTTTGACATGCTTTCGAACTGCTAGGTTGGCAGGAGCTGGGACTGAGCAATGGGAGCTCACCCCGTCGCGGGGATTCGAACCACCGACCTTCTGATCGGCAGGTCCTAGGGTCTGTGGTTTAACCCACAGTGCCACCTGCGTCTCCCAGGGGTCTTTTCCTTTACCTTTTTATTGGGAAGGCTATTGCCTGCAGTTCAGAGGTTCACCACATGGAGGAGTCTCATGCCAGCCTAGCAGCTCGTGACATGATGCACACAACCATAAAACTCCTCGGGTGTCCCTAGCCCAGTCACTCTTCCTCAGTCAACTCACAGGTTTGCTGCAATTATTGTTTTCTTTTTATTAATTATTAAATTTATCTACTGCCCTTCCTCCAAAGATCACAGCGCGGTTCACAAGATAAAAACACAAAATGAGAACGCAAAATATGTCATAAAACCAAAATGTGCGTGAGACGCCCTATAGGCTACCCTAAGCTCTTTGGGGAAAGGGGAACCAAATAAAAAACTGGCCATTTCAGGGGGTTGGGCTAGATGACCCCTGGGGTCCCTTCCAACTCTACAATTCTATTGTCAGTCTCAGCCACGGGTGGACAAATAGGCCAATTTTCAGTTTTCTAATGTGGGTTATCTGTGAGAGATCTAGTACTGTGGCCCTACCTTATTTATGTACCCCTATGATGTTATAGACTATAATTATTGTGTAATGTTTTATTTCTGACTATCGGTCGAATAAAGAAATTGATTGATTGATAGTTTTCTAAGTTTCTTATTTTCCAAGTCTTAAATCTCCACATTTCTGCAACATGTTTTTAAATTCCTCGTGAGAAGCCGTCAATTTTTGCATGAGAATTTTCCCTAACGAACATATATTTGTGTGTGTGTGTGTGTTGCAAAACTCTTTCCCCAAATATAATGCACCACTGTAAATTATTTTCACGAATAATAATAATAATAATAATAATAATAATAATGTATTATTTATACCCCGCCCATCTGCCTGGCTTCCCCAGGCACTCTGGGCGGCTTACAACAAAATGTTAAAACACAGTAATCCATCAAACATTAAAAGCTTCCCTAAACAAGTCTGGTAGTTGTTTTTCTCTTTGATATCTGACGGGAGGAGGTTCCACAGGGCGGGTGCCACCACCGAGAAGGCCCTCTGCCTGGTTCCCTGTAGCTTTGCTTCTCACAATGAGGGAACCGCCAGAAGGCCCTCGGTGCTGGACCTCAGTGTCCGGGCTGAACAATGGGGGTGGAGATGCTCCTTCAGGTATACTGGACCTAGGCATGTTTTTGTGGACACTTTACGCATGTGTATGCATTTTCTTACGCATTACTCTGCTTGAGGACTACATTGCGAAATTCAGAGAAATGCAAATTTGAAAAGAATGGCTGAAAACAATGGTTCTTCATTTTGCTCTGGAAAGTGCAAATTAAACAGGTTTGCTTTTAAATGCAAACTGAATCAAATTGCTCCCACATCCCTAAGCTCAGCTCAACAGCTATCCCGGCTCCCTGTACAACAGCAGCTAATAGATTTACCTGGAATTTATGGAAATAATCCTTTCAGTGTGCTCTGAGCACATATAAAACCCTACAGAGCCCAAAAGGGTTACTGTATTTATCAAACAGTGGCTTGCTTTTAATAAGAAAGGTTCTCGTATGCTACTACAGCAGCAAGAATACTTATTGCGCAGTATTGGAAGACACAAGAACTACCCACTCTGGAAGAATGGCAGATGAAGGTGATGGACTATATGGAATTGGCAACAATGACTGGCAGAATCCGAGACCAGGGAGAAGAGTTGGTGGAAGAAGATTGGAAGAAATTTAAAGACTATTTACAGAAATATTATAAGATTAATGAATGTTAGAATGACATCGGTTGGAGGTTAATGGGTTCTGAGCAACAATGCGGTTAAGTATGAAAAATCTGAATTAAGATAAAGATTAAGATATAGCAAAATATTAAGATAAAGACTAAGATAAGAGAGAGGGAAGGGATTTGCTGATTAAATTTCTAACCTGGAATACAGTGAGGGGAGGTGTGAGGAAGTCTGGGAAATAAGTGAATGCAAGGAATTCTATGAAAATGGAAATGTTTTTATTTGTATTTCTTTTGTTTTTGTATTTTTTTTTGTATTTTTGCATTGTTCTTTTCTCTTTTTTCTTTTTTTTATGTAAAAGCCTTAATAAAAATTATAAATAATAATAAGAAGAAGAAAGGTTCTCAACAGTGTCTCCCTTTTTAATTCAGACAACTGCCCTCTCCGCACCATCAGTAGCAGTCTGTGGGAAGACTATGCGGCAGAGATTTTATTTTTAAATAGCACCTAAAACCCCGTGATTGACGGCCCTAAGATCTCCTGGCAAGTTGCTTGCTTTATTGCTGGGGATAAAAAATTCCATGTATCCTCCATCACACAGAACGTTCATTTCATTGTTTTATGACCCATCTCTATTTCTTCCCGTGTTTGTTATAAATTAGAAATTGATGGTTTTTCGGTTGCTTCTTGAAATCTGAAGAAGACTGCAAAGGGAAGAGGACTTTTATAAACCCCACATGAAGTGGAATTACAGGAGAGATGAGTGTTGGATGTAATCCACTGAGAGCAGTCAAGTGCAACATTCCTTGTTTTCCTAGAGTGGACATGCAAGGGAATGTCTGGTCCAGCTAGTCAAAACTTCCTGCTCCTCCTGGCCTGGAGCATCCTTCCTTGCATGTGACTAGTGGGTGGGTGTGACCTTTCCAGACCTGTTAAAAGGACAAGGCATGCTCCCACTCTCCATCTTTTCCACCTTCCTTTCCTCCTGCAAACTCCCCGGACTGCTAACTGCAGTCATTATGTCAACCCACATATGGGGTAAACCTGTTTTTATACTTTTGTAACTTTGTGGGGCTACCTTTGAAGGTGACCCAGAAACTACAACTAATCCAGAATGCAGAAGCTAGACTGGTGACTGGGAGCAGCCGCCGAGACCACATAACACCAGTCCTGAAAGACCTACATTGGCTCCCAGTACGTTTCTGAGCACAATTCAGTGTTGGTGCTGACCTTGAAAGCCCTAAGTAGCCTCAGTCCAGTAGGCCTGAAGGAGTGTCTCCACCCCCCTTGTTCTGCCCGGACACTGATGGAAGCCAGAGTGCATGAAACACCATTTATCTTCCTGCCACAGTGGTACCTATTGATCTACTTGCACTGGTGTGCTTTCGAACTGCTAGGTTGGCAGGAGCAGGGACCGAGCAACAGGAGCTCACCCCGACGTGGGGATTCGAACCGCCGACCTTCCAATCAGCAAGCCCTAGGCTCTGTGGTTTAACCCACAGCGTCACCCGCGTCCCTTCCCCCAGGCATAGGGCGGTATATAAATTCAATAAATAATACAATAATAAAAATTACTCGGGGTGTGTGTGTTCCAACTCTACGATTCCATGAATTTCGCATGCTGATTTGCATGCTGTGCTTTAAAAAACTTCACCCTGCGTTACAAGGGACTGTGTTGTTGTCGCTGTTGGGATACTGCCAGGGAGACAAAGTCCATCATGACTCCTCGTCGTCTCCGGACGTCCATCGATCTCCTGTAGACATGCAGTATCAGCAATTAGCGACACGAGCTCCAGAAATAGCTTCCCACATTCCAGAGCCGATGCACACTCTATCAGCAGATAATGCACAGCGAAAGATGCGCTCAGGAGAGCATTATTTAGAAGTTTATTTCTGCGTTGATCAGAACAAAGAAAAACATGACTGCCTGCTTCAGTGTTCCGGCAGAGAGAGAGAAACGAAAGCAAAGACACAACAGAAACATCCTGTGAAACAGGAAATACGCAGGCTGTGACACAAACATCCTGCTCCCTTTTAAGGTGGAACGGAAATATCCTAACAGTCGCTACGTAGAAAAGGTTATAGAATCACCTCCCGCACCCGAGAGCCAGCATGGCTGTAGTGGTTAAGAGCGGTGGACTCGTAATCTGGGGAACCGGGTTCACTTCCCCGCTCCTCCACATGCAGCTGCTGGGTGACCTTGGGCCAGTCACACTTCTCTGAAGCCTCTCAGCCCCACTCACCTCACAGAGTGTTTGTTGTGGGGGAGAAAGGGAAAGGAGAATGTTAGCCGCTTTGAGACTCCTTCGGGTAGTGATAAAGCGGGATATCAAATCCAAACTCTTCTTCTTCTTCTTCTTCATTTTAAACAAATGGTGAGGTTTGCAATGGGGAACAAGACCAGCTAAGGCGAAAATGTTCCACGCTCCGAGTGTGGATGAACTACACGCTGCTAATTCAAAAGGATTCCTGCCTATTTTGTAGTAATCCTATGCTGGGCTTCTTGAAGATGCCGATGCGTTCTTACAAGGTTTTCCGCAGCTGAGCTGCATTTGCTAATTAACCCCGGGGGACTCCCAACCCTTTCTAAGTAGAGACACTTAATTCTGGTGGCTGTTGGAGCATATGGCTGCCTCGTGCGTAGGGCTGTTTTCATAGACTCCGGGTGAAAATCTCCACCCCCACCCCCATTCTGTTCCTAATGAAAAGTGTTGCAACAGATGCGCCAAGGTCCGAACCCCAAATTTACCCTATTTTTTGCTCTATAAGACTCACTTTTCCCCTCCTAAAAAGTAAGGGGAAATGTGTGTGCGTCTTAAGGAGCGAATGCAGGCTGCGCAGCTATCCCAGAAGCCAGAACAGCAAGAGGGATCGCTGCTTTCGCTGCGCAGCGATCCCTCTTGCTCTTCTGGCTTCTGAGATTCAGAATATTTTTTTTCTTGTTTTCCTCCTCCAAAAACTAGGTGCTTCTTGTGGTCTGGTGCGTCTTATAGAGTGAAAAATACGGTACTTACAGTCATACTTGCTTCAGGATAAATCTTTCCAGGTTGCGTCCCACGGCGACCCGGAAGTACCGGAAAGGGTTACTTCCGGGTTTTGCCGCTCGAGCATGCGCAGACGCTCAAAATGACGTCATGCGCAGAAGTGGCGAATCGTGACCCTCGCACGCGGGTTGCATTCTGCTCATGTTGCGAATGGGGCTCCGGAACGGATCCGGTTCGCAACCAGAGGTACCACTGTATTTATTTTATTTACTAAATCTGCACGCTGCCCTTCACCCGAAGATCACAAGGCTGTTCCCAAATTGTCACCAGGGACCCCAAAATCCACCTTCCCCATGCTTCTGTGGTGTCAAGGCAGCGGTCAGCAAAGACTCACAAGGTGTCCGGGAAATTAACTCTTTATTCAGGCCTTGTGTGCACGTCAAGTCGTCCCAGTCGGTCTTGCCAGAGCGCATGAATTCCTGTTTACCTGTTTTACCAGTGGTACCTATTTATCTGGTAAAATAGGTAAACAGGAATTCATGCGCTCTGGCAACCAGTGGTACCTATTTATCTATGCAGGTGGCGCTGTGGGTTAAAGCCTCAGTGCCTAGGGCTTGCCGATCAAGAGGTCGGTGGTTCGAATCCCCGCGGCGGGGTGCGCTCCCGTTGTTTGGTCCCAGCGCCTGCCAACCTAGCAGTTCGAAAGCACTCTCGGGTGCAAGTAGATAAATAGGGACCGCTTACTAGCGGGAAGGTAAATGGCGTTTCCGTGTGCGGCTCTGGCTCGCCAGAGCAGCGATGTCACGCTGGCCACGTGACCCGGAAGTGTCTGCGGACAGTGCTGGCCCTCGGCCTCTTTGAGTGAGATGGGCGCACAACCCTAGAGTCTGTCAAGACTGGCCCGTACGGGCAGGGGTACCTTTACCTTTTTACCTATTTATCTACTTGCACTGGCATGCTTTTGAACTGCTAGGTTGGCAGGAGCTGGGACCGAGCAACGGGAGCTCACCCCGTCGCGGGGATTCGAACCACCGACCTTCCGATCAGCAAGCCCAAGAGACTCAGTGGTTTAGACCACAGCGCCACCCGCGTCCAAAGGGTTGTGGTGGTTTTGGTATGCAAAACATGCATATATCTGGATAATTCTGCACTAAAAGGCTGATGGATTTGCACCTAGGCCTCCACCCCTCCCAAAAAACACTCCTCAAAAAACACAAATCTCAGTTGTACGGGTGTATGTATATATCTCCATTTTAACTCTTGAGCTATTGCTGCAATCTGCTCCAATTGTATATTTTATCTTTATGATAATATTTGTGTGTGTGTGTTTTTATTGTTGTTTCTATTGTGTTATGTTACGCGAGCTGGTCTTTGACCATAATAAATTATCTATCTATCCCAGGGGTCTGCAACCTTTAAGACAAAAAGAGCCACTTGGACCCGTTTCCGAAGGAAAAAAAACTGGGAGCCGCAAAACTCGTCATTATAAAAATAACTTTTTTGTCACTTTTTTATTATTTCTTTGTTTGACCCCTCAGAATTACTCCTCCTCATAGAAATAAACGTTAAATTAACAAGTTACCTTTTTTGTGTGTGTGTTCTTCACTCCCCTTCAAAACAGTGACCAGCGTACATGCCCCCTTTCAATGCAGTGACCAGCGTACATGCCCCTTACAATGTAGCGGGCGGGCGGGCGGGAAGGTGACGTCGGGACGGTGTGTGACTAACGCACGCACCACCCCCATGCGACGTCACAGCCAGTACAGCGCCCGCCACAGTGGGGAGTGTCTGGGCGCACAATGCGCCTCCTCCCCTCGCTAGTATCTGCTCCGGAGCCGCGGCAAAGGTGTAAAAGAGCCACATGCGGCTCCGGAGCCGCGGGTTGCAGACCCCTGATCTATCCACTCCTCTGTAGAATGTTGTGGAAATCTGGAGAACGTTGTGGAAATCTGGAAAAGGAAAAAACCGAAAGTGGCGTGTTGTGTCCCTTGCTGGCGGTTGGCCTTGAATACACTCCCTGGGGCTCCAATTCAGCCTAGTCTATCTCCCGCTATCCCCTCTCCTGTCTTCCTGCTCCTGCTCCCTTGTTCCTCTCCTTCCAACAACCAACCTTCTCCAAGGACACCCTGTCAGGCTCGTTTTGAAGGCTCCTCAGCCTGGGCTCCTCCTGCCGCCCGACTCCTCTCGCCTCCCTTCTCCTTTGGGTGGTGAATAATTAATTTTCCCATCAGAAGGAAAGCTCTCGCTCACCACCCCCGGTGCCACGCCAGCCAGTCACCCACACCTTCCCCATTAATCTTTCAGAGCTTCTGCGAAAACGCTCGCCTGCAAAGGGTGGGGTGGAGACACAAAGGAAATGGGGGGAGAGATCGATTGTCACCGGGCGCGGTGGACGGCGGTGATCAAAGGTGCCTCTGAACATCCATGCTGTGTCTATGGCTGGCAAACTAGTAGGCCTACAGCTTGCCTGGGTACTTCAAGATGTGGATCCTTATATTACCCTAAAGGTAAAGGGTAAAGGGACCCCTGCCCGTACGGGCCAGTCTTGACAGACTCTAGGGTTGTGCACCCATCTCACTCAAGAGGCCGGGGGCCAGCGCTGCCCGAAGACACTTCCGGGTCACGTGGCCAGCGTGACAAGCTGCATCTGGCGAGCCAGAGCCACACACGGAAACGCCGTTTACCTTCCCGCTAGTAAGCGGTCCCTATTTATCTACTTGCACCCAGGGGTGCTTTCGAACTGCTAGGTTGGCAGGCGCTGGGACCGAACAGCGGGAGTGCACCCCGCCGCGGGGATTCGAACCGCCGACCTTTCGATTGGCAAGCCCTAGGCACTGAGGCTTTAACCCACAGCGCCACCCGCGTCCCTGTATTACCCTACAGGTTGCTAAATTCCTAACAGCCGTCCTCTCGTATAAGAGACGGAATGGAATGTTAGCTGATTATTGATAGATATAAGAATTTTTTTATAATGACATTAGATATTGATTTTAGTGTAGTGCTTAAAAATTTTAACCTTAATTTTAAACTTTTCTTATAATGGCTAATATATGTCCTTGTGAGTTGTGAACGGTGTTATACTATGTGTGATTTGTACGAGTCCGCTGTTTTATTTGATTTGTTTTGTTCTGTGTGTTGTGTTCCAATATGGGCGTGAAGCCGAATAAACATATGATTGATGATTGTCTAAGCAGAAAAGGCAGCTGGAAATGGACGGCCGGCCGAATCCTAACAGGAAACCGTCCGTCAGGACCTTTCTTCCTAAAGATAGCTGTTGCTACTGCGCTTGGTCTCATCAGAGACTCATTGCACCCCAGTAGGAGGACTCTTGTCACCCCCTGAAGCCACTTGAAAGCCCAGTTGCTCCTCCCTATTCCTGCCCCACCCCCCAGATTCTCGGTAGTGAAGTAGGGCCTTCTTGGTAGTGGCGCCCGCCCTGTGGAACGCCCTCCCACCAGATGTCAAAGAGAAAAATAACTACCAAACTTTTAGAAGACATCTGAAGGCAGCCCTGTTTAGGGAAGCCTTTAATGTTTAAGAGGTTATTGTATTTTAGTGTTTTGTTGGAAGCTGCCCAGAGTGGCTGGGGAAACCTAGCCAGATGGGTGGGGTATTATTATTATTATTATTATTATTATTATTGTGGTACCTCAGGTTAAGAACTTAATTTGTTCTGGAGGTCCGTTCTTAACCTGAAACTGTTCTTAACCTGAGGTACCACTTTAGCTAATGGGGCCTCCCGCTGCTGCCGCTGTGCAATTTCTGTTCTCATCCTGAAGCAAAGCTCTTAACCTAACGTACTATTTCTCTGTTAGAGGAGTCTGTAACCTGAAGCATCTGAAACTCAAGGGTCTGTAACCCAAGGTACCACTGTATTATTATTATTATTATTATGAGTCAGAATCTCCTTTATTGTAACTTGAAGCCATTGGTTCGGGTCCTACATTTCAGAGCAATACTAAACAAGCTTGTTCCCTCCTCCACGTGACAGCCCTTCAAATATTTGAAGATGGCTATCGTATCTCCTCTCTGTCTCTTCTTTTCCAGGCTAAGCATACCCAGATCCTTCAACCGTTCCTCATCAGGCTTGGTTTCCAGACCCTGGATCATCTCGGTTTCCCTCCTCTGCACACCTTCCAGCTTGTCAACATCCATCTTAAATTGTGATGCCCAGAACTGGTCTGAGGCCTGAGGCGGTACTATAAATCAGTAACTCGATAAAAGGAGAAATGAGACCAACAAAAACCAAGGCACATGTAGGCTTCAGATCTTAAAAGGTCCACAGCCACTGGATGTGGTTTGACCAAGGCAAAAGAACAGGCCTTAAGATATTTTAAGATGACTCTCATATCTCCTCTCAGTTTCCTCTTTCCCAAGCTGAACATACCCAGCTCCTTCAACCGTTCCTCATCAGGCTTGCTTTCCACACCCTTGATCATCTTGGTCTCCCTCCTCTGCCCACCTTCCAGCTGGTCAACATCCTTCTTAAATTGTGGTGCCCAGAATTGGACATAGTATTCCAGGTGGGGTCATAGAATCATAGAATCATAGAGTTGGAAGAGACCACAAGGGCCTCCTCTTGCTAGAACTATGGAAGGAAAAAAGGAAAGGGGACCCCTGACCGTTAGGTCCAGTCATGGCCGACTCTGGGGTTGCGGCACTCATCTCGCTTTGCTGGCCGAGGGAGCCGGCGTACAGCTTCCGGGTCATGTGGCCAGCAGGACTAAGCCGCTTCTGGCGAACCAGAGCAGCGCACGGAAACGCCGTTTACCTTCCCGCCGGAGTGGTACCTATTTATCTACTTGCACTGGCGTGCTTCCGAACTGCTAGGTTGGCAGGAGCAGGGACCGAGCAACAGGAGCTCACCTCGTCACAGGGATTCGAACCGCCGACCTTCTGATCGGCAGGTCCTAGGCTCTGTGGTTTAACCCACAGCGCCACCCACATCTCTAGAACTATGGAAAGGTGGTACACAAATAAAATGATGGTGATGGTTTTGTTGTGTTAAAGGCTCTTTTTCCTTTTATTCTGCTGTTGCGCATAGGCAAGGGCCTCCTCACAAAGACCAACACCCTGGTGCTCAGGCAAGAAGCCAATGTCCACCTTCTCTCTCACTGCAGAGCTTGTCAAACAGCTTCAGCCAATATGGGAACCAAGAAGTTGGAGTCATGTGATTCAGCAGCAAGCCTCTCCTTTTGTCCTTATGTTCATTGTCAAGTAGATCTGTCTTCTTTTAAAAAAAGAAGTGGCTTAATTTTTATAATATCAGGTTAATAATAAAGTGTTTTTCCCATGTGTAGGAGGGTTCGAAATAAAGACTAGGCTGCTCTGTCAGATCCAAATTCCCCAGCTGCTCAAATCAGTCTTGTGGCACCTCAGAAGAAGACCTTCTTCCTTGTTGTTGTTGTTGTTTAGTCGTTTAGTCGTGTCCGCCTCTTCGTGACCCCCTGGACCAGAGCACGCCAGGCACTCCTGTCTTCCACTGCCACCCGCAGTTTGGTCAAACTCATGCTGGTAGCTTCGAAGACACTATCCAACCATCTCGTCCTCTGTCGTCCCCTTCTCCTTGTGCCCTCCATCTTTCCCAACATCAGGGTCTTTCCAGGGAGTCTTCTCTTCTCACGAGGTGGCCAAAGTATTGGAGCCTCAGCTTCAGGATCTGTCCTTCCAGTGAGCACTCAGGGCTGATTTCCTTCAGAATGGAGAGGTTAGATCTTCTTGCAGTCCTTCTATCTTAGTTTTCTTAATTTGCTTTGGATTCATGGTCGCCTTCGCTCGCCCAGCCCTGTTCCCAGTGGACGCCCTCCAAACTCAACAGAGCACAAATCGCTAGCCGTGCTCCCAAAGCTTTCTCTCCCTGCCTGTGTTGCCTTAGATACATTTGGGGGCAAAAATGTGATCCTCTCGGCTTCCCCCTTTCTTCTGCTTTCCAGCAAGGCTCCAGAGTTAGCCACGCTTGAGGTGGCTGCCACAATCGATGTCCCTTTCGCAAGCAGGCTCTCTTCAAGCTGTCTCTCTGGGTCTCGTGCCATCCCAGCCACCGCTGCTTTGAGGGCCTGGGAACTTGGGCTCCAAAAGAGCCTTACCAGGGGAGAGGGTTGCAGATGCGCCAAGGGGTGTGCATATGTGTGTGTGTGTGTGGTTTGTGTGTGTGTGTGAGAGAGAGAGAGAAGGGATGGTTCGAAAGGCCACAAAACCAAGCAAAATACAGAAGTAGGCCATTGGACAAGATCCATAATAATATAATGTTTTATACATAAACAGAGCCTAGGACTTGCCGATCAGAAGGTCGGCGGTTCGAATCCCCGCGACGGGGTGAGCTCCCATTGCTCGGTCCCTGCTCCCGCCAACCTAGCAGTTCGAAAGCACATCAAAGTGCAAGTAGATAAATAGGTACCGATCCGGCGGGAGGGTAAACGGCGTCTCCATGCGCTGCTCTGGTTTGCCAGAAGCGGCTTAGTCATGCTGGCCACATGACCCGGAAGCTGTACACCGGCTCCCTCAGCCAGTAAAATGAGATGAGCGCAGCAACCCCAGAGTCATCCACGACTTGACCTAACGGTCAGGGGTCCCTTTACCTTTACCTAATATAATCAGATGGCACTTTGCTCCGTCTTCCTGGCATTTCCTTTCCTGTCAATTCTTGCATTTTGTGTGATCTTTCAGACAATGCAAAAGGCACTTCTGGAAATTGAGTGTTAATTGTTTTGTCAGGGGGAGCAATCAGTTAACTCAGAAAAACAGGGGAGCTTTGCTTTGTAATTTTCACGATCGCACTCTTGCCCCTCGGGGGATGAAATTTGCCCTGGCATCCTGGCGTACAGTTAAAATTGGGCAATGCATGGCAGCATATTCACCCCAAAGCCACGACCCATACATGAAAGAGGTGGATCTCAGTAGTTAACCACATAAAGATCGGCTTTATTGGGCAAATAATAATAATAAATTTATACCCCACCCATCTGGCTGGGTTTCCCCAGCCACTCTGGGCAGCTCCCAACAGAATAAAAAAGGGATAAACTCTCAAACATTAGAAACTTCCCCAAACAGGGCTGCCTTCAGATATCATCTAAAACTCAGGTAGTTGTTTATTTCCTTGACATCTGATGGGAGGGTGTTCCACAGGGTGGGCGCCAACACTGAGAAGGCCCTCTGGCTGGTTCCCTGTAGCTTTGCTTCTCACAGTGAGGGAACCGCCAGAAGGTCCTCGGTGCTGGACCTCAGTGTCTGGGCAGAATGATGGGGATGGAGACGCTCCTTCAGGTATACTGGACCGAGGCCATTTAGGGCTTTCAAGGTCAGCACCAACACTTTGAATTGTGCTTGGAAACATACTGGGAGCCAATGTAGGTCTTTCAGGACCGGTGTTATGTGGTCCTGGCGGCCGCTCCCAGTCACCTGTCTAGCTGCTGCAATCTGGATTAGTTGTCGTTCCCAGGTAACCTTCAAAGGTAGCCCCACGTAGAGCGCATGGGAGTAGTCCAAGCGGGAGACAACCAGAGCATGCACCACTCTGGCGAGACATAGTCTAATGTTGGTTTGTGCGCTTGACCTAAGGGTAAGAAAAGCACAATGGTCATTCTCAGCAACAGAACATCAACCCCACTGCCAACCCGTACCCTCCCCACCCACCCAGCATCCATGTACTCCACTGGCATGTGCAGGGTCCCAATCCATACGTTTACTCAAGGATGTGTGCGGCAATGGGCACACATGAAGTCCCTTCACATACTGCCCAAGCGTTTAGGCCATGGGGAGCACAACTGTAGCAGACGTTGGCTGTGGGGACCCTATTTTGCATGGTCTTAGGGCACGGTGGGGGTCTCCAAGCCCCACTTGCTTTCTCCTTTAGGCAGTCACTTGACCTCAAAAGTTGTATCCAGCAAATTGCCATATCTATCTGTATCTATCTATCTATCTATCATCTATCTCTATCTATCTATCTATCTATCTATCTATCTATCTATCATCTATCTATCTATCTATCATCTATCTATCTATCATCTATAATCTATCATCATCTATCATCTATCTATATCTATCTATCTATCTATCTATCTATCTATCTATCTATCTATCTATCATCTATCTATATCTATCATCTATCTATCTATCATCATCATCATCTATCTATTTATCATCTATCTATCTATCTATCTATCTATCTATCTATCATCTATACAGTGGTACCTCAGTTTACATACGCTTCAGGTTACATATGCTTCAGGTTACAGACTCCGCTAACCCAGAAATAGTACCTCGGGTTAAGAACTTTGCTTCAGGATGAGGACAGAAATCGTGCTCCGGCGGCACGGCAGCAGCAGGAGGCCCCATTAGCTAAAGTGGTGCTTCAGGTTAAGAACAGTTTCAGGTTACGAACGGACCTCCGGAACGAATTAACCTGAGGTACCACTGTATATCTAGCTAGCTAGCTATCATCTATCTATCTATATCTATCTATCATCTGTCTATCTATCCTCTATCTATCATCTATCTATCTATCTATCTATCTATCTATCTATCTATCTATCATCTATCTATCATCTATCTATCTATCTATCTATCTATATATCTATCTATCTATCATCTATCTATCTATCGATCGATCGCTATCTAGGTATCTAGCTATCATCTATCTAGCTATCATCTATCTATCTATCTATCTATCTATCTATCTATCTATCTATCTATCATCTATCTATCTATCATCTAGCTATCATCTATCTATCTATCTATCATCTATCTATCATCTATCTATCATCTATCTATCTATCTATCTATCTATCTATCTATCTATCTATATCTATCATCTATCTATATCTATCTCAGGCTAACGCTGGGTTTTGTTTGCTGTTAATTGCAAGCTTTTAAAAGTATTTCTTGCAACCCAGAACTGCATAGAAACCCATCTCTCTCACATACAGAGGTGATGCCAGAACCCTCCCCCCCCCGCCCCACCCCCGGTTGCTTAACGAAGGAATATTTATCAGCGAGGTTCAAAAAGGATTCAAAGGAGCTTTGCTTTTGAAGTTGATATTTCTCCCACCCCGCCTCCCCGCCTCCCCACCCCCCACTCAAAAATTATAATAAAATCTCCAAAGAGCATTTTTCAGCAAGACAAATATGAAGCAAGGATGGGTTACTTTCTTGAAAATTAATTATGTATTCAGATGCAAATATTGGGGAGGGGGGGAGAGGTATGCTAATGCTGTCGCCTTTGATTATAGAAGACAGAAAAAAAGACTCTAGATCTTTGGCTGGTTTCCCTGAGTTTAAAAAGAGTTTCCTTACAACAGACACTTTTGTCCCCGGGTTTCTCCCTGTCAGTATGGCGCCCCTCCCCACAGCACCCCAACCCCAAGTTGGCACACTAGCTGCCGCCACTGCGAAGGAGGGTCTTTAGACTCCGTTGTCGGGTTCAAGTGGAAATGATGCCATTGGCTGCAAGGGAAACTGAGCTGCGTCGAGCCAAACCCTTGAGAAAGGCATAGGGAACAATGGCAGCTGCTCAGAACAGTGGCTACTGGGTGACTTGCCAGGCTGAGGTGGTTGGTTTTTTTGGGGTAGTTTAAAGCCTTTGCCTCCCTCCTCAATGCTAGGTATACAATGAATGGGAAGAATCAACAGAACCACTCTGTTCTGCCTTGGTCAGACCCAAGAACGCAGTGGATGTAGTCTACCTTGATTTCAGCAAGGCATTTGACAAGGTGCCCCATGATATTCTTGTAAAGAAGCTGGTAAAATGCAGTCTTGACTATGCTACCACTCAGTGGATTTGTAACTGGCTGACTGACCGAACCCAAAGGGTGCTCATCAATGGTTCCTCTTCATCCTGGAGAAGAGTGACTAGTGGGGTGCCACAGGGTTCTGTCTTGGGCCCGGTCTTATTCAACATCTTTATCAACGACTTGGATGATGGACTCAAGAGCATCCTGATCAAATTTGCAGATGACACCAAACTGGGAGGGGTGGCTAACACCCCAGAGGACAGGATCACACTTCAAAATGACCTTGACAGATTAGAGAACTGGGCAAAAACAAACAAGATGCATTTTAACAGGGAGAAATGTAAAGTATTGCACTTGGGCAAAAAAAATGAGAGGCACAAATACAGGATGGGTGACACCTGGCTTGAGAGCAGTACATGTGAAAAGGATCTAGGAGTCTTGGTTGACCACAAACTTGACATGAGCCAACAGTGTGATGCGGCAGCTAAAAAAGCCAGTGCAATTCTGGGCTGCATCAATAGGAGTATAGCATCTAGATCAAGGGAAGTAATAATACCACTGTCTTCTGCTCTGGTCAGACCTCACCTGGAGTATTGTGTCCAGTTCTGGGCACCACAGTTCAAGAAGGACACTGACAAACTGGAACGTGTCCAGAGGAGGGCAACCAAAATGGTCAAAGGCCTGGAAACGATGCCTTATGAGGAACGGCTAAGGGAGCTGGGCATGTTTAGTCTGGAGAAGAGGAGGTTAAGGGGTGATATGATAGCCATGTTCAAATATATAAAAGGATGTCACACAGAGGAAGGAGAAAGGTTGTTTTCTGCTGCTCCAGAGAAGCGGACACGGAGCAATGGATCCAAACTACAAGAAAGAAGATTCCACCTAAACATTAGGAAGAACTTCCTGACAGTAAGAGCTGTTTGACAGTGGAATTTGCTGCCAAGGAGTGTGGTGGAGTCTCCTTCTTTGGAGGTCTTTAAGCAGAGGCTTGACAACCATATGTCAGGAGTGCTCTGATGGTGTTTCCTGCTTGGCAGGGGGTTGGACTCGATGGCCCTTGTGGTCTCTTCCAACTCTAGGATTCTATGATTCTATGATTCTAAGATGTCAGTCTGTACCTGTGCAAGATCTCAAAGTAGCTGTCTTATTAGAAAAGAATTTCAGAAATAGACTGGAAAGAGAAGTTGCTGAATTGCAACTTATTACCAAATTTTAAACCATGGAGAGACCTGGTCTGAATAGAGACATTGGATTCTTACCTCATTATACATGATAAAGCTATTTTTACCCATATCACCCCTTGCTTTTTCCTGTAAGACCAATTGCAGTTGTTAACAGTCCCCAGAGCCGTCCGCGACTGGAATTAACGGTCAGGGGTCCCTTTACCTTTTAAAAGAGGGAGAGAGACAGACCAAAATTAACAGAGTCACCTGTTATGTATTCAGTGGTCTGTGTTTGCCTGATTCTGAGGATTCTGAGCTCCTGTGTTCTGGTTCGATACATGATGTCCAATCACAGAACATTTCAGGATTTGGGCCTCTTGCCATTGGCCCTTGAGTCGTGATTCGCAGCTTGGAAGTTTAGACAGCCAATCACGTTGGGAGTGGGAGTGGCCCAGGCTTCCGGGAATGTATATAAGCAGCTGCTTTGCCCCAGTTTCCCAGTTATGTAGTTCAATAAAGGTTCTTGCTGTTATCACTGTGTCTTGCCTCATGGAAACCAACCTACATGTCACCCCACCCCCACTTCTTAATTGTGCACCCCCCCATCTTTCCATTCATTTTTTAAAAAAATAATATTTATTAGATATTTTATAATTATAAAAAAACAATGAAAAAAACAATACATGGATTCAACAAACAATACATCAACAATAAAAAAAATACAATACAACATAAAACAAAAAACAAAAACACACATCCAAATTTTATATCTATATCTTTCATTAGCTTATTTCCTCGACTTCCTCGCACCTCCCTTTTTTGTATTCTAGTTCAAATTAACTGGTTCAACAAATCCTTTCCCTCTTCTTCAATTTTTTGTTCTATGATTTCTCCTAACACAATTTAACTTTAAATTTTCCACTTTAACACATTAACACTTAATATTCATATAACTCTTAATAACACTTCTGCTAAAACCATGTAACTTCTTTCCAATATTCTTCTAACATTCATTAATTTTGCAATATTTCTGTAAATATACTTTAATTTTTTTCCAGTCTTCTTCCATCGACTCTTCTCCCTGGTCTCGGATTCTGCCGGTCATTTCCGCCATTCCCATGTAGTCCATCAGTTTCATCTGCCATTCTTCCCGGGTGGGTAGTTCTTGTGTCTTCCAACCCCATCTTTCCATTCAGAACTACCAGGGGAGGTGAATGAAAACAAGGAACAAGTGAGCGAGAAAACCCCTCCTCTTATCTGATGCATTCAAATAAAGCAGATATTGTGGCGTTAGAGCAAAAGCTTCTCCTCTACTGGGGTCATTAGACTGTCACACCTTTAACAAACCATTTTGCTCCCAATTGCTTTAATGGGGGTCTAATATACTCCTGTGTGCTTTTAGCAGGAGCTCAAATTACCGTATTTTTTGCTCTATAAGACTCACTGTTTCCCTCCTAAAAAGTAAGGGGAAATGTGTGTGCGTCTTATGGAGCGAATGCAGGCTGCGCAGCTATCCCAGAAGCCAGAACAGCAAGAGGGATCGCTGCTTTCACTGCGCAGCAATCCCTCATGCTGTTCTGGCTTCTGAGATTCAGAATTTTTTTTCTCTTGTTTTCCTCCTCCAAAAACTAGGTGCGTCTTGTGGTCTGGTGCGTCTTATAGAGCGAAAAATACGGTAAACACACAATTAGGGGAATCTGAAAAAGGATAAGCTTAGAACATTATTGTTGCGCAAAGGGCCACGGACTAAGCCCTGCTCCCTGTTGCAAACTTGTGAATCTTCTGTAGCTCCAGTTTTCAACAGCTTGGCTTCTGAAGCGAGAATGCATTCGCCAATTGATATTCAGAATTCCTATTTCCTTTAAAAAGAAGGAGGAAGTTTTACTTTTGCTGTGGATCTAGATGTAAGGGAAACAGACTTACATGGTGCCTTCAAAGCATTGAAATAATCCTTACAACTCCCAGATTCCTTTCTCTCACCCTCCAGACCACCCAGTGAGTAAGATCATAATCGGAGGATCTCCTCTGGGCGAACCTGCCATCTCAAGTGTGGTGGGCGAGACAAGGCGAGGCGTTCTCTTCGGTTTTGAACCTTTCAATCGCTTTCTTTGAAGAGAATGCATTGATATCCTTCCAATTCCAAGTGAAGACTCCTTAATCTTCTGAGACTCTGTTGCTCTTGTAGGAGTTGGGACTCAATGAGGCTTACTTCTAAGTAGGCAAGCACTGGGCTGCCCTGTGAGTTGTTGCTGGAGTCCATCTCTCTTGAGAGACAATGTGAAGGAATGACCGCTCCCCGCGTAAAAGGGGGGCCGACCTTTGCGTGGATGTGTGCAGCCCCTTGATCTGGAGCGGCTCCATCAGCATAAGCTTGGCTTCGCCTTCCCTCAGGTGGGATACCTGGAGGTCTCCACCTACCCCACTCAGCTGTCCAATCCCACCTGGGAAATGTGTGTGCGTCTTATGGAGTGAATGCAGGCTGCGCAGCTATCCCAGAAGCCAGAACAGCAAGAGGGATTGCTGCTTTCACTGCGCAGCGATCCCTCTTGCTGTTCTGGCTTCTGAGAATATATTTTTTCTTGTTTTCCTCCTCCAAAAACTAGGTGCGTCTTATGGTCTGGTGCGTCTTATAGAGCGAAAAATACGGTATTTATCCAGTGTGAAACATATATACCTCTCCATTGTCAAAACCTCTAAGTGGAATTTCTTCCCCAACTTTAACTTGGAGCTAGTCTGAGGCTTTGAGCTGCTCTGTTGTTCATTAATTGATTTGTGTGTGTGTGTGTGTCTTGTTTCCTGCTGTGGTCGGGCACCACCTGGAGTCTTATGTTCAGTTCTGAGCACCACAGTTCAAGAAAAATATCAACAAGCCAGGAAACGTGGAGGATGCGAACCTGCTGGGGAACATGCCAGGCCTCCCTGCCGCTCCTTCTTCCCAGCCAATGCCCTTATTTTGCACAGTATGGTTCCCATCCCTCAATTGACTTGTTAGGTAGGTATTCAGCACACAGTTCAGACAGGCAAGGGGATTTTATAACTGAGTTGACAGGCACCTGGAAGCATCATTGGGTTAAGGGCACACTTGAGTTCCCTTCTTCATTTTAAAATAATTTTTATTTGACTTTACAAATTCATTCCCCATGACGGGGTGAGCTCCCGTTGCTCGGTCTCTGCTCCTGCCCACCTAGCAGTTTGAAAGCACGTCTTGTGCAAGTAGATAAATAGGTACCACTCCAGTGGGAAAGTAAACGGCGTTTCCGTGCACTGCTGTGGTTTGCCAGAAGCGGCTTAGTTATTCTGGCCACATGACCCAAAAGCTGTATGCCGGCTCCCTCGGCCAATAAAGCGAGATGAGTGCCGCAACCCCAGAGTCGTCTGTGACTGGACCTAATGGTCAGGGGTCCCTTTACCTTTACTATATTAGAGAATTTACAAGTGCACATATTTTGTTTTTGTTGTACTAAATTATGTATATTATGCAATAAGAATTGCAGTGCTCTCTAGTACAGTGGTACCTCAGGTTAAGTACTTAATTCATTCCGGAGGTCCGTACTTAACCTGAAACTGTTCTTAACCTGAAGCACCACTTTAGCTAATGGGGCCTCCTGCTGCCGCCGCGCCGCTGGAGCCCAGTTTCTGTTCTCATCCTGAAGCAAAGTTCTTAACCTGAAGCACTATTTCTGGGTTAGCGGGGTCTGTAACCTGAAGCGTATGTAACCTGAGGTACCACTGTACTAAATTATGTATATTATACAATAAGAATTGCAGTGCTATCTAGTATACTGGCCTTTGTGTTGCTTGTGTTGTTTGTTGTGTTAAGTTTGCAACACAGGGGTTTGTTGTTCTATCATTGCTTCACAAGCTGCAGGGAAAAGTACGCCCCCCTTTTCAGATTAAGCTTTGCCCCCCCTTTCCTTGAGCGCTCTCTCACACACACACTAATCCCCCCGACACACCGCACCCTGAGAGACAAATTACTCTTCGCTTCTGATTTCTGAACGAGATTTGGGCTCCCTCAGCATCTCTTCAATCACAAAAGTCCCCCCCCCACCTTACTGTAAAGAGATTTACCAGGGAAGCTTTAAAGACGAGGAGGCCGGGGAAGGGGGTGGAGGATGAGTCGAGAAGAAGCAAAAATAGCCGCGTTCCCATTTTGTGACTTCTCTGCTTGTCCCCATTACCTCCCTCTCTTCCCACCCCACCGGGTGGCCCTGGTTTCTTTTGACCCCGGGAACAAACATGAAAAGTTCGCCCCGCAGGGAGGGTTGCTGGTGTCGTTCTGCAGCCTAAATAAAAAAACCAAAGAGCAGGATGTCTTCTTTTGCGGTAAAACCTCAGATCCAGCTGCTCTGCCACTGAACTATGGCCTATCCCTTAAGAAGAAAGTGAGACGCTAGTTCTCAAGATTCAGAGTGAAGGGCTGATTTCAGTAGGAACATAGGCACATAGTGTAATAAGAATTTTAAGGTCTTAAAAAAGGTAAAGGGACCCCTGACCATTAGGTCCAGTCGTGAGCGACTCTGGGGTTGCGGCGCTCATCTCGCTTTATTGGCCGAGGGAGCCGGCGTACAGCTTCCGCGTCATGTGGCCAGCAGGACTAAGCTGCTTCTGGCGAACCAGAACAGTGCACGGAACAGCGTTTACCTTCCCGCGGGAGTGGTACCTATTTATCTACTTGTGCCAGCGTGCTTTTGAACTGCTAGGTTGGCAGGAGCAGGGACCGAGCAACGGGAGCTCACTCCATCACAGGGATTCGAACTGCCGACCTTCTTATCAGCAAGCCCTAGGCTCTGTGGTTTAACCCACAGCACCACCCGGGTCCCTTTGCAACCGTGCCCCACTCCAAAAAAAGAAGAAGAACCCTACAGAAAATGAAACCCCTCTCATTGTTCCACAAGAGGAAATATTGTGCAAGAGATTTCTTTTCCAAGGCATCACAACGCTGGGTTCAAACCCACAACCCTGAGATTCTCACGCTCTACCTGCGGAGCTATCCCTTATGCAGCCTCCAGGACCCAGTGGCCCGTGGAGAGGACTGCATGCGTATCCCATGTCAGCCCTACTCAGTGTAGACCCACTGGAAATAATGAACATGGCTAACTTTTGCCCATCAATTTCAACAGGCCTACTCTAAGTAGGGCTTCGATTGGATACTACCCAGGCTCGGAGTTTTTAAATGGATTTATTGAAGCTTCGAGAATTCTCCCTAGATTCTGGAGTCCTGAATTAGCTGGTCTTGTTCCCCATGTGTGTTGGGGGAGGCAAACGCCTATTGTTCTGCCGTTCTATTTCTGAATTTTCAGCAGAGTTCTGCAGGTGCGAATCTTGCCCAAACTAGGGCTGGATGAAACCATCTGTTTCAGGTCCATGCCATTTTTGCACATGTTCCTCAGTCAGTGCATTCTGTTTTGTTTCCACCTTAATACACTGATTAAATCACATTTAAAGACACATTTAAATTAATAGGATAATAGAATTTCAGAGTCGGGAGGGAGTGCTGAGGGTCATCGAGTCCAACCCCCTGCAATGTAGGAATCACAGCTCAAGAATCCCTGACAGATGGCCACCCAACCTCCAAGTGCTTGTGGAACATGGACCACTTATAAACACCATCTCCAGCTCCTCGGAAAAGTCCATCAACGGTGTCTCTGAAAAATTTTACACATCACTTGGGAAGATAGGCAAAGAGATGTCAGTGTACTGGAAGAAGCAAAGATCACCCGTGTCAAAGAAATGATTCTTCAACATCAACCTCGTTGGACTGGTCATGTTGTGCGGATGCCTGATGATCGTCTTCCAAAGCAACTCCTCTATTCCGAACTTAAAAATGGGAAGCGTAATGCTGGTGGTCAACAAAGGAGGTTTAAAGACTCTCTCAAGGCAAATCTTTAAAAATGTAGTATAAACACTGACAAGTGGGAAACACTGGCCTGCGAGCGCTCCAGTTGGAGAACAGCCTTTACCAAAGGTGTCATGGGCTTTGAAGACACTTGAACTCAGTGTCTTCAAACTTGAACGCAAGGGAGAAACTGTTAGGATATTTCCGTTCCACCTTAAAAGGGAGCAGGATGTTTGTGTCACAGCCAGCGCATTTCCTGTCTCACAGGATGTTTCTGTTGTGTCTTTGCTTTTGTTTCTCTCACTGCCGGAAACTCTCAAGCAGGCAGTCATGGTTTTTCTTTGTTCTGATCAACGCTGAATAAACTTGTAAATCATGCTCTCCTGGGTGCATCTTTCACTGTGCTTTATCTGCTGATAGAGCGTGCATCGGCTCTAGAATGTGGGAAGCTATTTCTAGAGCTCCTGTTGCTAATTGCTGATACTGCGTGTCTACGGGAGATCGATGGACGTCCGGAGACGACGTGGAGTCAAGATGGACTTTGTCTCCCTGGCAGTATCCCAACAGAAACGTGCTAAGAGGAAGGCACGCTTGGCAAATTCACACCATGATCAACTCCCGCCCGGAAACCTATGTCCCCAATGTGGCACGACTTGTGGATCCAGAATTGGCCTCCACAGTCACTTACAGACTCATGGTGGAAGACATTATGGAAGACAATCTTACTCGGCTACGAGGGATCACAGAAGAAGAAGAAGAAGAAGAAGAAGAAGAAGAAGAAGAAGAAGAAGAGGAAGAAGAAGAAGAAGAAGAAGAAGAAGAAGAAGAAGAAGAAGAAGAAGAAGAAGAAACCTTCAAGGAAGGAGAGTCCACCACCTTCCAAGGGAGTCTTCTTGCAATGGCCATGTTTTATAATTCCCAACGCGATCAAAGGGAGTCCATTTCAGCTTTTACCACCAGAAAGTTCTTCCTAAATGTTCAGTCAGAATCTCCTTTCTTTGTTATTTGAATCCACTGGTTTGGTTTCTGCCCTCTGGAGCAGCAGAAAAGAAGCTTTTTCCATCTTCCAAGCAACAGCCCTTCAGATATTTGAGGAAGGCTATCACATCACCTGTCAGTCTGCTCTTCTGTAGGCTGAAGATATCCAAGTCCCTCAACCTGTTCATGTTTTTAAATCTCTCCTCTCTCAAAAGGCACGTTTCTATGGAACGACTGAATTTAGGGTTTGCATCCAATTGTAGTCATTCTTGGAGTAGACCCATCGAGCTGTGGCTCAGAGGTCCTGGGGACTGACCCCAACACTGGAAATGATATATAATGAATTCGAGAAAAGAAGTTTAAAAGTAACTTTCCAAAAAAACATCAACAGAGTCCTTTCTGTTGGGGATTATCCACAGGGTGTCAAAAAAGATTATTTATGTATGCTACTCCTGCGGCCCATGCTTTGTTAGCCCCCAAGTGGAAAACGAGCGAGGTCCCAGCTAAAGAAGAATGGCAACTTAAACCAGGGGTAGGCAACTTAAGGCCCAGGGGCCGGATCCGGCCCAATTGCCTTCTCAATCCGGCCAGTGGATGGCCTGGGAATCAGCGTGTTTTTACATGAGTAGAATGTGTGCTTTTATTTAAAATGCATCTCTGGGTTATTTGTGGGGCAAAAGAATTCATTCATATTTCCCCCCCAGAATATAGTCTGGCCCCCACAAGGTCTGAGGGACAGTGGACTGGCCCCCTGCTGAAAAAGTTTGCTGACCCCTGACTTAAACTGATGGGATACGCGCAGCTTGCATATTTAACATATAGAATAAGAGAACAAGAAGAATGTCCGTTTAAAGAAGCCTGGAAAATGTTTACTGAATATATGAGTGAAAGCTGTGTTTATTTAAAAACACTGGTAGCATTAAGATAAATTAAACAGTGTAAATGAGTTTTGATGGATGTAAAAATGGATTCCCTAATGGTTTAGTTCATGTAAAATATGCAGGGATGTATGGAATGTAAAACGAACCTCGGAAAGAGAAGAAGGGAAGTCATTGATTTAAGATTGTTTAAATGAATATTTTGAAATGTAAATTAGAAAATTTGATAAAAATTAAAAAGGTAAAGGTACCCCTGCCCATACGGGCCAGTCTTGACAGACTCTAGGGTTGTGCGCCCATCTCACTTAAAGAGGCCGAGGGCCAGCGCTGTCCGGAGACACTTCTGGGTCACGTGGCCAGCGTGACAAGCTGCATCTGGCGAGCCAGAGCCGCACACGGAAACGCCGTTTACCTTCCCGCTAATAAGCGGTCCCTATTTATCTACTTGCACCCGAGAGTGCTTTCGAACTGCTAGGTTGGCAGGCGCTGGGACCGAACAACGGGAGCGCACCCCGCTGCGGGGATTCGAACCGCCGACCTTTCGATCGGCAAGCCCTAGGCGCTGAGGCTTTTACCCACAGCGCCACCCGCGTCCCATCCTTGATAAAAATTATATACAAACAAATCCCCAACACTGGGAGGCTGAGAGAGACCTCTGTCTGAAACCAAGGAAAGATGCTACCAGTCCGTGAAGATGATACTGAGCTAAATGGACCAATGGCCTTATTTGATCTTTGGCAGGTTTCTACATTTCACTTAGAGTAGACCCATTGAAATTAATGGGCATGGATTTCCACAGGCCAACTCTGAGCAGAATTGGTTGGATATGACCCAAAGACTATAACGAAGAAGGGATGAGCCAAACTTCACTCAGGTTGAAAAGGAAACGGGTCGAACCTCTTTTTCAATATCTCCAAATCAGAAACACCATAAACGGGCTATTAAGTTTCCATGGTTCATTAAGGGACTGTACAAGTTCTGAGTTGTTAATTTCAGTTGTTAACCAACCACGTGGTCCGTAATTCTGAAATAATTGCCAGTCTAGATCTGTCTGCAACCAGCATTCAGTAAAGTGGGAATTTAGAAATGTCACCTGAAATACCATCGGATAATTGGGAACGGATCGGAAGGAAGGCTCACCATTTTACTCTTTCTATGCATGTTAAATAAAATGTTGTGTGATCTTTAGCTAGTTAGCACTGAACATCTGCCAGATTAACCAAGATCAATGCAAGGGGAGGTGATTAATGTAGTAAAGGTAAGGTAAAGGTACCCCTGCCCGTACGGGCCAGTCTTGACAGACTCTAGGGTTGTGCGCCCATCTCACTCAAAGAGGCCGGGGGCCAGCGCTGTCCGAAGACACTTCCGGGTCACGTGGCCAGCGTGGCACACAGAAACGCCGTTTACCTTCCCGCTAGTAAGCGGTCCCTATTTATCTACTTGCACCCGGGAGTGCTTTCGAACTGCTAGGTTGGCAGGCGCTGGGACCGAACAGCGGGAGTGCACCCCGCCGCGGGGATTCGAACCGCCGACCTTTCGATCGGCAAGCCCTAGGCACTGAGGCTTTTACCCACAGCGCCACCCGCGTCCCTTTGTGATTAATGTAGGCGATGGCAAATGAACGGAGCAAGTAAATTTTGTGTAGCAGTAATAGTCATCGTCATCATAGTAGTAGTAGTAGCAGTAGTAGTAGTAATAATAATAATAATAATAATAATAATAATAATAACAACACCAATAATTTATTACTTATACCCTACCCATCTGACTAGGTCCCCCCCCAGCCACTCTGGGCAGCTTCCAACATAATAAAAGCACAGCAAAGCATCAAACATTAAAAACTTCCCTAAACAGCGCTGTCTTCAGATGTCATCTAAAAGTCAGATAGTTGTTTGTTTCCTTGACATCTAACGGGAGGGCGTTCCACAGGGCAGGTGCCACCACCGAGAAGGCCCTCTGCCTGGTTCCCTGTAACTTGGCTTCTTGCAGTGAGGGAATGGCCAGAAGGCCTTTGGAGCTGGACCTTAGTGTCTGAGATGAATGATGCGGGTGGAGACGCTCCTTCAGAGATACTGGGCTGAGGCCATTTAGGGCTTTCAAGGTCAGCACCAAGCCTTTGAATTGTGCTCGGAAACATCCTGGGAGCCAATGTAGGTCTTTCAGGACCGGTGTTATATGGTCTTGGCAGCTGCTCCCAGTCACCAGTCTAGCTGCCGCATTCTGGATTAGCTGTAGTTTCCAGGTCACCTTCAAAGGTAGCCCCACGTAGCGCACATTGCAGTAGTCTTGGGAGCTGCAACATGGCTCCCTCTTTCTCTAGCATCAGACAGCAAAGAGAAAAAGAACAAAGGACAATATTCCCACTTCAGGGAACACAGGAACACAAACATCCTGTCTCCGTCACTTCCCACTCTGTGGAGTCAAAACATACACCGTCATGTGAAAGACAACAATCCCATGACTGCAGTCATGGAGCAGGAATTCTTACAGGGGCTTCCCTGAGCCAGATGCGGCACGCTCCGATGGGTGGCTGAGAGGAGAGGAGCGGGCTGACACAGAGCGGAGGAGCGTGCCCTGAATCTCCTTCCCAGACACTCAGCGTGTGGCACCCTCCAAAATCTGGCGCCCTGGCACCCTGCGCCACTAATGTCTATGGGTTGTGCATATATCTTTCGCTCCATAGGATGCACCCGACCATAAGACGCACTTAGTTTTTAGAGGAGGAAACAAGAAAAAAATATTCTGAATGAAACGGTGGGTGTACGATTTTTGTGGTTCATGCTGTGGCCACAGACATGACATGTGATTTGACGGTGAGTTTGGGTAGCCCAGTGCAAAAATCCTGAGGATCCATGTGCTTTTACCTCCCAACTCCCAGGCAGCCTCCTTTATCTCTAGAGTCCCTTATCACCCTCCCCGATTGCTTGCCGATCAGCTGCTCAGCAGGTTTGTTTCAACACCCCCTTCCCTCTTTCTTTAAAAGAAAATAATGATCTGCTTTTTGCCCCTGGGGAATTCGGCTCCAGGGACCACGCATTCGCTCCATAAGATGCACAGACATTTCCCCTTACTTTTTAGGAGGAAAAAAAGTGTGTCTTATTGTAATGGTTCTAGGGATTGCTTGTGCATAATTTGCCTTTACTCATGGCTAGCTTGCATGGTTGAACCCTTTCTGACAGAGCAGCCTCTATCTCGTGGCTGCCTCAGTCGCTGGCAGAATCCGTCAGTGGGCATTTCTTAAACCGCTTCCAACATAAAAGCTGCTTGACGCCCAGTCTCCTCCCCCGTTGCCTGCGCGCAAGCTTTTTGCGCAAGGTGGGTGTGGGCAACGGAGCACTTGTCCCCTCTCCGCTTGTCTCCTGCGAAGAGTCCTGGAGCCAACTCTCCGCTTCCTCTATCTCCTCCCCTTCTCCACTGGTGTTACGCTGATTTCCTTCCCCAGTGTATGGGCTATCCCTCCTCCTACTGGGACCCTCTCCACCATCGTCCAAGAGCCCTCTCACCTCCTCCTGCTCCGATGGCAGTTCCCTGACACTTATGGAGTGAAAAATAAGGTATTTGTAATGAAGATGGAGAGAGGCAAACAGGAAAGGCAGGTTCCAAGACCCTCCACCTAACCCTGCCAGGTAGCTCAGGCAACTGTAGAAGTGCCTTTGCATTCCCATAGCATTGCACCTCACACATAATGAGCTGTCTTGGATGTTGTTTGTTTTCTTTCCTAAAGGGGAGCGCAGCGACAGTAGCTTTTGCAGAGATCTCATTTGCTCCGTTGCAATCTCCCTGGCAAATCGCATAGACTGTGCGTCTTTTATGGATGATCCCTATTAAGTTAACATCCTTCTCCCCTGTTCCTCCTCCCCCCTCTCTCTCCCTCTCTGCAATGCCAGCATGACAGCGAACAATATCATTACGGCACAGAGGACGCGTGTCGGGAGTGGGGCAGCTAGCACCAAAACATGCTTTAAGATGCTCAGTCTAGCCTGAAACGCACTTAAATCATTCCCGGGTAAACAATGAGCAGATATGATGAGCAATTAGTTTTCATTAGTGGGGTTGTTAGAGCTACCTCCGGGCTGCAGAAGCAGCGCCGGACTTCGCTGGGTGGTACACGGTGACCTTCAAGCAGGCCTGCAGGAAAGATATTTGAAAAATCTGAAAGCAGAGGCAGGTGTTCCAACAGGAGCCTTTCAGAAGCAAGCGCAGGGCTGTTGCGTTGCTCGCACAAGGAGCGGGACGGGGCTGTCAGAGAATTCTGACGGAAACGGGAACAGAACGTGCTGATGCTCGCTTATTCGTTCCGTGTCAGGAGTGCAAATCGATCCAGCAAATATGGCCAGCATTCGCTGTAGGGTTTTCTGCCCCAGTATTCACGGTTGTTGATTTCAGTCCACAAACAGAACCTGAATTGATTATATCCCCACCCCCCACCCCAGTTGTATTGGATTTCCCTTTGCACGGCGTGGCACAATGTAAGAAAGAAAAGCAGCCACACTCTTGTTGTTGTTTAGTCGTTTAGTCGCGTCCAACTCTTCGTGACCCCCTCGACCAGAGCACGCCAGGCCCTCCTGTCTTCCACTGCCTCCCGCAGTTTGGTCAAACTCATGTTGGTAACTTCGAGAACACTGTCCCACCATCTCGTCCTCTGTCGTCCCCTTCTCCTTGTGCCCTCCATCTTTCCCAGCATCAGGGTCTTTTCCAGGGAGTCTTCTCTTCTCCTGAGGTGGCCAAAGTCTTGGAGCCTCAGCTTCAGGATCCGTCCTTCCAGTGAGCACTCAGGGCTGATTTCCTTCAGAATGGAGAGGTTTGATCTTCTTGCAGTCCATGGGACTCTCCAGAGTCTCCTCCAGCACCAGAATTCAAAAGCATCCATTCTTCGGCGATCAGCCTTCTTTATGGTCCAGCTCTCACTTCCATACATAACTACTGGGAATACCATAGCATCCTGGATTACTTAAACTAAAAGGCTAAAACTAGCCTATCTAAGCTTCCCTGCTGAACTCACAAACATGAGGAAGGAAGGCTATATCTAATAAAGCATCTATTGTTGTTTAGTCGTTTAGTCGTGTCCGACTCTTCATAACTCCATGGACCAGAGCATGCCAGGCCCTCCTGTCTTCCACTGCCTCCCGCAGTTTGGTCAAAGTCATGTTGGCAGCTTCGATGGCAAGAGTCTTATTAACACAAGGATGGAAGAATGAGGAAATCCCAACGAAAGAACAGTGGCAAGAAAAACTGATGAACTATGCGGAAGTGGGAGAGGCAGGTCTGCGATAAATCACAGGGAGTAAGCGAAGTTAACACTTTATTACAAGAAACAGGCTGCTTGGTAGTGCCAGGCCTAGTATAATAATAATATGTTGTCATTTAGTTTTTTAGTTGTGTCCTACTCTTCGTGACCCCCTGGACCAGAGCATGCCAGGCACTCCTGTCTTCCACTGCCTCCCGCTGTTTGGTCAAACTCATGCTGGTTGCTTCGAGAACACTGTCCCACCATCTCGTCCTCTTCCGTCCCCTTCTCCTTGTGCCCTCCATCTTTCCCAACATCAGGGTCTTTTCCAGGGAGTCTTCTCATGAGGTGGCCAAAGTCTTGGAGCCTCAGCTTCAGGATCTGTCCTTCCAGTGAGCGCTCAGGGCTGATTTCCTTCATAATGGATCGGTTTGATCTTCTTGCAGTCCATGGGATTCTCAAGAGTCTCCTCCAGCACCATAAATGGAAAGAAGAAGAAGTCCCAGCAAAGGAAGAAGGGATACAAAACCTCATGGAATATGCAGAAATGGCAAAACTTACCGGAAGTATAAGAAATCAAGATAACAAACTTTTTATAAAAGGATGGAAATGCTTTATTGAATATTTACAGATAAATTGCAAACAGATAAAAACATTGGCAGGGTTTTGTTAATAGCCTGCAGTTTCCTAAGAGTAGATATTTAAGGTAGATAATTAAATGAGCAAATTAAATGAATTTGGATGTGCAGAAGATATTAAAAAATAAATTCAAGGAATCGCAGAAAGAGGGGGGGGAAGTCAAACTTTGAAATGTTGATTGTAAAACTAGCTAAACGTATAAACTTGAAAAATATAAATAAAAACTTTTAAAAGGGGGGGGGGGAATGTTGACCCTGCACTCAGCAAAGGAGTTGAACTGGATCTTGGCCCTGCATTGGCCATGGGAATTGTAGTTCAGCAACATATCTGGAAGGCCAAAGATTCTCCATGCCTGAACTAGATGAACTCCAGCCTCCAAGCATAGCTGTCAACCGTCCCTTATTTGGCGGGAAAGTCCCTTATCCCAGCGCCGTGTCCCGCTGCTGTCCCTTATTGATGATGTCCCTTAAATTTCCCGGGTTTCAAAGGAAGCAGCTCCTCTCCCTCCCTGCCTGCCGGCCAGGGAAGAGGGAGGCTCCAACTGTGTGGCTTGGCTGCGTTGCTCACCCAATAAGGAGTCTAAGAACGACTGGGGGGGTGGAGCTTGCATGCCTTGTGCCGATCAAATCGGCTGCGTTGCCTGGGGACTCGCCTTTGCTCAGCGCTTCCCAGCGGAGAGGTGACGGTGGTTTTCCTCGCTGCATCCCCTTTGCCGGGTTGCTGCGCTGTGGGAACCACCGCTTGAGGCTTCGTTTGGCTGCTGGCTGGGCTTTCTGCCTTTGGCTCAGAGGGGCTCAGAAGTTGAACATACCTGTGCCTGGAAAATCCCTTATTTTGGCTGCTGACCCCTTATTTTCGAGGCTGCTGGTCCCTTATTTTCAAATCTGTGAGTTGACAGCTATGCCTCCAATTCTAATAGGGACAGATCTGTGCCATGCATTGACAAATGCACATTAAAAGCGTGTGACAACCCCCCCCTGAATTATGGGAATTGTAGTTCGTTAAGGGCGCTGGGATTTGTAGCTCTGTGAGGGGGACAACTACAGCCACAGGATTCATTTGTGGAAATCATGCATGTTGCACAGTGGCGTAGCGTGGGTTGTCAGCACCCGGGGCAAGGCAAGTAATTTGCGCCCCCTAACCTGTGGATTTGCGCCCCTAACCCTAACCCCCAGATGTTGCGCCCGGTGCGGCCGGCCCCCCCTGCACCCCCCACGCTACGCCACTGATGTTGCATGTGCTCTAAATGCATGGCGTGAATCGGCGCTTATTCCCCAAAACTCTTATGCATCCGTTTTAGTCCCGCCGTCTGCAGCAAAAGAGAACATCATCAGCACGCTTTCCTTCCTTTTACATAGGCGTTTAAAAGAAAAATAGCGGAGAGGTTTGTTGGCTGTCACCCCCCCCCCCACCTCTCCCTTCTACTGCTTTCCCAATCCAAAGCAATTCCTTCCACCGTGGAAGCTTGCAAACGTCTCCCCCCCTCCCATGCCCCCCTCCGCCGGGCGATCCGTCTTTGCTAAGCAGATCATGCGAAGGAAACGGCACATTATCCTAATTGGCGGCAATAAAATCCCCATCTTTCTTTTGCTGGCGGTACCGGTGTTTGTTATGTAGGGAGAGAGGCAGTTACAAGGGGGTGGAGCGGGGGGGCGCGGTTTGTCTCCTGCTGCCACAGGGGAACGAAAGCCTGGAGCAGGGGTCAGCTAACTTTTTCAGCCATGGGCCGGTCCACTGTCCCTCAGACCTTGTGGGGGGTCGGACTATATTTTGAAAGAAAAAAATGAAAGAATTCCTATGCCCCACAAATAACCCAGAGATGCATTTTAAATAGAAGCACACATTCCTCTCATGTAAAAACACGCTGATTCCCGGACTGTCTGCAGGCCAGATTTAGAAGGCGGTTGGCTGGATCCGGCCCCTGGGCCTTAGTTTGCCTACCCATGTCCTAGAACAGGGGTCAGCAACCTTTTTCAGCCAAGTTTTGCTCTTAAAGAGCAAGCAGAGGACTTCTATCTGATCTGAGCTCTGTGGTGTTTGGTGCTAAAAATGGATATAAGTGATCCCTCTGTCTGCTCTTTAAGGACTTTTCTTGAATCTTTATTTCCATATATCAATTGGGATGATGGGCAGGTGGGCAAGTCTTGTTGAGACAGGACTGGTGAGTCAGATTGAGGGACATGATGGGCCAGATTCGGGTCTACACCAGGGGTCAGCAAACTTTTTCAGCAGGGGGCTGGTCCACCGTCCCTCAGACCTTGTAGGGAGCCGGACTATATTTTGAAAAAAATAATGAACAAATTCCTAATGTGACCAATGGTAGTTGTAAATGAATATAGACACAACAAACACTCTGTGGGGTGAGTGGGGCTGAGAGACTTCAGAGAAGTGTGACTGGCCCAAGGTCACTCAGCAGCTGCAGGTGGAGGAGCGGAGACGCGAACCCGGTTCACCAGATTACAAGTCCGCCGCTCTTAACCACTACACCACACTGGCTCTTGTTTGGATTGCAGGGCACACAGGAGGTGGGACCTACTTTTGGGATGTTGCTGCTGCTTTTGGCCCCTAGTTTGATAGGCTAGAGACTTCTCTGTCTATACGGTTGCATGATCTACGTCACAGAAGTGTCCCTCTGCCTTCCATCGGTCGTGGGAATGTAGATGAGTTAAAAAAATTTGGGCAATGATATATAACGAATTGAAGAAAATGCTTAAAACAACATTTGTTAAAAAAACCAGAAGCATTTTTGTTAGGGATTGTAGGACAAGACCTGCCAAGGAAAATAAAGAATTTATTTATGGATGCAACAACAGCAGCAAGAGTCTTGATAGCACAAACTTTGGACAATTTTTTAGATGCCGATGGGAGAATAAGGTTTAAATGGACTAAGACAAATAAGCGAGTAAGCAGTGAAAGATGGAAAGAATTTGCTGATTTGATTAACAACTGGAATACAAAAGGGGAGGTGGGAGGAGGCCGAGGAAATAAGTTATTGAAAGATGGAATTTGAAAAATGGAAATGTTTTCTTTCTAAATGTTTTTGTTTCTTGTTTTCTTTTTGTGTTGGTGGGGTGGAGGGGGGGTGTTTTTATGTATTTTTATGCATTTCTATGTATTTTTAAATTTTTATTTTTACCCCTTTTTCCTTTTTCTACTTTATTGTATTTGGTCTTTTTTTTTTAACTCTATCTTTGTATTTGTGGAAAATCGAATAAATATTATTATTTTTTTAAAAAAAGAGTCTTGATAGCACAAGGGTGAAAGGATGAGGGAACCCCGGCAAAAGAACAGTGGCAAGAGAAACTGATGAACTATGCAGAATTGGCTAAACTGACATACAAACTGCGAGATAAGGACATCTGTGGCTTCAAAGAAGAATGGGAACTTTTCACAAATTACTTAAAAAAACAACAAAATGAACGGGACTCCTTGGCAGGTTTTGAATAAACATACACAAATTTATTGATTGATAACATGGTAGACAGGATTCGTGTAAGGATGTATATAATTTTATAACATGCAGAGAATAATATGTGCTGAGAAATCAGAGAGAGGAGCTGAGGGAAGTCTCTGGGGGAGGGGAGGGAGGGTTGGGGGGGTGGAAAAAAAAGGGGAGAAAATAATGAATATGATATGTATAGTTAAAGCTATGGTCTTTCCCAGTAGCGATGTATGGAAGTGAGAGCTGGACCATAAAGAAGGCTGATCGCCAAAGAATGGATGCTTTTGAATTATGGTGCTGGAGGAGACTCTTGAGAGTCCCATGGACTGTGAGAAGATCAAACCTCTCCATTCTGAAGGAAATCAGCCCTGAGTGCTCACTGGAAGGACAGATCCTGAAGCTGAGGCTCCAAGACTTTGGCCACCTCATGAGAAGAGAAGACTGCCTGGAAAAGACCCTGATGCTGGGAAAGATGGAGGGCACAAGGAGAAGGGGATGATGGAGGACGAGATGGTGGGACAGTGTTCTCAAAGCTACCAGCATGAGTTTGACCAAACTGCGGAAGGCAGTGAAAGACAGGAGGGCCTGGCGTGCTCTGGTCCAGGGGGTCACGAAGAGTTGGAACGACTAAACGACTAAACAACAACAACCATGTTTTGATATGTTGTCATGTTGAAATAGCTAATAAAAACATTTTTTTTTAAAAGGACTTCTTAGTTTAGAGCAAAGGCGAGCGACATGACCGAAGCTTATGAAATTGTGCTGTGGGATCGGGAAAGTGGATAAAGTTTTCCTCCCTGTCTCATGAGCACTAGATCTTGTGGCCATCCCATGAAGCCGAGGACAGAGGAAAGTCTGTCCTTATGCAGCATTTTTGAAGAGCTGCTGCTTCACAAGTTAGACCCAGCTTCTTGGTTAGCTCATCTGTCCAACAGCTGTTCCTTGGGCTCAGAAGTCTCCTTCAAGAAGCCTTCAGGGATTGGAAGCATCTCTGGGGAACCTTGCTATGCCTTGAGCTTGCCTGTGTAAAAGGTAAAGGTAAAGGGACCCCTGACCATTATGTCCAGTCGTGGACGACTCTGGGGTTGCGGCGCTCATCTCGCTTTATTGGCCGAGGGAGCCGGCATACAGCTTCTGGGTCATGTGGCCAGCAGGACTAAGCCGCTTGTGGCGAACCAGAGAGGCGCACAGAAACGCCGTTTACCTTCCCCCCGGAGCGGTACCTATTTATCTACTTGCGCTGGCGTGCTTTTGAACTGCTAGGTTGGCAGGAGCAGGGACCGAGCAACGGAAGCTCACCCCATCGTGGGGATTCGAACCGCCGACCTTCTGATAGGCAAGTCCTAGGCTCTGTGGTTTAACCCACAGCGCCGCCTTGAATCAGTGGAGGTTTTTCCCCCCAGAAAAATGGTGGAGGAACTCACCACGAATTTGTTTGTCTGTTTTGTTGCAGGCCCAATCGCACTTCCGACCCCTGAGCGGTGGCTAAATGTAGGGTGTGATTAATAAACTCAAGCAGACAATTATCTGGATTAGAAATGGCCACAACTTTATGGATTACAGATATAGGTGGATTTTTGGCTCAGGCATTGGGTGTAAAGGTAAAGGTCAGAATCAGAATCAGAAGGTTGGCAGTTCGAAGCCACACAACAGAGTGAGCTCCCGTTGCTCTGTCCCAGCTCCTGCCAACCTAGCAGTTCAAAAACACACCAGTGCAAGTAGATAAATAGGTACTGCTGTGGTGGGAAGGTAAACGGCTTTTCCGTGCGCTCTGGTTTCCATCACGGTGTCCCGTTGCACCGGAAGTGGTTTAGTCCTGCTGGCCACATGACCCGGAAAGCTGTCTGTGGACAAAAGGTGGCTCCCTCGTCCTGAAAGCGAGATGAGCGCCGCAACCCCATAGTCACCTTTAGCTGGACTCAACTGTCCAGGGTTCCTTTACCCTTTAGCTTGCCTTCACAGGACATAAACTACAGTGGCACCCCCCAGACTCGCAGTTGAAACTTTGGAATAATCTTTTCCCATAGGAATCTGGGTTTGAGGAGCAGAGTTTAGGGGGGATTTGGTCTTTTGTGCCTTCTGAAAAATCACAAGAAAGAAAGGAAGGAAGGAAGGAAGGAAGGAAGGAACGAACTTTGGAGTAATCTTTGCCCATAGGAATCTGTCTTTGAGGAGCAGAGGTTAGGGAAAATTGGTCTTATGTTCCTTCTGAAAAACAAGAAAGAAAGAAAGAAAGAAAGAAAGAAAGAAAGAAAGAAAGGAAGGAAGGAAGGAAGGAAGGAAGGAGGTCTGCTGCTACAAAAGATGCAGAGGAATGGAAATAATGAAAGCAAGGCGACTGCAATGGGCAAACGATGAAACAAATGCCATTTTAGCAAATTAATAAAGGAACAAAAGCAGAGTTTAACCACGGAAGCGAATGGAGAAATAGCCAATTTTTTAGGGGGAAGATTTGTGTTCCACTCTTTATTTCGACGCAGCAGCCACATTTTGTTAAAGATGCTTCTCCCCCCCCCCCCTGGTCATTTGGCAAGCTTAACGAGCGTTGGGCACAGTGCACTAACGAAAGAGATTATGAAGTCCTTGTGAGGAAGGTGCTGTAATGAGTCTAGAAAGCTCCATTGCAGGGACCTGGTCTACAGGTTGATTAGCATTTTTCTCTATTTCACGGAAGATGAAGTCCCCAAATACCACAGCCGCACTGAATAAGTCCACCATAAGTGGTGTAAAGGAGCTGGAACATTAGACGCCTCTCCAGTAATTAGCCGCAGGTGTTTTATAGACACAGTGAATTTTAAGAAGTGTACAATGCCAGCAGCCCAGCACTTCGAGTCTGGCTTTCTTGTCCTAAGTAGACATCTGTAAAGGTTCTAGGGGTTGCTCGTGCGTAAGTTGCTGTTACTCCTGGCTAGGTTGCCTGGTTGAACCCTTTCTGTCTGGACAGCCTCAAGTTCCGTGGCTGCCTCAGTCGCTGGTAGAATCCGTCAGTGGGCGTTTCTTGAACCTTTTCCAGCATAAAAACTGTTTGACTCCCAGTCTCCTCCTACTCTCCCTGCGTGGAAGTCTTCTGCGCAAAGTGGGTGTGGGCAGCGGAGTACCCGTACTCTCTCCGCTGGTCTCCGGTGAGGAGTCCTGGAGCCACCTCTCCGATTCCCCCATCTGCCCCCCTTCTCCACTGGTGTTACGCTGATTTCCTTCCCCAGCACATGAGCTACCTCTCTCCCTGCTGGGACCCTCTCCGGCATCCCTCTGGAGCCTCCTCTCCGCCTCCAGCTCCGATGGCAGTTCCCTGACAACATTGAACTACTACTACTACTACTACTACTACTAATTTTTTATTTATACCCCGCCCTCCCCAGCCAAGGCCGGGCTCAGGGCGGCTAACAAGCAATAATAAAAACAAGTTGAATGATTACAACTTAAAACAAAATTAAAATAAAACATTAAAATATTGAAACATTAAAATAATGTAGCCTCATCGCAGGAGGAGAAGGAAAAGAAAAAAGAAAGAGAGGGAGGGAATCAAATTGGCTCCAAGCCAAAGGCCAGGCGGAACAACTTTGTCTTACAGGCCCTGCGGAAAGAAATCAGATCCTGCAGGGCTCTGGTCTCATGAGGCAGAGCGTTCCACCAGGCCGGAGCCAGTGTTGAAAAGGCCCTGGCTCTGGTTGAAGCTAATCTAACTTCCTTAGGGCCCGGGACCTCTAGGGTGTTGCTATTTATGGACCTTAAGGTCCTCCGTGGGGCATACCGGGAGAGGCGGTCCCGTAGGTACGAGGGTCCTAGGCCGTGAAGGGCTTTAAAGGTCAAAACCAGCACCTTAAATCTGACCCTGTATTCCACCGGGAGCCAGTGCAGCTTGAAAAGCACTGGGTGAATATGCTCCCATGGCACAGACCCCGTGAGGAGCCTCGCTGCAGCATTCTGCACCCGCTGGAGTTTATGGGACAGCTTCAAGGGCAGCTCCGCGTAGAGCGAATTACAGTAGTCAAGCCTGGAGGTGACCATCGCATGGATCACTGTGGCCAGGTCGAGGCAGGGTTTGCTCAGTTATATCAAACGCCATCAGCTAAAAAGACCCCAAATTAGAAAAAAATATTTGTAATGTGCTCCATAGAATGAACAAGGACAACGAGAAATAATCCAAATAAGGCAATAAATAAGAACAACCAGTTATGGTTCCATTTTGGCCATTAAGTCTTTCAAGTATGTCTGAATTAATCCTAAATAAGGATGGGAGAATCTGACCATTTGTTTCTGTCAGCTTCTTATCCCACCCCCACCCCAAGCCATCAGTTCGGATTCTGACATCTGTGTGTGAATTCTTTCTTTCAAGGTAGGTCCTTGTGAACGTTCCCCAGAATGTTAGTGCAAAGGTGTGGGACACTTGGAAGGTTCTACACTTAGGTAGGAATAACCAGCTGCACAAATATAAGGTGGGGGGCACTTGGCTTGCTGGTAGTACATGTGGAAAGGATCTAGGGGTCTTGGTGGATTACTGTTGACCACAGTCAACAGTGTGATGCAGCAGCAAAAAAATCTAATGTTCTTCTAAGCAGCATCCACAGAAGTCTAGTGTCCAGATCAAGGGGAGTAATAGTTCCGCTCTGTTCAGCAGTAGTCAGACCCCGCCTGGAATGTTGTTGTTGTTTAGTCATTTAGTTGTGTCCAAGTCTTCGTGACCCCTTGGACCAGAGCACGCCAGGCACTCCTGTCTTCCACTGCCTCCCACAGTTTGGTCAAACTCATGCTGGTAGCTTCGAGAACACTATTCAACCATCTCATTCTCCGTCGTCCCCTTCTCCTTGTGCCCTCCATCTTTCCCAACATCAGGGTCTTTTCCAGGGAGTCTTCTCTCCTCATGAGGTGGCCAAAGTCTTGGAGCCTCAGCTTCAGGATCTGTCCTTCCAGTGAGCACTCAGAGCTGATTTCCTTCAGAATGGAGAGGTTTGATCTTCTTGCAGTCCATGGGACTCTCAAGAGTCTCCTCCAGCACCATAATCCAAAAGCATCAATTCTTCGGTGATCAGCCTTCTTTATGGTCCAGCTCTCACTTCCATACATCACTACTGGGAAAACCATAGCTTTTACTATATGGACCTTTGTTGGCAAGGTGATGTCTCTACTTTTTAAGATGCTGTCTAGGTTTGTCATTGCTTTTCTCCCAAGAAGCATGCGTCTTTTAATTTCGTGGCTGCTGTCACCATCATGGAATACTGTGTCCAATTCTGGGCACCACAGTTTAAGAAGGATGTTGACAAGCTGGAAGCTGTGCAGAGGAGGGCAACCAAGATGATCAAGGGTCTGGAAACCAAGCCTGATGAGGAACGGTTGAAGGAGCAGGGTATGTTTAGCCTGGAAAAGAGGAGACAGAGAGGAGATATGAGAGACATCTTCAAATATCTCAAGGCCTGCCACATGAACTTATAGATTAAGAGAATTGTACAGTAGATATGATCAGCATCTTCAAATATCTTAAGGGCTGTCACACGGAGGAGGGATCATACTTGTTTTTTTCCTGCTCTGGAGGGTAGGACTCGAACCAATGGCTTCAAGTTACAAGAAAGAAGATTCCGACTAACATCAGGAAGAACTTTCTGAACTGTTTGACAAAGGAACGGACACCCTCGGAAAGTGGTGGCCTCGTCTTCCTTGGAGGTTTTTAAGCAGAGGTTGGAGGGCCATCTGTCATGGATGCTTCATGTGATGGCCTGGGAATCAGACTCGGAGGCTGAACCTGAGGAATCCCAGCCTGCACAGGATACCTCACCTCCAGAACCAGCTGAGCTGGGGCTGGGGCTTGAGCCTGAAGGGTCCTCACCTGTGCTGGGCCCTCAGGTGCAGGCATCAGCTGAGTCTGCTCTGGCTCCTGAGGTGATGGAGGACCCATTGCCTGCAGGTGCTCCACTCTCAGCCCCATCAGGGGAAGAGGAGGTTGCCTCTGGGTCCGGTAACCCTCCAGCCTCTCCTGAGCTGCAGAGGCTCAGGGCAGAGAGGCGGAGGGAACTAAGTTCCCGCAGGAGGAGGGCTCGCCTCCAGGCCAGGAGAGGTGAGTCACCTGTGGACCGGGGCCACACTGTGCCTCTGGGTAGATAAAAGCCAGCCAGCCCAGGCCCAGGTTGCAGGAGCAACATTGTTGGTAGCCTGTTCCTGCCTGCACCCTGTCCTGCTCTTCTGCCAGAGTTCCTGAGCTCACCCGACTTCCTGCCTTGGACCCCGTTTCAGCTTTGACGGACAGCCTCCATTCCGCACCCTTGACCTCGGACTGGACTCGGACCTCACCGCACGGTTAACCCTCGGGACAAGCACACTTCAGTTGAGATTCCTGCATTGCAGGGGTTGGACTAGATGACCCTCAGGGTCCTTTCCAACTACTTGACAAGAGACATCACTGATGCATTAATGATTCACAGTACAGTGGTGCCTCGCAAGCCGAAAAGAATCCGTTCCGCGAGTCTCTTCGTCTAGCAGTTTTTTCATCTTGTGAAGCAACCCTATTAGCGGATTAGCGCTATTAGCGGTTTAGCGGCTATTAGCGGCTATTAAAGGCTTAAGGGATTAGCGGATTAGCTGCTAAAAGGCTATTAGCAGCTTAGTGCCTTAGAAAAAGGGGGTGGGGAGTGAAAAAAAATCGCAAGAATTGCAAGACATTTTCGTCTTGCGAAGCAAGCCCATAGGAAATTTGTCCTGCGAAGCACATTGAAAAACAGAAAACCCTTTCGTCTAGCGGGTTTTCCGTCTTGCGAGGCATTCGTCTTGCGGGGCACCACTGTATCTGGCAAATGGGCCTTGAATGGGAAGTCCTGGTATTCCCCCCCCCCCCCATGTTTAATACGTAAAGTGGGATTTAAACAAATTGCAGCAGATAAAGTTAGGAATAGTCAATACGCATGTTGACATTGGTTATGCGTGCATATGGGTTGTGAAGGACATTGTATATATTGATTTGTTTAAAAGGGCCACCAATATTTCCTTGTTTCGTCGGCAGTGATTTGAGTATATTGATTTCGGAGCGACTTAGAGGCCACCTGTTTCCATTCATCTTTTCGGACATAAGGTGTGATTTGTGGGCTTTGAAGCTTGTGTAGAACTCAGGAGCTTGGCTTGGCACCCAAGTACCTAAGAGCAGTGGCGTAGCGTGGGTTGTCAGCACCCGGGGCAAGGCAAGTAATTTGCGCCCCCTAACCCGGGGCAAGGCAAGTAATTTGCGCCCCCCCCGCTACACTGTCCCTCCCCCAGATAGTCCCTCGCTCTCTCTCCGCACCGCACCACACGCCTGGCACCCTCCCCTCCACAGTGGGCGCCGACCCGGCGGCTCGGATCGGATTCGCACAGCCAGCACTACAGTGAGAGAGAGTGAGTGAGCCAGGTAGGGGCAGAGAGCTGCGAGTGTGAGCGCGCCCCCCCCCCAGATGTTGCGCCCGGTGCGGCCGGGCCCCCCTGCACCCCCATGCTACGCCACTGCCTAAGAGCACGTCTCCCTCAACATCAATCACCTGCGATACTTTTTGAAATGGCTGCCATGGACCCGCCAAAGCCAGTTTCTACATGCAGGTGTGGTTGTTTGGATATCTGAATCCGCAGTGACTAGAGTGATGTTTGGGTACTAATTCCTTGTGTTTGGATAAGTGATTTTTTGGGGGGCATAACGAGTGTTTGGCTAGCTGGACTTGCATGTACTGCAAGGAGACTTGGGGCTGCTGGAACGAGGACAGGGCCCTGGGCAGCAGCAAGGGTGCTGGGCCAGAGTTCAAGAGCGAGGGCTTCAGGACCACGGACAGCAATCCTGCAACAATTAGAAGGAAACTTGTTGCATCAGCACTGGCTGGTGGCACCTGCCAGATCTTTACTGCTTGCCCAGTGTGATGGCCTGGGACTCGGGTTCGGACTCGGAACCAGAGGAGTCTCAGTCTGCACTGGATCCTTTGCCTCAGGCATCATCTGAACCAAGTCTGGGCCTGATCCTGAAGAGCCCCAGTCTGCACAGGTTCCCCTGCAACAAGCACCAGCTGGGCCGAGTCAGGAGCCTGAGCCTGCCCTGGCTCCAGATGCGGGGATGACCTCGTTGCCTTCAGCTGGGCCATCACTTACAGCTGCTCCACTACCGGTTGGGTGAGGGGAGGCTGAGGCGGCCCCTGGGTCTAGTAACCCACCGATGTCTCCCGAGCTGCAGAGACTGAGGTCTGAGAGAAGGAGAGACCTGAGTGCTCGCAGGAGGAGTGCTCACCTTCGGGCGAAACAGGGAGGTGAGTCACCGAGGGATCAGGACCGGCCGTTACCCCGACAGAGATAAAAGGCTGTCGGACCCTGCCCCAGGTTGCGGGAGCAACATTGCTGTTTGCCAGAACCTGCCTGAGATCCTGTACCTGTCCGTGCCTGGTTTCCTGCCTCGTGTCCTGCCTTGGCTCTGTTGGACTGATTCCCAGTGGAACCTTTGGATTTTGGACCAGTCCTGGACCGTGTTTCACAGGTTACCCCTGGGCCCAGCACACCCCGGAAGGTCCAGCATGAAGCTCTAGCTTCTATGTGCTGTAGCTGGTGACTTAAAGGGTCGATGTCCTTTGGTTTCACCACTGGGTCCTTCTAGGTCACAGGTCTTGGGGCTGTAGAGAGCTGGATCCATGGAAGTTCTGCAGGGCTTTTTTGATCCTCAGAGGAGTTTGATCCCATGGAGCCCATAGGCAAAGGCACACCTTAGGGGTTCAGGGGTCTGGCAGCAAGATCTGGTGCTGGTCGGTTGGATTTGAGAGTGAGCTTATCTTCTTCTCCTGAGGGACTCAGAGTCTGGAGGTTCAGGGGAGCATGGGCACCCTTTCTTCTTCTTCTTCTTCTTCTTCTTCTTCTTCTTCTTCTTCTTCTCCTCCTCACTCGTAGCCAAGTAAGATTGTCTTCCATAAACACAGTTTAAACCTGAGTCTGTTGATCATGGTGAGGGTTTGCCAAGCGTGCCTTCCTCCTAGCACGTTTCTCCCTTTCGTCCTGAGTTCGAGTGTCTTCAAAACCCATGACACCTTTGGTAAAGGCTGCTCTCCAATTGGAGCGCTTGCAGGCCAGTGTTTCCCAGTTGTCAGTGTTTATACTACATTTTTTAAAGATTTGCCTTGAGAGAGTCTTTGAACTTCTTTTGTTGACCACCAGCATTACGCTTTTCATTTTAAGTTCAGAATAGAGTAGCTGCTTTGGAAGATGATCATCAGGCATCCGCACAACATGACCAGTCCAACGAAGTTGATGTTGAAGAATCATTGCTTTGACACTGGTGATCTTTGCTTCTTCCAGTACACTGGCATTAGTTTGCCTGTCTTCCCAAGTGATGTATAAATTTTTTGGGAGACACCGTTGATGGAATCTTTCGAGGAGTTGGAGATGGCGCTTATAAGTGGTCCATGTTTCAAAAGGATACAGTACGTTTGGTAGTACAATAGCTTTTTAAACAAGCATTTTGGTTTCCCTGTGAATGTCCCGGTCCTCAAACACTCTGCACTTCAGTCAGGAGAAAGCTGCACTTGCAGAGCTCAGGCGATGCTGGATTTTGGCATCAATATCTGGAAAGATAACTGCCCAGGTAGGAAAAGTGACCTATAGAATGGGCTGGGAGTATGGAAAAACTACTCCAGGGACCTGAGGTAAGGGGGCTTCTCCCAAAGATCTGAAAAATGAGATAAAGGTAAAGGTAAAGGGACCCCTGACCATTAGGTCCAGTCGTGACCGACTCTGGGGTTGCGGCGCTCATCTCGCTTTACTGGCCGAGGGAGCCGGCATACAGCTTCCGGGTCATGTGGCCAGCAGGACTAAGCCGCTTCTGGAGAACCAGAGCAGCGCACGGAAACACTGTTTTCCTTCCCGCCAGAGTGGTACCTATTTATCTACTTGCACTTTGACGTGCTTTCGAACTGCTAGGTTGGCAGGAGCAGGGACCGAGCAACGGGAGCTCACCCCGTCAGGGGTTTCGAACCGCCGACCTTCTGATCTGCAAGTCCTAGGCTCTGTGGTTTAACCCACAGTGCCACCTGTGTCCCAAAAAATGAGATAGTAGTCTACAATAAGATTAATAGGACCCTGCAGGTGTATAGAAAGTTAGGAGTTAGCATCTTAGCCTCTTGCAGATCCTTTAATGCTTAATATGTGTTACTTATTCAAAAACTCAAGCTCCTGGATTGCATCCAACTAAATTCTACTTAAAGTCGATCCCATAAAATCAAAAGACCTAAGTAAGTCATGTCCAAAGATTCCCATGGGTCTACTCAGAGTATGGATAGGATTGGCTATAGCCCCTAATATTTTGTACCGTACATTTCCTTCCAAAAAAGGAAGGCCTCAACAGCTGGGTGACAGCAAAATAAATATGACAATCAACAGAAATATCAATTCAATACCAGGGAGGAGCGTAGCAATCCAATTAATGAATGCAATTCAGGATTCATAACCATGAAATCAAATCTCTAAAGTGTAAACATCTGCATAAATAAGTGGATAAATATCTGTTTAGGCCCATAGAAATTAGTGCACATAATTTCGCTCCATTAATGTCACTAATGGCTAAGTTAGGTCCATTCATCTCACTGGATAAACATAGATTTACAATACAGTGGTACCTCGGGTTAAGTACTTAATTCGTTCCGGAGGTCCGTACTTAACCTGAAACTGTTCTTAACCTGAAGCACCACTTTAGCTAATGGGGCCTCCTGCTGCCGCCACGCCACCAGAGCACGATTCCTGTTCTCAACCTGAAGCAAAGTTCTTAACCTGAAGCACTGTTTCTGGGTTAGCGGAGTCTGTAACCTGAAGCGTATGTAACCTGAAGCGTATGTAACCCGAGGTACCACTGTATATCCATTGTCTCATCTCGTCGTTTCTAGGGTCTGGGAGTGCGACCACACGCGCCACCAGGCCAGAAAAGCTTCAGAAGGTATACGTCACAGCTCTACTGATTAAAACTGACCTGAAAATTAAGCTTTCATTGGCAAAGGAACTGATTCAACCCAGTGAGGCTTGCAGCTCTAATGCATGGCCTTTGGCACTAATGGTGTCTAGGATCAAGTCACCGGAGGCTTTGTCTTTCTCCGCTGTAAGTGCTCTCACATCACAAGCCCTTCAAGATTGCTTTGAGGGGCCAGCGGTCGCGTTTTATCAGGCTGCATGTGTGCATTGACTACGTTGATAAGGGAACACAGAAGCGAGTGGAATTAAATTACCGGAAAGGGGCAGCCCGCTCTTACTCTGCAAGTTCCAGAATTGACTGTGGACGTTCCCTTCCTGAAGCCAGAATTCTGAAGGCGAGGAATGAAAGGAAGAAGGAAGGCGGAAGAAACAGAGAAGGGGAGAAACCTCTCTGCTTCTTGGGCAATGTGAGTCCTGATCTCAGGACAGAATTCTGGTGTGGGTTGACAAGTTGAGAGCCCATTCTATTGTCAGCTCCTGAGACGGAGCAGAGAGGCTGGGACCTCTGCTATGAAGTCTTCTGACTCAGAGGACAGCATACCTCAGCCTCAGGTGTATGTATATACCTGAAGGAGCGTCTCCACCCCCATCGTCCATCCCAGACACTGAGGTCCAGCTCCAAGGGCCTTCTAGCGGTTCCCTCCCTGCGAGAAGCCAAGCTACAGGTAACCAGGCAGAGGGTCTTCTTGGTGGTGGCGCCCGCCCTGTGGAACGCCCTCCCACTAGATGTCAAGGAGATAAACAACTACAGTCAAACCTTGGTTCCTGAATGCCTCCGTTATCGTACATTTCGGCTCCCGGATGCTGAAAAACCGGCAGTAAATGCTCTGGTTTTCGAACGATTTTCAGAAACCGAACATGCTATGCGGCTTCTATTTTTAGTTTCCCTATTGCATTAAGGCTTCCGCTTTCAGTTTTCAACGGTCGAATGTTTCGGAAGTCGAACGGTCTTCTGGAACGGATTACATTTGGCAACAGAGGTTTGATCCTTTGCCTCAGGCAGCATCTGAACCAAGTCTGGGGCCTGATCCTGAAGAGCCCCAGTCTGCACAGGTTCCCCCGCAACAAAGCACCAGCTGGGCCGAGTCAGGGGCCTGAGCCTGCCCTGGCTCCAGATGCGGGGATGACCTCATTGCCTTCAGCTGGGCCATCACTTACTGCTGCTCTGCTACCAGTTGGGTCAGGAGAGGTTGAGGTGGCCTCTGAGTCTAGTAACCCACTGACGTCTCCCGAGCTGCAGAGACTGAGGTCTGAGAGAAGGAGAGACCCGAGTACTTGCAGGAGGAGTGCTCACCTTTGGGCAAGACAGGGAGGCGAGTCACCAGCAGTGGCGTAGCGTGGGTTGTCAGTACCCGGGGCAAGGCAAGTAATTTGCGCCCCCTAACCCGGGGCAAGGCAAGTAATTTGCGCCCCGCCCCCCCGCTGCACTGTCGCTCCCCCAGATAGTCCCTCGCTCTCTCTCCGCACCGCACCGCATGCCTGGCACCCTCCCCTCCACAGTGGGCGGCGACCCGGTGGCTCGGATCAGATTCGCACAGCCAGCATTGCAGTGAGTGAGCCAGGTAGGGGCAGAGAGCTGCGAGTGCGAGCGCCCCCCCCCCAGATGTTGCACCCGGTGCGGCCGGCCCCCCCCTGCACCCCCCACGCTACGTCACTGGTCACCAGGGGATCAGGCCGTAACCCTGACAAAGATAAAAGGCTGTTGGACCCTGCCCCAGGTTGCGGGACCAACATTGCGGTTTGCTAGAACCTGCCTGATTTCCTGCCTTGGCCCTGTCGGACTGACTCCTCCCCGAATCCTTGGATTTGGGACCAGGCCTGGACCGTGTTGCTCGGGTTAACCCCCGGGCCCAGCACAATTGCAGAGGTTGGAATTCCTTCCAGTGGTTCTAACGTGAAGAAGAAGAAGAGTTTGGATTTGATATCCCACCTTTCACTCCCCTTCAGAAGTCTCAAAGCGGCTAACATTCTCCTTTCCCTTCCTCCCCCACAACAAACACTCTGTGAGGTGAGTGAGGCTGAGAGACTTCAGAGCAGTGTGACTGGCCCAAGGTCACCCAGCAGCTGCACGTGGAGGAGCGGGGAAGCGAACCCAGTTCACCAGATTACGAGTCCACCGCTCTTAACCACTACACCACGCTGGCTCTCATCCACCCTTGAAGAAGCATGAAATCCAGGCAGGTAGGGTGGAAGTGGGGTGCAGGCGCCACACTGTGTCCCTCTGGCCCCCTGACACTCCCTCCATCAAGACCCACCTTGGCAGTGCATGTGACAGGTTGCCAGTGGTCCTTTGAGAGTTGGGCTTTGCAGCAGAAGTCCTGGCCCTCTCGGGAGAATTTGGGGGAGGGCCTGATCACAGCAAGGGACGTGGGTGGCGCTGTGGGTTAAAGCCTCAGCACCTAGGACTTGCCGATCGAAAGGTCGGCGGTTCGAATCCCCACGGCGGGGTGAGCTCCCGTCGTTTGGTCCCAGCGCCTGCCAACCTAGCAGTTCGAAAGCACCCTCGGGTGCAAGTAGATAAATAGGGACCGCTTACCAGCGGGAAGGTAAACGGCGTTCCGTGTGCTGCGCTGGCTCGCCAGATGCAGCTTGTCACGCTGGCCACGTGACCCGGAAGTGACTCCGGACAGCGCTGGCTCCCGGCCTATAGAGTGAGATGAGCACACAACCCTAGAGTCTGGCAAGACTGGCCCGTATGGGCAGGGGTACCTTTACCTTTACCTTTACCTGATCACAGCAGGTGCCTCACAATTTTGAAGCAAGGCTCATTATCAAGAGGAGACCGTCCAATGGAACCTCTGCGGGCAGTTGGCGCAGGAGGGCTGTGCCAGGACAATGGGTCATCATCCTACCTCCACACACCCTCCTGTAATCTCTAGCTCTGCCCCCCAGCCTGCCACACACGCCGCCAGCTGCATCAGAAGTGTCTAATCTTAGCAGCAGTCTCTTCTTCCCTCCCCCGTCACCCCCCGCCAAGCCATCCCTCTCAGCTTCACCATGGAGATCAAAGCAGTCTCCCTCCCTCTCCCTCTCCTGTTGCTGCTGTTTCATTAGGGATGTGACTCTCCTCTGCCAAGCTGGGGCTTCAGAAGGAAGGAGACAGGGCCCAGAGCAGAGCCGCCAAGATGCCAATTAGCGAGGCATAAAGCCTCGGCACAATCCGC